>NC_141935.1:31116481-31435229 GCF_057802395.1 Ceratotherium simum simum
TCAGCTCGGGCCCATATAACAAAATACCATAGACTGAGTGGCTTAAACAGTATGAATTTATTTCTTACAGGCTGGGAAGTCGAAGGTCAAGGTGCCACCCAATTCATCTCCTGGGGAGAGCTCCCTTACAGCTGGCTGCCTTCCCGCTGTGACCTCACAGGGCAGAGGGAGAGAAACATCTCACAACCCTTCCTCTTTCTATGCAAGCATTAGTCCCATCATGAGAGCCTCACCCTCACCACCTGGTCTAATCCTTATCACCTCCCAAAGGCCCCGCCTCCAAATACCACCATTGGGGATTAGGGATGCAAAAAATGAATTTGGGGGGACACAAACATTCAGTCCATAGCAAATCTTTTTCTAAAAAGAATTATAGCAACGAAGGTCAAGCATCTGCCTTCCTCTCATATGTAAAGCCAACTGCAGACTAGAAAAATATTCCCTCTCACCACGGTTCCTGTTTCATTGGTCTCCTCATACATCGCCCTCTTCACTTTTTTAATCCTCATTATGCTCTTTGGGCTGTTTCGAGTTGCATGATGCACTTATTTAAAATTAGCTGAAATATCAACCCTTGGAGAATTTCATGTCTCTAATTCACAGTGTGAATGTACTGGGGGGACACCTGGTGGTGAGATGTGCAACAACACCAAGAGCCTCCTGTAATGGCGGACTCCTGGTGTGGATGGAGACTTGGAGAACCATTCTGTAGAGTTAGCGACAAGAAGAGGTGTCTGTGTGAACATGCATGTGTGTGTGTGAATTTCTCCTTGTGCATCACAGAGAGAAATGATCCATGACAGGTCCACAAAGATGAGAGCTTGACCCAGAACGTTTCATTTATTCTGCTGCTTCCTGCTCTTCTGACCTCATACAAGATACTGGGCCACTTTGGACCTCACTTTCTGGTCTATAGAATAGAGAGATTTAGGGCCTGGCCCATGGCTTAATGGTTAAGATTCTGTATGTTCTTCAGAGGCCCGGGTTCGCAGCCCAGATCCTGGGCACAGACCTACTCCACACACCAGCCATGCTGTGGCAGTGACCCACATACAAAATAGAGGAAGACTGGCACAGATGTTAGCTCAGGGCTAATCCTCCTCAGGTAAAAAAAAGAGGAGGATTAGCAAGGGATGTTAGCTCAGAGCGAATCTTCCTCAAAAAAAAAAAGGAAGATTTAATAATCCCTACAGAGTTCACTAGACAGTGTAAGTGCAAAGTGTTGTCTGAATTGCATGAATATTTTACTATACAAATGTTAGCTATTAATATAATGGAGATAATTATTACAAAGTTAGCTCTCAGCCACAAATTGTCCTTTCAAGGAATTTTAATATTGCCTAAAGATGAGACAGCATTGGGGCCGGCCCCGTGGCTTAGCTGTTAAGTGCATGTGCTCCACTACTGGCGGCCTGGGTTAGGATCCCAGGCACGCACGGATGCACCGCTTGTCTGGCCATGTTGAGGCCGTGTCCCACATACAGCAAGTAAAAGGATGTGCAACTATGACATACAACTATCTACTGGGGCTTTGGGGAGAAAAAGGGAAAAAGAGGAGGAGGATTGGCAATAGATGTTAGCTCAGGGCCGGTCTTCTTCAGCAAAAAGAGGAGGATTGGCATGGATGTTAGCTCAGGGCTGATCTTCCTCACAAAAAAAAAAAAAAAAAAAAGATGACAGCATTATTCTGGGCTTCATACTTACTTTCACTCAGGGGTTAACTGCTTAAAATTACAGTGTGCCCAATTCATGAGGGTCAAAACAGCAATTCCTTGGGCAGTGTTTCTTCACCAGGGGTGATTTTCCCCCCCTGGGGGACACTTGGCAATGTCTGTAGACATTTTTGGTTGTCACAACCCCGGGGGGGGGGTGCAGGGACAATGTTACTGGCGTCTAGTGGGTAGAGGCCAGGGATGCTGCTGAACATCCTACAAGGCACACGATAGCCCCCCAAGCAACGAATTATCTGGCCCAAATGTCAACAGTGCTGAGGTTGAGAAACCCTGGTTGAAGGTAATGGAAGGGAGAAAGTCCAGCCTTCTCTTTCCCTCCTACTGTTCTCATCGCCACAAACTACAAAGATTGGATGGTGAGTCATAAATTAGAAATTCTCCAACACATACGTGCGAGTGAGTTCACAGAGCTTGCAAGTTGAATTTTATGAATTAGGCATTATGAAATGTTATCTACTCTTTGTAAGCCACCTCAACATGGATGCAATTGGTCATATTATTTCCTCCTCTTTTTACAGGGAAAGTGAGCCTGATGTGAATAGAGCGTGAGCTGGAGAGACACTGAGATAGACTGGCGGTAACCATTAAATCACAGTTAACTTGTGGAATTAAAACTAAATGAGAGCTAAAAGAGAGTGAGTATAACTCCTAATGGCCATGTGCTCTGACAATGTAGATATAGTACAGCTGTTTTTTTTAATGGGCAAAGAACAGGGTGAGGGAGCATACAAAAAAATGTATTTTTTTAAACTATTTTTAGTAACCATATTGGCAATGGTAGTATTAGTATTGTTGCTTTGAGACTGTAGAGTGAGTAATATAGGATAAAGCAAATGAGTAACTATGGAATATTCTAATCCTATTATCTATTTGTGTGTGTGTGTGTGTGTGTGTGTGTGGGTGTGTGTGGGTGTGTGGGTGTGTGTGTGTTTGTGAGGAAGACCAGCCCTGAGCTAACATCCAATGCCAATCCTCTACTTTATATGGGACACCACCACAGCATGGCTTGACAATCGGTGCATCGGTCCACACCAGGGATCCGAAACTGCAAACCCCGGGCTGCCAAAGCAGAGCACGTGAACTTAACAGCTACGCCACCAGGCTGGCCCCTATCTATCTTGTTTTTGAGGATCATATTCTCAATTTGGAAGAAAAGGTATACAGGTGTAAGATAGAAGAGGTTAAGTAAAACCTTGTAGTCCTGAGTTGGCTATATCAGTTATGAACACATGGGGTGTTTATCTTATATTATGTTACATGTTATATCATATCATTATATATAATCTCTACTGAAAAGGCCCAGAAACAGAACAATGACCAACATAATATCAATGAACATCTTTAGTACCAATTATTATTTTGAAAAACCATTTCCCACTAAAGGAAACCAAGGCTTCTTGAAGAAATGGCTGACTCCTGGTTTGGGGCAGGAAATGTACACATTGACCCTTGTCATATCAGATCGCAATGAAGCTATGGAAGACCACTAGGTCTTGTAAAAAAGATTCAGGAGCCAATGGGAAGAGGTATCCACTTGCCAAAGATGGGACAATTTCTGTCTCAATAATTCCAAGGGGTTGAAATTGTTTAAATCCATAAGTTTATAATTATATTTTTTTAAAAAACTATATCATCACATTTGGAGGATGTTAGGAAACCAATCTTTTATCTTGGAAAACTGGTACATAATGGGAAAGAATCAAGCATTTTTCCTGCCTTTCCTACATGAATTGTACCACGGGGAAACGAAATGGTAGATGAAGGGCGGCATCTCTATGAAAGTATTATAACTAATAAGGGAAAAGGAGTGATAGAATATTACCATTTTGCAATCTCCAATGAATTAATGGATTTAGACATTAACCATCAACAGTCCCTAAATCACAAAAGGGAGTCAACCAGACGTTTTGTGCCTCCTGATTCAAGATCACGTCACCACCTACAGTCTTGTCAAAGGGATCGAACCTAAGTCTCCTCAAGCCTCACCTTGATCCAGCTGCCAAATGGTGGGAAATCTGGAACATGTTGAACTGCACCGAGAGTGTGTCATCAGCAACACCCAGACTGTAGGAAATCTCACAAGTCAAAGGGCTCAGGTTTTTCAACAGATAAATTGTAAGACTGAGCAAGGGCTTGAGGGGAAACTAGAGACAAAATCATATCAAAATTTTTAAATGGGGGCCAGCCCAGTGGTATGGCAGTTAAGTTCACGCATTCCGCTTCAGGGGCCAGGGTTCACTAGTTTGGATCCTGGCTGCGGACCTACTCACCACTCATCAAGCCATGCTGAGGCGGCATCCCACATAGAAGAGCTACAACTCTACAACTATGATACACAACTATGCACTGGGGCTTTGGGGAAAAAAAGAAAAAAGAGGAAGATTGGCAACAGATGTTAGCACAGGGCCAATCTTCCTCCAAAAAAAAAATTTTTTTTTAATGGACAACTACAGAGTCCCAGGGTATTTATTTGGGTGAAAGAAAGATAAAGAAACACAGGCAAGTTGCTGTCTTACCGGTTCCTTGTGGGGGAAGGAGATTATTGGAAGGGGGCACGTGGAGGGTCTTCTCAGTGGCTGGCAAAATTCTATTTCTTGACCTGGGTGCTAGTTATAAGGATGTTATAATAATTCATTAATATATGCCTTATAATTAAATATTAACACATTAAATATTAATATAATATTATAGCAATATTAAATTAAGTGTTAATTTAATAACAATACTGAATTTAATATAAATATTAAACTAAATATCAATATATGCCTTATAATGCTTCATTAAGGTATACATTAGTTTTTGTGTGATTTTCTGTAGCTGTGTTTTGTTTTCCGATAAAAAGTTTTAAAATAGAGTAAAGAAATTGAATGGCAGAGATTTGTGGAATCTTCTCACAGCGACACAAATACACACTGGGGTTTTCAACTGTTTTGACGCTTACCTTTCGAGTTAATAATGTCAGGATAATTGCTTGGGTCGGCCACAAGGGCGCGCTATTTGTCGCCCACAACACCTGCGCCTGCGCAGATAGAAGCGGGTTTTAAACGTCACGAAAAGCCGCGTGAGTGTTGGGAAAGGCAAGCGATCCTTCATCTTCCTCTGATCCTGATCTGCAGAAGTATCAGCGCCGGCAAATTCCTTCTGGAAAGTTAGATCCCACGTGTACATAAAGTGCACATACTGAAGATGCTGCGGCTCTCTCCCCCTTTACAATGTTTTAATTTATTCAAAGCTGTTATAATAAAACCTCATAAGCCATCGTAACAGGACAGCGGGACCCGGAATGTGGCGAGTGAGAGGTGACGAGTTCTCGGGGTGGTCTTCTGATGAGAGTGGACGGAGAGCCCACCGGTGGCGGGAGAGGAACCCTGGAGGCTGTCCAGACCCCCCGTCCCCGGAGTGTCCCCTCGGGAGGACGGAGGGCGACGGCACAGGCAGCCGTGGAGGGCAGCGAGGGCGGGCGGCGGCCCCTGAAGCAGAGGGCGAGGCGGGGGGCGGGGACCCCCGCGCCGTGGCGGCCTCCCCGCTGCACGGCCGCCCGTCGGGGGGCGGCCCTCCTGCCCTCGCGCTCGTCCTCCTCGCCGGGGACGGGCCGCACGACCTCCTTCTAGCAAACCTCGGCACGGGTGCCCCACTGCTCGGGAAACGGGGGGCTGAGCAGTGGTTCACGGCTGACGGACAGCCCGACGGGGAAGCTTGACCACGAGCCGTTGTGTCCTTCGCCACGCCTCTCCGGCTATCCCGGGGCGTGAGCCAGTCCGCGGGTACACACGTGTCACACTTGTCACAGTGGGTTAGGCACTCCGCGTTGCTCTTTGGGACCTCACGCGTCCGCCCATCAGAGGCACGGCGGGGTCCCCCTTGCTCGCCGCTGTGGCGGCGTCTCGCGGAGGGGACGTGGGACGCGGAGGGGCAGTGCGGGAAGGGAGGCTGAAGAGTCTCCCCCGGGGCGGACGCCCGGGCTTGTCCCTGATCCCTAGCGCTCTCTGGGGACCCGGGCCTCACCCCCAGAGCCAGAGCCAGGCTCTCTCATCCTAGGGCACCCCAGGAGCCTCAGGGACACGCCTTGTTCCGGGCTTGCCCCTGGTTCAGTGACCCCAGTGCCCCAGCCTCGGGGCGCCCTCCCGCCCGCGCCAGCCTCACGCCGCGGGGCCCCTCGGCCTCCAGACGCCTCCCCTGCGCCCCTCTTCCCTGCACACGCGCCTCGGAGGGAACCGAGTCAGAAGCCCCGTGCAGCCACTTTTACGTGACCCTGGGCAAATTATGTCACCTCCCTAAGCCTCGGTTTCTTTTTCCATTAAATAAGGACGGTAAGGATAATAATATTGACCGAATGCTGGTTGCTTACAAAGCGAACACCGCCCTGTAACCAACACCCAAGTCGAGACCAGAACAGCCGGCTGCCAGCGCGGCCGCCGCCTGCGTTCGCCGACCCCGCCCCCCAGCCGCTACACCCTGGGTTTATTCTGTCTTTGAACTTTATATAAACGGTAACCTGGAGCACTTTTCCGTCCTGCTTCTCCCGCTCAACCTTTTGTTGCTGAGATTCACCCAAGTGGTCCCACTAGTAGTAATTCCTTCGTTCTCCTCCGGCTGATGAGCGCTTGGGCTGTTTCCAGTTTGGCTTGTTACCAAGAGGGCTGCGGGGACCACCCCGGATGTCGCCTTAAGCAGGAGAAAACAAACATGCGAAGCCTCTTGTGAACAGGGGGAACAAAGTTCTAGATTTAAATGTTACACATGTTACAGAGTTGTTACTGACAGGTAGCAAGGCAGAATGGAAAAGAATATAGGGTTTTAGACAAGACCCACTTGTGATTGAATTCTGGGCTTTCCACTTAGTAATTGTGTGACTTGGGCAGTTACTTGACGTGAGAATCAGTTGCTTCATCTGCAAAATAGTAATAAAAATATCTCCCTCCTTTGGCAGCAGAGATGGTTACACAAGAAGGGGTCCGCAAAGGCCCTGGCACTGCGCCTGGCACGCAGAGGGGTGGGTTGAGCATGGCCTCACAGCATGGCAGGGCCAGGAGGCCGGAACAGGGGCAGAGGGAGGATCCTCTTCCTCCTGGATGCATTCACTCAGGTGTTTATTCAAACATAGCTCCTGGAAATATTTTTACTATAAAATTAACAAAGGGCACAGAAATTTTTAAAATTTCAAAATGTTTGAGTGACTGAAACAAAAGAATTTAACTGCATCTCAAGTTGGTGGCATATCCCCACAGAAAGACTAAAACAGTGTTGACTGCACACCTAGCAGAGTATACTGTATAGACAAAAAGTAGATAGATGATAGATGGATAGATAGATGATTGACAGATAGATACATACATAGATATAGATGATAGATAAAAAGATGATAGGTATAGATAGATGATTGATACATAGATATAGATGATAGAAAGATGACAGATGATAGATAAATACGTAGGTAGATAGATGAAGCAAATCAATGTAGTAACATCTTAGGAACCGAGATTTTTAGCACAAAAGAAAAGAGACAGGAGTATAAAATCCAGAAAAGTTAAGTAAAACCCTGTAACCCATTATGTACTATCATTTAGTAAACCGTAACCGTCTACTGAAAAGGCCGAGAGGCAATGACACCTAATAGCAATGAGCAGCTCTGTGCCCAGACTGTAAACGTCCTACTTTGAATATCAATATGAATTCATGATTTAACAAAACTTCTTTCCACCTCTGCCCACTGAAAAAGCCTAGGAGAAAAGGTACCCCCAGAACAGTGAGGTCACCTAGCAATCAGTTCTTGGTTTTCAAATACTACACCCAATGGAAAAAAAAACAACAAAAAATAACAGCCAAACAGGGCTCTTTGGAGAAACGGTGGAGCACTGGTCCCTGGCAGAAAGTGTACCAGACGTTGCAGGGACGTCTTCTGTGTCAGAAGGTAGGAAACTATCAAAGACCTCTGGGATCTTACCAAAGATACAGGAACCAACTTACCAGCCAAAAGTGGAGCAATCTGAATGTCAAAAAGAATAATGGCTACAATGGATTGAAAAACAACAAAATTATAAAAATCCAAGTGTTCGTAATGACACTAATCATCCTCTCTCCCCCTCAAAAAAGTTGCTTGTCTTTGGAGGTTACTGTGGTTCCAATGCATTTTCTAAAAAATGGTAAATAAAGGAAAAGAGCCAAGCATTTATCCTGTCTTCCTATTCAGCCTATACCTCAAGGTAACCAAACAGTTGATAAAGGAAAGTTCTTTATTAAAAGAAGTCAGTTAATAACTCCAGAAGGAATGAATGATGTATTTTGGCCACAATTATCAATAGCTACTAAAACCATCAGCTGGAAAGTTGATGAGAAACTTCAAAATGGAGGGATCAAACTGACACCACTTCAACCACTTGACCCATCTTTGAAGAGAGAAAGAGGAGGTACAGGGCACTGTACGGAGTGTTCTTGGCAGCAAACCTGAATCTAATCAAGCTACAGAGCTCCCTACAAGTTTACAGGAAACAGGAGGGTAGAGGAACAAGTTAGATGACACAACAGAAACCAGTCAGCCAAACCCAACACAGGGGGAATTCTACAGGCAAATGACCCGGGCTCTTCAACAAATAAACGTCATGCGGGAAAAAAAGGCAGGTAAGAGGGGTGATTAAAATAGACTGAAAAGAGAGAGCAACCAAAGGCAGTCTGTGAAACTTGTTTGGGTCCTGACTTGAACAAATCAACTGTAAAAAGACATTTTTGAGACATTTGGGAAAATGTGAATATGGACTGCGTTCTAGTTGATGTTACTGGTAATTTTATTACACGTAATAATCCCATAGGAGTTATACATAGATGTATATATATGTATATATATATTTAATGCCCTTATCTCTCAGAGATAGCTACTGAAATATTCATGGTAAAATAATACAATGTCTCTGATTTCCTTTAAAATATTGTAGCCAAAAAAGGGGGAAGTGATATAAATGAAATAAGATAGGTCAAAGATTGATTGTTTTTTTATAGAGATATAATTGACATAACATTATTTTAGTTCTAAGTGTACAACATAATAATTCGATATTTGTATATGTTGCAAAATGATCACAAGTCTAGTTAACACCTACTATCATACATAGTTACAAATTTTGTTTTCTTGTGATGAGAACTTTTAAGATCTATTCTCAGCAACTTTCGAATACACAATACAGTATTATTAGCTATAGTCACCATCTGTATTGAAGCTAGATGAAGGATACTTGAGAACTCATTATGTTATTCCCTCTATTTTGGGGTATATTTGAAATATTCCAAAATAAAAAAAATTTTTAATTTTATCTAGAATTTAAATTTATGCTACTGGTGTAAATTACATCAAATCTCATTAATTTGGACTAATGGAAATCAAGGCCAGACTAAAGTATTTTTTTTACTCTAATTTTAGAATAATTATATCTCATTTTAACAGACTGTATCTTTATTACTTATAAATTGATGCAGTAACTTGGACTGGAAAAGTTTCAAAGCATTTGTAAACAAAATATCAATTCTTTTTTTTTTAAATAATTTTATTTATTTATTTATTTCCCCAAAGACCCAGTAGATAGTTGTATGTCATAGCTGCACATCCTTCTAGTTGCTGTATGTGGGATGCAGCCTCAGCATGGCCGGAGAAGCAGTGCGTCGGTGCATGCCCGGGATCCGAACCCGGGCTGCCAGCAGCGGAGCGCGCTCACTTAACCGCTAAGCCATGGGGCCAGCCCCAAAATATCAATTCTTGTACCCAGATGTTAAATGTAATCCTTTTCATTGTCAGAGTTTCAGCAAGGCCCCCAAAGGCCACATAGTAAACAATAGGTACCAAGTTCCCCACTTTGTCAGTTGAGAAGTATCTGGAGAGACTAGACTGTCTACACCAGACTTGAGAAGGGGTAAATCCAGGCCAGTTCCAGCAGCATTAGATGACCACCCTCTTCCAACCTTATGAAAGGTCTAGAGACTTTCTTTGGAGTTGTGCTGTGTGTCCCCTCCCCATTCCACCACGGGGGGTTGGTTCCTCCTCAATCAAGCCTATGAAGGGGGCCCCCAAAGGCCCTTGAGAGAACTTAGAGTTGGGGGGACATGAAGGTGGGCATTTGGAAGGTGAGAGGCCATGCAGAACTGCCCTTGTCTACAGTCAGAGCGAGGAGAATCACTTGGGAATAAGCTGTACTTCCCCTGATGGCAGGGCAAAGGGAAATGTTTCCAGGGACCATCCGTGGACCCCGGGATGGAGTGTTCCCTGGAGTCATCTGAGGACTTCATCTAAGGAGGTGGGACCACCAAGAGGCGGGGTCAGAAGGTCATCTAAGAGTACCAGGAGGTGGGACCACCTAGAGGCAGGGTCAGAAGATCATGTAACAGCACCACCTATAGGTGGGGTCAGAAGGTCATCTAACAGCACCTGGAGGTGGGGCCACCTAGAGGCAGGGTCAGAAGGTCATCTAACAGCACCACGTAGAGGTGGAGTCAGAAGGGCCCCATTCATGCCCAGCGCCTCCACACACGCCCATCGCCAGGTTACACCCCTCCAGCCATGGGACACACTGCTCTTGCCCTCCTTCCACTCTCCCCTCGACCCCACCCCAGGGGGGTCAGAAACTGCTGCTAGTTTCCCAGCCTGAAGTAGGCCCAAGCTTGGGAAGAGGGGAAATTTAGAATTTAAGTAAATTCGGTGTTTCAATATAATTCTTAATGGGACTTTAAAAATTTCTGAAATGAGGCTATTCATATGACAGGTATAGAAACCAAGAGAGCAATGAGACATAGCCATAATTTTACCCAAGAGAGAGACAGAATGAGTCCACAGGGTAAGTTTAACAATTAAATTTCTTTTATACTTACCTACTAAGTCCAGCTTTCTCATAAACCAATGAAAATACTTCTACAATCTTGGCAATAACGTAGAGAGCAAAGAGGGAAATGGGGCCGGATGTGACTGGAGAATCAGGGGGCCAGGTGATAAGGGGCTCCCAGGGCCTTGTTAAGGATTTGGGTCTTTATCCTAAAACAGTGAAGAGCCACTGAAAGGTTTTAGGTAGTGGATTACAGGATAGGATTTTGTATGTTGTGGCTGCAGTGGGGGAAATGGTTTAGGGTGGGGTAGATGGTAGGGGGCTGGAAGTTAGGAAACTATGGTTACTATGGAAATCCAGCTGACTGAGGATGGTGGCTCTGATGGAGATAGGGAAGACAGAAAGTGAGTAGATACTAGATTTATTTAGATGATCAAATCCATAGGGCGGGCCGGCCCTGTGGCTTAACGGTTAAGTGCGCGTGCTCCGCTGCTGGCCGCCAGGGTTCGGATCCTGGGCACGCACCGACGCACCGCTTCTCCAGCCATGCTGAGGCCTCGTCCCACATACAGCAACTAGAAGGATGTGCAGCTTATGACATACAACTATCTACTGGGGCTTTGGGGGGAAAAAATAAATAAATAAAATCTTCAAAAAAAAAATCCATAGGTCTGGTTGGTGGTTAGCTATAGGGTAAGGGTGGGGGAAATAAGGGGGAAAAGAGAGGATTCCTGTGTTTCTGGATTGAGCACGTGGGTGGGCGTGGTGCCTTTTAATAAGGAAGAACACAACAGGCGAGGTTGGGGGAAAAGATGATGAGCTCAGTTCTAAGTGTGTGAAGTCGAAGTACCCGTGAGGTCCAGGGAAGCGGTCAGGCAGGGAGGTGGTCGCAGAGCCTGGAGTTCAGAACAAAGGATGGGCCCCAGGCCTACCCTGGAACTGGATGGTGAGTGCAGCCTTGGGAGGCAGTATGTGAAGTGGCATGAGGGCCAAGGGAAGAGCCCCAAGGGGATGCGGAGAGAGTGGGTGGGACACCTGACTGGCCACGAGCTGTTAACCGAGGAAGCTGGGTACTCAGCGCGGGAGGGTCCCTACGCTGTGCTTTCTACTTATGCATGTGTTTGAATTTCCCAAAACACAAAGTTTTTATTATTTTCCCCTAATAAAATGTAGCCTTTGGACTCATCATCACGGAGATCACGAGTAACCTCTGCATAAATAGTTTTCGTGAAGGCAGAAGCCAGGCCCAGTGGTTCAAGCGGTAACTGAAGGTTTGGCTATCAAGACTGTGTGTAGACGACAGACAACTTACTGAAGAAATCTAGCTGTGGAGGGGAGAAGGAGAAAGGGAGGAGACAGAGAGGGGTGTGGGTTTGAAGGAGGGTTTTTCCTTTTTCAGACTGGAGCTTGCTTATATCCTGAAAGGGCTGGGCCAGCAGACAAGGAAGAGCCGCTGAATAAGGAAGGAGCCTGAGAAGGTTGGAGGAGAGGGAGTGAAGGTTCCAGCTGAAGAAACTGACCTTAGATTTCAGAGAGAACGGCTTTTCCTCCAGGGCAGAAGGAAAGGATATGTGGGGGAGGGTGCAGGCCAGAGATGACTGACAGGAGGCATCTGGCTTCCATTCTCCCTCAACTAGATGGCAAGGGCACTACTGAGAGTGGGAGTGGAGGCGAAGGGCTCTGAGGTTTAAAAACAGAATGATTGGGGGCCGGCCCCACGGTGTAGCGGTTAAGTGCTTGCGCTTGGCTGCTGGCAGCCCGGGTTCGGATCCTAGGAGCGAACTGAGGCACTGCTTGTCATGCCATACTGTGGCGGCGTCCCACATAAAGTAAAGGAAGATGGGCACGGATGTTAGCCCAGGGCCAGTCTTCCTCAGCAAAAAGAGGAGGGTCAGCGTGGATGTTAGCTCAGAGCTGATCTTACCAAAAAAAAAATAAAAATAAAAAAAACAGAATGATTGAAAATGAGAGCATTCCCTAGGAAAACCTCGTAGGGCAGTGTTGAGGGTCCAAATGATATTGATGAGCATGAAAGCTGTGTGCCCTGTTTTGTGGGGTTTTTCAGCAACGTCAGCCAGTTTCTGAGCTCACAAAAGAAGAATGTTCAGGTTCGTCCAGTTGTTGGAGGTTGGCCAAGGTTGCAAACAGAAGAACAATTGAACACGCAAGTTTAGGACTGTAGTAGTTAACTATTGTTGCAGAACAAATTACCCCAAGACTTAGCAGCTTAAAACCACAAGCGTTTATTATCTCACACAGTTTGTGAGAGGCAGGAATCCGGGAGCAGCTAAGCCAGGTGGCTCTGGCCGCAGGTCTCTCACGAGGGTGGCAGCCATCTTCAGACCGACGGGCTGGAGAGTCTGCCTCCCGGCTCACTCATGTGGTTGTTGACAAACTTCTGTTTACTGCGGACCTGGCTCCAACCTCTCACCTCTTGGTCCTCTCCATAGGGCTGCTTATAACATGGCACTTTGCTTCCCCCAGAGCAAAAGGTCTGAGAAAGAGAGAGAGAGTGCTAGAGAGGGCGCCAGCCTGAGACAGTGGCATTCCATAGCACTTGGCACTGTCTCAAATTATTTTACTTGCTGTTGCTGTCTCCCCTCACTAAAAGTGATACTGAACCTCTTAATCTCAAGTTCGTGTGCCCCATGCACAGTAAGCCAATCACTGAGACATCAGTGCTTGGAGGTAGAGAAAGGTTTATCCAAATTGGCCAAAACGAGAAGGTGGGAGGATAGGTTCTCTCAAATTGGCCTTAACAAAAAAAGAAAGCCGGGGGTTTATAGAGCTAAGGGGCTTGGGAGGAGGAGTTTCAGAGAAACAAAGGGGTAATCCATGTTTCTTTCACTTTAGATAAGCCCTTGGGCAACCAGACTTCTGGGCGTCCACAGCTGGGGGCTGGTTATCTAGTGGTCTGGTTGTAACTTCCTTAAAGGTGTTCTTTTTCTTCTGCAAAACAAGCTCATAAATCCTTATGACCCTTGAGTCACCCCTCAGGTTAAACAAGAAAACAGCAAATTAACAAGTTTATAATGAGGCATGGATTAACTCCTTTCCATCAGTGTCTGTGCTGGGAACAAGGTCGAAGGTCAATCATGTTCTATTGAACATTTACAGTAACCCTCAGATACCCAGCTTCAGAAGTAAGCTTCCTGAGAGAGGGACCAGGTCTGGCTTGCTCAGGGCTGTATCTTCTGGGCCTAGAGGAGTCCCAGGCCCAGAGCAGATGATCAAAAGGAAAATGAGTGAGGGAGTGAAACCCACCAGAGAAAATTTTAGTTTCAACTTAGTGACAAACTTTTTTTTCTGGGGCCAGCCCAGTGGCGCAAGCGGTTAAGTGCACGTGTTCCGCTGCGGCAGCCCGGGGTTTGCCAGTTCGGATCCCGGGCGTGCACCGACACACCGCTTGTCAGGCCATGCTGTGGTGGCATCCCATATAAAGTGGAGAAAGATGGGCGGGGAGATTAGCCCGGGGCCAGTCTTCCTCAGCAAAAAGAGGAGGATTGGCAGATGTTAGCACAGGGCTGATCTTCCTCACAAAAAAAAAAAAAACACAACTTTTTTTCTGAGGGAGAACTGGAGTTTCCAAGGGCTGGTTTCACAGTTTGCACAGAAGTTCCAGGGCTCTCTAAACGCTGCTATGTTTTAGCCTTGTCTCCTTTTGTCTTTCTGTTTTCAAATGTAGTTTATATTGCTGCCAGTGAAACCGTTCTCAGAGTTATGACCTAACATCTTCTGCCTTTGAGAAATCACCCTCAAATCCAAATACAAATATCTCCTGGGCCGGCCCGTGGCTTAGCAGTTAAGTGCGCGTGCTCCGCTGCTGGCGGCCCGGGTTCGGATCCCGGGCGCACACCAACGCACCGCTTGTCCGGCCATGCTGAGGCCACGTCCCACATACAGCAACTAGAAGGATGTGCAACTATGACATACAACTATCTAATGGGGCTTTGGGGAAAAAAAAAAAAAAGAAGAGGATTGGCAATAGATGTTAGCTCAGAGCCGGCCTTCCTCAGCAAAAAGAAGAGGAGTATTAGCATGGATGTTAGCTCAGGGCTGATCTTCCTCACACACACACACAAAAAATACAAATATCCCACTCTACATGTAAAAGATAAGTTCCAGGTTCCACAAAGGATTGCTGTAAAGAAAATGTCCACTTAAAATCCTCCTTTTCAATTTAAAATTAGAAATGTCTTGACAAAAATAAATGTTGGCCCCTGGATGAATAAAAGTATACTTAATGATTCCAACAAACTTTTCGAAAACTACATATCTTAAGGGAAAACTCCTTTTTGAAATATTAACATTCAAAATGTTAACCCTAGTGGAAAGAAAAAGTAATACTTTACATTTTATTAGCACTGGGGTTTATACACTCCTGCCACCACACAGCGTTGTTTGGGACGGCAGGTGGTGAGGCCACCGAGGGGCTGGGGGCTTACAGTCCCAGCTCGTTCTAGCTGTGTGATCCTGAGTCAGTCACTTGACCTCTCTGGGCCTCAGTTTCCTCCTCTGTAAAGTGAGGTATTAATGTCTCCCTCACAGGATTGTGAGGGTTAAATGACAAGCCCATAGAACACCTGAGATGTGGAGTTGGCTGATATTGGACATTGTCTCTATTTCTACAGATTAGAAAACTGAGAGTCAGAAAAGTTCAGAGATTTGCTGAAGGTTACACCACAAGTAGGCATCAGAGTTTTGACTCATCCCCAGAATTTCTGACTCCAAATTGAGTGCTCTTTCCGCCTTGCTACAATTATCTCCCATTTTAACAATGAGAGTGTACGGCTGTGCTTAGAAAAGGTCAAAAATAAGAATACTAAAATTGTAGCGTGCAGAGACTGGCAGTAAGAATAGCTTTTTTTACACGCCCCGTGTCCCCCTTCTAGACAGAGCCATCACTAAAGCTTTAGAGATCTCACTAAGGTTCTCCCAGCAACAAAATACCGGAATACTTTTATTTTATTTTATTTTATTATTTTTTTTTTTAATAATTTTATTTATTTATTTTTTTCCCCCAAAGCCCCAGTAGATAGTTGTACGTCATAGTTGCACATCCTTCTAGTTGCTGTATGTGGGACTCGGCCTCAGCACGGCCGGAGAAGCGGTGCATCGGTGCGCGCCTGGGATCCGAACCCAGGCCGCCAGCAGCGGAGCGCGCTCACTTAACCGCTAAGCCACGGGCCGGCCCTCGGAATACTTTTAAATTACAGCTGAGCAGCTCTCTTGGGATTGGGCTTTTTTCTTCCTTTTTTTTCCTGACATCCCTCCTCTTACTGGCCTCTGTAAGCAGATGCAACTCGACGACATGTTACAAAAACAGTCGATTCTCACTATTCAGAGTTATGTTCTGTACAGTCTCTGCGAACGCGGAGCTAGCCAATTCCGAGGGGAAATACAGGTGAGGTTCCTGCGAGCCTCTGGTGACATTTTTGTCAGCCAATCAATACACAACCTTATTTTACGTGTGTTTCTGTTTACAGTCACCTTGTTTCATATATGCTGTTGACATACTAACATTGAACTCACGGCCGCAGCACCTTAACTCACGCCTGCAGGAAGCTCGTCTAACACACGTATTTTCTCTGCAAGGCATGTCACAGCCTTCTTGTGCTCAGGGACAGTAGGCAGCATGCCAGCACTGGCTTGGGGGGCATTCTAAACAGCAAAGTCACCAACAAAAAGCACAAAATGCAAAAAAACATGGCATTGAAGAGACCACAGGGCGGGCCTGAGGGCGTAGTGGTTAAGTTCCTGTGCTCCACTTTGGTGCCCCAGGGTTTGCAGGTTTGCCCAGGCACAGGCCCACGCACTGCTCATCAAGCCGTGCTGTGGCAACAACTCACATACAAAATAGAGGAAGACGGGCACAGATGCTGGCTCAGGGCACAGATGCTGGCTCAGGGCCAATCTTCCTCAGCACAAAAGGAAAAGAAAAAAAGAGACCATGAAAGGGACACTTATTTACAGTTTTAGAGCTAACACGAGAAGGCAGAGCGCCACCTTGATCAACCTCCATTGGGAACGTGCGTGTTGGGCAACTCAAAATTTTTGCCACCCTGTGTATAGCTGTAAATGACCATAAAAGTGCCATGGTTATTGATTTGGGAGTTACAAATAAATTTTAACAAGGGGGTGAATTCGCAAATATGGAATCTGCAAATAACTCTAGGAAAGGCTGTACATACTTGGAACAGAAAGAGGCAGAGTGCCATGAGCTTTGAGACTGGCTCTCCGGGGGTAGCTGAGAGGACAAGCACCCTAGTCAATCTTAGTTCTCTGGCCTGTGGAGGGAGAAGGCTGGGTTAAATGACGTCTAAATTTCCTCCCAGCACTAACATTCAATGATCCATTCAATGACTCTCATATAAGCGTGGAATAGACAACTTTATGTAGACTATAACACTGCATGGATTATAAAACCAACTTTGTGACTCTAAACAAATACTTAACTTCTCTCAACCTCAGATTTTTTCTTTTTAAAATGAAAATATCTATCTCATAGAGTTGCTAGAGTGAAAAATGAAATGGAATAATAAAGGAAATCACAATATATGCAAAGTGCCTAGAACAGAGTGAGCACTAAAATTCTTGTTTCCTAAAAATGTATAAACTCTGCTTATTAATACAAACTCATTCAACTGTGTGCTGGGAAAAAGGGCTATTTAATAACTTTATAATGTCCAAGAATGATCAATGACCAACACGTTTTATCAAGTACCAATTGGTTTCTAAACTGGTAATAAAGTATGTCAAGGTTATTTCTGAGTTATTGCCAACTAATAGGTTAAATGTGGCAGCCAGCCACAGCAGGTCGTCAACATTCCCTGGCTTGCTCACTCACTGATTCACTCATCCATTTATCCCACAACCATTTATGGACTACCTACTATGTGCCAGGCACTGTTCTAGGTCCTGGAGATAACACAGAGAACAAAACAGTTAAAATAGTTAAGTCCCTGCTCTCCAAGAGCTTATGGTCAAGCGTATGTGGGGGCAGACAACAAACCAATATCTAATGTAATGTCTGGTGACAATCAGGGTTAGGAAGAAAAATAAAGTGGGCTAAAGGGATAGGGAGTAATGGAAGGGGGAGTGCTTCCTTAGATAGGGTGGTCAGAGAAGGCCTCTTTAAGGAGGGACATTGGAGTGGAGACCTGCATGATGGGAAGGAGAAAACCAAGAGAAGATCCAGGCAGGGGAAGGGCATTCCAGGCCTTGAAATAAGAATGAGCTTGTGTGTTGCATAAACAATATGGAGGCTGGTGGGGCCCGGGTGTGGGGCCAAGAGGGGAGAGAAGTAGATGAGATCAGAGCACCAAGAGAGGCCAGCTCATGGGGGCCAATACGCCATACTAAGGACTTTGGACTTCATTCTAAATGCTGTAATGAGCCAGCCACTGGTGGTTGGGAGTAGGTGAATGACTTTTCTGGTTTGTTTTGAAAGAATAACTCTGGCTGTTGTGCAGGAAAAAGACCATATGAAGATCAAGAGTGGAAGCAGAAAAGACCAACCAGGAGGCTGCCCAGTGACCTCGGCTGGAGACGGTGTGGCCTGTACCAGGGCAGTCAGCTGAAGGGGAGGAAGAGCATCCTCTACCCACTCTGGGTCCTTTCTGGCTGGGCTACAAATTAAATTGAATAAGAGGCTGAATAACAGGAGAAAATCAAACAAAGCTTTATAACATGTATACATGGGAGAGACCCACTGGGTAACTCAACAAGATGGCAGAGGTTCTCCCCTTAAATACTACCTTCAGCTAAAGACAAAGGAGGATGTTGGGAGTGGGGGAGTCAGCCATGGGAGATGACCAGAAAGCACAGTAAACACGAGTATGCAGATTTCAGTCCTCGCCTTCAGCACTGATAAGAGTTTCTAGAGATGAGATCATCCCCCCTTCTTCCTGGTACCGAGAGGGAGATACCTTTACAAATGGAGATTTCCCTTATAAATGTAAATGTCTCTTACAAACAGTAACTTCTACTTTTACTTCCAATGGGCTTAGCAAGGACCCTCCCAGTCTCTCCAGACCCAGAGATAAATTCTTTTAGGCAGTTAGTTGAGGGGGGAGGTGAGGTCAAAGTTTCTTTCAGAGAAAATAAGGTAAACAGACATATTTTGAGGTGGCCCATTCTGATCTCCCACACAGCTCATGTGCAGTAGAACCGGTGCTAGATTAACCACACTCATTAAGGGCATGGTGCATGAATTATTTAGTAGCAGCTGGTATGGTGATTAGGAACCCTGTACCCGAGTTTCACTGTAACTGGCCCTATACAAATCTGAGGGAGGAAACAAAGCACAAGTTCTCAAAATCACCCATTTTTCTCTTTCAGATCTCTTTTCCCAATTTAAAGGAGCTCTTCTCCTTCTCCACTATGCCCTCACCCCACAAGACTTTGAAAAAGTATAGAATATGGGGCTGACCCATGGCCGAGCGGTTACAGTTCCAGTGCTCTGCTGCAGCGGCCCAGGTTCACAGGTTCAGATCCTGGGCATGGACATACTCCACTCATCAGCCATGCTGTGGTGGCATCCCACATATAAAATAGAGGAAGACTGGCATAGATGTTAGCTCAGGGCTAATCTTCCTCAAGCAAAAAAAAAAAGATAGAATATATTTGAGACTTATTTCATGAATTCTTTTAAATTGGGTAAACATATTGGATAAATTTAAATTGCCTTTTATTTTCTTTTTTTATTGAGGTAACATTGGTTTATAACATTATATAAATTTCAGGTGTACGTCATTATATATATTTTTTTCTTTTTTGTGAGGAAGATCAGCCCTGAGCTAACATCCATGCTAATCCTCCTCTTTTTGCTGAGGAAGACCGACTCTGAGCTAACATCTATTGCCAATCCTCCTCCTTTTTTTCCCCAGAGCCCCAGTAGATAGTTGTATGTCATAGTTGCACATCCTTCTAGTTGCTGTATGTGGGACACGGCCTCAACATGGCCGGGATCTGAACCCGGGCTGCCAGTAGCGGAGCGCGCTCACTTAACCGCCAAGCCACGGGGCCGGCCCCGTCATTATATTTTGATTTCCGTGTAGACTATATAATTTTCACCACTCAAAGACTAATTACCATCCATCACCACACACATGTGCCCTGTCACCCCTTTCACCCTCCCCCCTTCCCCTCTGGTAATCACCAATCTATTCTCTATATCTATGTGTTTTTTGTTGTTGTTTTTCTTCCACGTTTGAGTGAAATCATACAGTATTTGTCTTTCTCCCTCTGACTTATTTCACTTAGCATAATGCCCTCAAGGTCCATCCATGTTGTCACAAATGGCAAGATTTCATCTTTTTTATGGCTGAATAATATTCCATTGTGTGTGTATATATATATATATATATATATATATATATATATACCACATCTTCTTTAGCCACTCATCCCTTGATGAGCACTTAGGTTATTTCCAAGTCTTGGCTATTGTGAATAATGCTGCATAAACTGCTTTATTTTGTGATTGTGAAATATTTAAAACCTTTGAAAAATGTAAACTACAATTACCTATTTATCACCCAGCTTAGGTAATAAACTATAAAGTAGAACAGAATCCTCTTAGTTGCCTCTCCCCAGTCACACACCCCTCCCTCCCCATAAGAGGAACTTGCCTGAATTTCGTATGTATCATTTCTAGGTGTATCTTTTTTTTTTTTCCCTGAGGAAGATGGGCCCTGAGCTAACATCCATGCCTATGTCCCTCTATTTTGTATATGGAATGCTGCCACAGCATGGCTTGATGAGTGGTGTGTAGGGCCAGACCCGGGATCCGAACCCATGAACCCCGTGCCACTGAAGTGAAGTGCGCAAACTTAACCACTATGCCACTGGGCCTGCCCAGAGGAGGTATTTCTTAAGAAGCTCTACTGGTTTCTTTGCTGAAATCTAGGTATCTAGAAAACCTCTCTGGTTTGTGGCATCCCTTATTCCCTGCCCCCATCCCTAACCCACGCTCCACAAAGCAGCCAGAATCATCATTTTCAGATATAAATCTCACCATGTCACCTAGCTCCTAAGGCCCTTCCGTGGCTATCACACTTTGAACAACATCCAGACTCCCTGCCTGTGGTCCTCGCCCTCCCACCTCTCCAACTACATTCTCTACACGCCCTCTTACCCACTTTGCTCTCACAACACCAGTCCCCTCTATTCCTCAACACAGCCAGTTTATTCCCACACAGGGCCTCTGTAGCGATTTTTCCTCTCTCTGCTTTTTTTTTCTGCAACCAATTTTCTAAGGCTGGCTCCTTCGTGTTATCTGTACCTTCAAAGCCACCTCCTCAGAGTGGCCTTCTCTTACCACACAATAAGAAGTCACCATGAAGCGCTGTAATTTACAACCACATTTTAATACTATGCAAGCCCTCAGATCTTTTTTTTTTTGTGAGGAAGATCAGCCCTGAGCTAACATCCATGCCAATCCTCCTCTTTTTGCTGAGGAAGACTGGCCCTGGGCTAACATCTGTGCCTATCTTCCTCCACTTTACATGGGACACCGCCATAGCATGGCCTGACAAGTGGTGCCTCGGTGTACCCCTGGGATCTGAACCCGGGCCAGCAACAGAGCGCGCGCACGTAACCACTATGCCACGGGGCCGGCCCCAAGCCCTCATATCTTATTAGATTAACTTGCTTATTGTCCAACTCCCCACACCAGCAGATACGCCCCGTGAAAGTGAGGACCTTGTCTGTATTGCTCAGTGCTGTATCCTCATGCCTGACACTGCCAGACTCAAAGGTGGCACTCAGTACATGTTGTATTGATAGAGTTAGCACTGTTTGAGTTTCTAGAGGTACTCAATCACCTAAACAAAACGGCATTGCATTGGATGTATGTTGAAGAAAAAGGCAAAGATATGGTTCCTGCCCTCAAGACAACTGGGAGATGACAAATTCATGGTAAGCAAACTAACAATTCAAACTAGCAAATAATCCCCAAGTCAGTGTTCAGACAGTAAGTACTATGGGAGTTGAGACAATAATCTATTGAACATTTAGCTAACACTGGGCACTCTGCTGGACACTTTATATCATTTGATCCTCACAATAATTATAGAAAAGGAATTATTATTATCCTCATTTTACAGCCAGAAGCATCAAGAGATTCAAGAAGTTCAAAGTCAAAGAGCTGGTAACTTGTAGTCACCAGAGTGCCCACTCTCTACCACTGCTCAGGAAGAGAAGGGCTCACTCCAACTTAAGTGATCTGGGAGGCTTCCTGGAGGAGGGTGATAGAGCTTGCCCTGGAGACTGGGCAGGATTAAGTGTAACAGGAGGTAGGCGTCTGCCTGAGGAAAGATGGCGGAGCAGGTAACATTTGTCAATCACCCATTGCAGAAGCAGTTTTCAGGAAACTTGTAACTGAGGAACACGTTTCAGATAATTGGAGGGGAGACAGTGCAGCAAAGTCCACATGTGAAATAGGGAAGTTACCAAAGAAGGCTTTGCCTCATTTGATTACATACTATGTATGGATGAAAGCAATCTGAAAGATTTGAGTAGAAAAAGTAATCAAGTTAAAACCAGTAAAAGGAAAATTGAACTACGTGGGAGCTATGATCCACAAAAACAGCATATTACTGAAGATCTCTACTATGGGAAGGACAGCAGTGGTTTTGGTGCCTCTGCATCCATCCACTCACTGCCGAAGCCAACAGCGATCAGAGCCCAAGTGCAGCTCTTCATTTATCAGCCCCGGTGTTCAACTGCGATGATGTTCCACAGCTCAAGGCCACAGATGTTTCTTCAGTTGACTTACTGTTTCTTATCTTAAAAAATAATTGTATATGGAAGTCAGTTGTCATGTTTGACAGAAGAATAAATGAAAATCTTTGACTCAGACAGTTTATGGAGAACAGTAAGTGTTCTTGGACCAGCTGAACCTCCCACTTTGCCCCAGTTATAAAAACACTGGAACAAACTGCAGGGGAGAAAGAACTATTCCTCTACCTTCTAGGTCCTTCTGGCTGGCCCAAGAATTAAATTGATGTGAGACAGAAGAATAAGGAGAAAATCAAACAAAGTTTAATAACATGTATACATGGGAGAACCCCCGAAAAACTGAGAAACTCGCCAAAATGGCCAAAGCCACCACCTTAAATACCATCCTCAGCTAAAGACAAAGGAGGATGTTGGGGGCAGTGGTTTGGGACTTCAAGGAGGAAGAAGGTAATTTACATGGAGACGGAAATGTAAACGTTTGGTAAACAAAGGTTTGCTGGGCCATCTATAGACAAGGTGATCCAGAGAGAACTGATAAAAATGGGCCTAACAAGGTTCCTCCCAGTCTACCACACCTAGAGTTATCTATGGTGATCGCTCCTTCCTGGGACAGGCTTTCTATTTTAAATCCTTTCAGGCAGTTAGGGGGAAGGTCAAAGTTTCTTTCTCAGTCTTCTTAATAATCATGCCAGAGAGACACATTTTGGGGTGACAAATTCTGATCCCCCACAAAACAAAATAGTAGACCAACAAAATAGAACACGATGAAATAAAACAGCATGTTAAGGCCCAGGACAACTTCTGAGCCCACTGAGACAAATAATCTCCTCCAAATAATTTACCTCTTCAGTAAATGTACATAGATAACTTCATGAAGAACAAATGCCTTCTATTCACCTATACTACTTCTCACCTCTTTACCTCAGGGCCTTTTACTGAATAAGAACAGCCCCCTCCATAGGAGCTCATTATCTAGATTAGAAGCATTCTAATTCACACACACCCTTGTCTGTTAAAAGGATAGGAAAGAGACAAAGATTTATGGGATTAATCCTTAGCACCTTTAATACTTCTTAAATTTCACTTGTCTAGTTTATTTCCTAAGGAAATCACCTTATTTGCTGCCATTTGAACCACTTTACCTGTGAAAATTTAATATATCCAGAAAGAAGGACACTGTATGCTGGCTTATCTTGTGGTCAGATGTACACATAAACCAAATGTAAATGTATATTGGCTTAGGTAGGAAAAAATAATTTAAAAAGTTGAAAAAGGAATTATATTATGTTGAAGCACTTAAATATCGATATAAGAAGTTAATAACTATTCTTTCATTGGTGTTTAATAAACTTATAGGAGAATATGGATAATTTCTCTGCACTTTGAGATAACTGATCTCAAATTCATATGGATATACAGCAGAAAAGATTATTTTAACAATAAACCAGAGAGTTATAAAAATACGACTGAGATTTTTTAAAAAGGGAGATGGGAATTGGGGCAGACGCTGGTGAGGGAGGGAGCAGAAGGCCCCGGGACAAGTAGGGTTCCTAGCACACAGTAACAAGAATGAACCCAGAACTCTGCACATTCTGTTTCTTGCCCTCATTTCCAGAGACGTATTTTAACCTCAATTTTGCAAACATGAAACCTAAGGCTATCCAAGATTTAGTTTTAACATGCATTGAAGAAGATAATGGTTCGAGGAGTAATGCTTTAATTCTAAGATCAGCAATATAGATGGAATTAACAAGTGCATATAAAGCATTAGTAACTATCTTGAAAAAAATTGTATTGATGTTTTTCGTATACTTAAGAAAAAGATTCACCTCAAGTGGCTTTAAGAATCAAATTTAATCCCCACTGAAAGGAACAAGAGGTCTTTGAAGAAATGGTTGATTACAGGTCTGGGGCAGGGAATGTACAAAGGAAGTGCTTTAAGCATCAAAAAGAATGACTGTAATTAATTGTAACACATAATAAATCAACCAATGTTATACTGATATACAGATATAAACACAGATGTATGACAAGGGGAGGAGTGAGGAACTCTTCTTTACAGACCAATGCCAGCTAATAAACACAGATGGATTGACAAAATAAGAAAGTCACCATTTGGCAACCTCCAATGTAATCATTGATTCAAGGCAAAAATCATCAAAAAATGCTAAAACCATTAGGTGAATGGTTTTTTGGTAACAGGATATTTGCATGGATTTTTAATTGCAAAGAGGGAAGTGTATCTTTACAATGGGGAGTTCTGGCAGTCTCCATCTTAACCGAGGGACAAAAGTTAGCACCACTAATAGTGGGACAATCTGACATGTGCCACCTGATGTGATGCAATGTGAAATACACAGCATCATCTACAAGTATTCTTGCCAAAAATGTTTAACCTGAATTTAATCAGGCTGCCAGGCCAGTACATATCAAGAGAAATATAACGTGAGCCACATATGTAATATTAAGTTTTCTGGTAGGCACATAAAAAAAGTAAAAACAAAACCAAAACCCACAGGTGATATTAATTTAATAATATACTTTAACCCACTATATCCAAAATATTAGTATTTCAACATGTAATCAATATAAAAATTAATATTTTACTTTTTTTTGTAGTGAGTCTTCATAATTCAGTGTTTTTACACTTAAAGCACGTTTCAATTCAGATGCTAAATTTTCCTTGAAAATACTCGATCTGTGTTTAAATTTCATAAAATTTACAGTTGAAAAAGTAGATTCGCATACCCAAGTTGTTCCAAACCCATTTAACACTCTTGCAATAACAGAACTGAGTACGAACTTTTAAAGCTAAATTAAAATTAAATTAAATTAAAAATTCAGTCTCAGATGCATTAGCCACATTTCAAGTGCTCAACAGCCACATGAAGCTAGTGGCTACCATACTGGACAGTGCAACCTCAGACTGACTTAACTTCTAGTTTATAGGAAATAAAGGGGATAGTAGATAGATAAGGTAAATGACACCAACAGACAATCCAGAATATGGGACATTCTACAAAACAACTGTCTTAGAGCTTCCAAAAAGTCAACGTCATAAGAAAAGAGGAGGTGGGGAGACTATCTTAGCCTGAGAGACTAAAGAGACATAACAACCAAATGCAGTGTTGGATCCTTGCTCGAAAACAGAAACAAAAGCATGGACAACTGGGGAAACTTCTTTGAACTGGGGAACTGTGAATATGCACTACATTCTAGATGAATTATGGAACTATTGCTTATTTTCTTAGGTGTGATAATGGCATTATGATTATGTAGGAGACTGCTATTTCCAGGAGGGATCATAATTCTAGTAGGAGAATAATTTTAGAAATGCAATTTTAACCAAATATTAATCAAAGTTAACAGGAGAGAAGATATTTCGGGGCATGATGATCTCAAAATATTTACCTTGTATGCAACTTTTTTCCAGGAAGGCACTGGAGGATACACTCCTCCAAGATGAGAGAGTAAACCAAGAAAGAAGAAGATGAGGAATTGAGGAAGCAGGTGATCCAGCACAGGCATGAGTGATGAGAAGCCCCAGGATGATGGTTGGGAATCAGTCTTAGAAAGCAACCATTGGGCCGGCCCCGTGGCTTAGCGGTTAAGTGCTCGCGCTCCACTGCTGGCGGCCCGGGTTCGGATCCCGGGCGCGCACCAATGCACTGCTTCTCCGGCCGTGCTGAGGCCGCACCCCACATACAGCAACTAGAAGGATGTGCAAGTATGTCATACAACTATCTACTGGGGCTTTGGGTGAAAAAAAATAAATAAATAAAAGAAAGCAACCATTATGGGGGCCGGCCCAGTGACGTATCGGTTAGGTTTGCACACTCTGCTTCAGCAGCCCAGGGTTCGCAAGTTCAGGATCCCGGGTGCAGACCTACACACCGCTCATCAAGCCATGCTGAGGCAGTGTCCCACACAGAAGAGCTAGAAAGATGTACAACTATGATACACGACTATGCACTGGGGCTTTGGGGGAAAAAAGAAGAAAAGAAAGCCACTATTATAGACTGGACCAAGAGAGAAAAGCTCCGGGAGAGATGTCTTCAAAGAAAAAAATTGACAGGTGACAATGTTGTCCCATGAGCCAAATGAGTATTACATGCTAAAATTCAGATAATCTCTTATGCTAAAAAAAAAAAAAAAAGCCAATAAGAGCTAGCTCCAACAAAATTAAGCAAAAAAACAAATAAAGCAATTATTTACTCCAGGAAAAATAAAAACTTTTACAAGAAATGGAATTATAGTATTCCGTATGGCTCAGCTATGAACACTTACACTGTCATAACAACGTACACACTGAATGCCGGTTAAACTTTTTAAAATGTGATGCAACCATATTGAGAGGATGAGGGGAGGGGAAGGGGGTGGAAAATAGTTAAATTTTCATTATCAATAGATAATGCCTAAAATTGAAACATCAAGAAATAGAAAAATGAGCATTTTAGAAATATGAAAGTAAACGACCAGAAGAAAGGGTCAAAAGAGATACAAGTTGTTGCCTGTGGGGTGCAGAACTCCAGAGTGGAGAGAGGTGTGACAGGAAACAGCTGGTTTTCTTTATAAGTCCTGAGTACCATTAGGCTTGAATACTCGCTCGTGTGTGTGCGCGCGCGCGCACGCGCACACACACACACACACACACACACACACACACACACACACACACAGGAAAGAAGCGAGGACAATTCAGATTCTGGTTACAGAGGGCTGACTGAACACAACTTTTTATCACTCCTTCCTCCAAAACCTATTGAAATGACAGAGGGAATATAAAAATAAAAATAAATCGATACCTCTGCTAGGAAGACAGGAGAATGCACCACAGCAGACCAGGACAGGCAGGAATTTCTGATGATACAGAGGACTTGGGATCCAATTGATCATTAAACCCATACAATATATCTAACTAAAAACAACCCTACACAAGCCTAAGAGAGAACCTCCAAAAATGAGCTTTGCCAGCACAGCCCCACCAAACCCCTAAAATGATACCCCCAGTTCCCTCCCCCGATCCTGCTGCCAGCAGATGAGGACAGCTCTCTAGGATGGGATGACGCATACTGCGGAGAAGGAAAGCAGAGACTTCGGGCAGTGTGCCAGGGGACTGACAGCTACCGTGAGGGAAGGAAACCCTGGAGAAGAGCTTTTCCGAGCCCACGCCACCCACTATGCTAAACCACCACCTCCTTCCATGCACCTGCATCCACTGCCAGACAAACGGGGAGTCTTATGATAGACAGCACGGTTGAAACGCAAAGCACAGTAGTAGGAATAAGACTGAACAGGTCCCTTATCATGATTTGTTGCTGTCACTGTCATCCTGAAAAGCCACTCCTTTCTGGAGACCCCGGAACTGTCCCTGATGCTGTTCTTTTCAAAACCTGGCTCTAGAACTTTCTGTCAAGTCAGTGAGTTTCTCCACATCTTCCCAATAAATTTCTTCTTGTTTAAGCTAACTAGATTCAGTCTGTTGCTTGCAATGAAAAAACTCTTACCATACAAAAAGATGGTTGAAGGACAATAAGCTTAATTTAATGCTATTATTACATTGTTTATATATGTATATATATTTAATATATACATTATACTATTATAATTAATAAGCCTAACTTAATGCTAATATAGGGAATGTACATTCTTTTCAAATGCCTATGGAACATGTACAAAATCTCTTAGGTAACACACACACACAAAAACCAATAATTCCAAAAAATAGAAATACATGGCCACAGTGTAAAACAAAACAAAAAAAACTAAAAATTAATACCAAAAGCATATCCAAACCTATTCACTTGGAAACAAATAAAGGCTTAAGTATAGCAAATTTAGAAAAGAATGGTAATAAGAACATTACTTGTCAAAATCTATGATATATCCTCAGATATGATTCTCAGAGGAAAGTTTATAGCCTTAAATACATTCATTAGAAACCAAGAAAGATGGACAATAAGTGAACTAAGTAGTCAGTTCAAAAACCTAGACAAAAGACAACAAAATGGAAACCAGGTAAATAGAAAAAAATGTAAAATATAAAATGAAATAGAAAAAATAGACTTGGTCAATAATACCAAAAGTTGGTCTTTTAAGAAATAGTAAAAGAGATAAATAATCAAAATTATTAATGAGAAGGGGAGCATATGAAGATTATCTTTTCTTTTTTTTTTTTTGTGAGGAAGATCAGCCCTGAGCTAACATCCATGCCAATCCTCCTCTTTTTGCTGAGGAAGACTGGCCCTGGGCTAACATCCGTACCCATCTTCCTCCACTTTATGTGGGATACTGCCACAGCATGGCCAGACAAGTGGTGTGTTGGTGCGAGCCGGGGATCCAAACCAGCAAACCCCAGGCCACTGAAGTGGAGAGTGCTCACTTAACTGCTCGCCACCGGGCTGGTCCCTGAAGATTATTTTCAAAATTATTAGAGTATTCTTTATTATGGGAGCCAAGAAGCCTACTTAGGCAAGACACAAGATCAAAAGTCATAAAAGAAAACACTGATAGATTGGGTTTCATGAAAAAAAAAAGTTAAATGTTTGAGAAATGAAGGACGCCATAAACAAAACTAACAAATAAGTGAACTACAAGAAAATGTTACATATATAAGAATTAAAAGCCACAACTGTAAAGAGTTGCTGTAAACTGATAAGAAAATCACATACCCAACCACATTTGGGGGAGGCAGTGCTCAATCCCATTATCAATTTATTATTCCAAAAGAGCACATGGTGGCTTAGCATAACATTCTGATGTTATGTTAAGATGTCAAATTAAATATTCAAGACATAGCACCTAAACAGTCTTTTCCTAGGGAGCACTGTACTATTTCTAAATATTTGATGAACTCAATGGAGTCAGTCAGTCCTTCAAGTTTGATTTTTATTTTTCTTTCCCAACCAAATTTTTTAATGCACAAAAGCTATACAAAATGAATTCTTAGAAAATGACCAATAAACATTTGAAAGAAGGCTCAACAACACTAGTAATCAGGAAAATTCAAAGCAGTAAGACACCATTTTTCACCCATCAGATCAGCAAAACTTTTAAAACTTGTTAACACGCAGTCTTAAAAAAGTTGTGAGGAAACAGGCACTCTCACTGTTAATGGGGAATGTAAATTGGTAGTATTTTTGGAGGACAATTTAGCAGTATGTATTAAATTTTTTAAACTGCATATGCTTTTGAATCAGGCCACTTACAGAAATCTATACTACAGAAATACTTGAACACGTGCACAAAGATATATGCATAAAGATGCTCACTGAAGCATTTCTTTGGATTAGTGAAAAAACTGACACTTTCTATATGTCAACCAGAAGGAAAATGATTAAAAAATTGCTGAGCAGGCTTTAAAATGAATGAGTAAATCTACAGGTACTTACATGAAAAAATTCCCAAGATATAGAGTTACATGGTAAAAAGTAAATTACTGAATGCAAACTGCATCGTGCAGCCATTTCCATATGTGTGTATCATTACAGACAAAGGCACACATATGTATGGGGGCAGGTATGGCATAGAGATTTTCATTTTTACTCTCTATTCCCGGGTTGTTTTAATGAAGAAAAAGAAGAAAAAAGAAAACAGTTTGGAAAGAGACACATCAAACTGTTAGTTGTGTTTACCTTAGAGAGGAGAGAAACAAGGGTGAAAGCGAAAGGGATTTGTGCTTTCACTTCACACACTATGGAAATCAAAAACAAAAAATCAAACATGCAAGTATTATGCAATTTTTGTGAAATTAAATTTTTTAATATAAAGGTATAACACATGTAAATACTTCTCAAAGACAAATGAAATGGACCCCAACTAAGTTTACCCTAGCAATTTTTCCAAGTCTCGATAAAAAATAAAATAGGACGGCATTGTCGTGGTTTACCTGGTACTTTTCCAGTTTTCCTTCCTTTACAACATAACTAGCAATTCCTTCAAAAGACTTCCTCACTCCTTTACGGAATATTACTACCTTAAACATTACCTTCCAAACCAAGAGTTCAAAGCAGCGTTAGCTCAAGAATTTCAGAGAATCCCAAACAGGCAGGATGTCACTGGTGGGGCGACTTTTTTTTTCCTCTTTCCTAATGTATATTAGAGCAGTATGTTGGAGCAGTATGTAGTCTGTCTGTAACCGTCCACTTTCCCCAAAAGTTACCCATGTAAATAAAATAACCGTCATACATAAGTCTCAAGTCGTGTCTTTCACTGGGACGGTGGACAGGCGCTGGGAGATCAGGAGAGCCGGGTCCTCGCTGGGGCGAGAGGACGCCCAGCTCCGCCTCCTCCAGGCCCCTGCCCAGCATCCTAACTGCGCGGCGACGCGCTCGCGGGCCTCGGCGTCCTCCCGGGAGGGCACGTTCCACACATCAGGGCCGAACGTCTAATGTAAAGGGGCACGAATCAAGGAGGCCGAGGCCACGATGGGGACTTTACCTCAGGGCGGGCAGAGAACGTACTGGAAAAGGACCTGCACTGTGTTTATGGAGACTGCCGGGGGGGCGGGTGGACCCCAGGACCACGGCCAGCACGCGCCCCTCGGGCTCCACGGATAACAGGGACGGCTGCCTGACACGAGGGATCAGGCCGCAGACCGCCCCCCCACCCCCCGACCCTCGGCCCGCGGGCGGACGGCCCGCGCATGCTCAGTAGGGGCCGCCTCCATTTTGTCCGCGGTCTCCTCCAGGCCGACCGATCGGCGCCGTTAGAGAAGGGGGGCGTGCGGCCGCCGTGTGCTGGACGCTGGCGCTTGGGCAAACGGGGCTAGTGCGGGGGCGCTTCCGGGGTCGCCGGGGCCATAGGACAAAGGACACGGGGACACGCCAGCCGGGCCTGCTTGGTGGCCGCGGGGCGCGCTCGCAGGACAAAGCGGCGGCGGCGGCGCGCCGGCCCCCACCCCGCCCCGCCCCGCGGCGCGCGCCCGGCGGCCGTGCGCGAGCGCGAGCACGGGCGACGGTTGGAAATGGCGGTTCGGGCGGGGGGCGGGGCGAGGTCCTGAGGAGCCCTTTCCGCCCGCCCCTTCCCGCCGCGCTGCCCGCGCGCCCTCCTCCTCCCGCGGCTCCGGCCCTGGGCCGGGAGGGCCCCTGACGGGGAAGGGTGACCCGCTCCGGCGAACAAAGGGGGCGGCGGCCCGGGCCCGCGCACTGCGGGCGCCGAGCCCTACCCTAAGATGGCGGCCGGCGCGGGCGGGCGGGGCCTCCGCGGCGGGCGGGGCGAGCCGGCGCCGACTCGTCCTCATGGCCGCCGCGCCGGAGCCCGGCGAGCCCGCCAAGGGGAAGGTAACCGGGGCGCGGGGCGCGGGGCGCTTGTCCTTCCGCCGCCCGTGCGCTCGGACTGTCCCCGCCTCCCGGGGTTCTGTCCTAGCGCCTGAGGCGGGTGACCACGGCCGCGGGAGGGGGCCGGCGCCGGTCAGGACTGCCGCGGGTCACCGCAGGTCAGGAACTCCACCTGTCGTGCGGCGGGAGGGCGCCGCTGACGGGGGCGACGGAGGGTGACTCAGCGCCCCGAGGACGGGGCCGCTGTGGCGCGTCGCACGCCCACGGCGCGGAGCGCGGAGGGTCGGTGAGCGCGGGGGTGGAGGCCGCTTACACCCCGGGCATCGCTCCACACAGGGGGGTCCGGGGAAGGGCTGGGTTTCCCGGTGGGCACGCGGGGTGGCACGTGGCCCGCGGCCTCCCCGCCACTGTCGCGTCTCCCTGCTCTGCCCTCCCCGGCCCCTTCCCACAGTGGTCAGCGTGCGCCAGCCCGGGAACTGGACTTCCCCTCGGCCTCGAGTCCAGTCGTAGCAGTCCCCGCACCAGGCCCCCAGCTGTGGAGCCTGTGTCTGCCTCTTCTGGGCCTTTGCTCTCCAGGGGTACTAACGCTCAACTAGCTCTCTGGGCGCCCCGGAAGGGGCTCCCGACTCCCCAGCGGACTGAGGCCCTTCTGTCCCCGTCACCCGGGTACCTGGTACACAGCCCTGTCCTTACAGCATTGGGGATACCGGAAGTTAATGCTTTATGTCTTGTCTTCCTCTCGGGCCCCTTAAGAGCAGGAAACCCAATTTATATCCTCGGTGCTGAAAAAATAACAGATATTCAAAAAAAAGATTTAAAAAATGTTTTCAATAGTGAGCTATGGAGATATTAACATTGGATCAGTCATGAGTGTTTACTGAAGACCCACTGTGTGCCAGATTGCTCCTAATCCATTGTTTTAGGATATACTCTGCTCAGCTTGGAAATTCTGCTCAATTCTTCAAAGTTCTTGCTTTTCTGGGGACTTTTCCATCTAAATTTGGCCAAGGTAGCAGATCATCAAATGGTTTATATGAACAAATGTCAGATAAATTGTTTCCATATTTAATAGCAAAAACAGTCAATTTATGCACCACTGGTGGCTTTTCTGTTTTTTAATGTCTCATATACTATTTGGAATATGCTCAGTGTAACAAAAATGTACCCTTGTTTGAAACTTGCATATTTCAAGGGGCACCATAACTACGAACACAAAATTCTAGATTGTTTTGTGAGAACACTGGGCTCTTGAATGTGGCTTTTCTCTCTCTCGTATCTTATTGTTCATCTTTGATTGGAGATAACTCGTCATTTAAGGGTCCTAGGGTGGTTTAATCCATTGAGAATCAAAAAGAATTCAATGAAAGAAAAAAAAATCGATGTATTTAATTGGTCCTTCATTGGCAAAAAAAAATACTGTAGTCAGTGAAATGAAGGATAGGTACAAGCCCTAAAACTGAGCAATGCCAGATTTGTGGGGTAAGGTTAAAAAAAAAAAAAGGCCTGTAAATTGCTCATGAAACACTGGTACCTATCAACGCTCATCAAAGAGACTGTAATAAAATTATATTAACACAAGCTATGCTTGAATTAGCAGCCCAAGGTATTGAAAAAAAGTCTGAAGTTTTTTAAAAAATAATTTTTCAGTGATCAGTACAATCCAGGGATTGTTTATGAGAATCAGCAAACCTGGGAAACTTATCAAGCTAGCATACCTGATAGAACTAGCCGTTAAAAACTCTTTCCTCTGCTCTCCCTTCTTCGCTCTTCAAGAAACTTTAAAATATGAAATTTGGCATATGCCTATCAGGAAAAGTGCTCTAGGTAAATTCTAAATTTATTAATTCACCCATTCAAAAAATATTTACAGGGTACCTCCAGAGTATTAAGCACTAAACTCAGTGCTAAAGATATAGCGTTGATCAAAACAGGCAAATCCTCTTCCTTATGAACTCACGTTCTACTGGGGGAATCAAACAAAAAAGGACTAAGAATTTCATTTACTGAGCCATCCTGCAAAGATCCAGGAGAACGGCAGTGTGTGCTACGCAATCCACCTAGAATTGTTAAAGGAATACCAGCTGGTGTGCCCAGACCAGGGGACGAGAGAAAGTGGTATACGGGAGGAGGGTAGGTGCCACATTAGGTAGGGTCTGCACTGCAGTAGTGAGGAGTACTTATGTTATCTGAGCATAACTGAAGGCCATGGAGGGCTTAAAACGGAGAATGGTATAGTCATCGGAGTGGAATCAACATCTTTGAAGGTACTAGGGCAGACGGCAGCTTGGTGGTAGCAGCAGTGAAGGTGGAAGTGGTTTGGTTCATGATGTATTTGGTTCAGGTACATCCTTCTAGACTTGCTGATACACTGGACAAGTGTTTGATGAACAGAATCAAGGATGACTCCTAGATTTTTGGTCTGAAATTTGGTTGAGGAGTGATGCCTGAAAAATAATTGATCTGGAAATATTAAGTCCAAGGTGCTTATTAGACATAGAAGAGGTGTCAATAGGCAGATGAATATGAGACTAAAGCTTGGAAGAGATCAGGGTTTGATTTATAAATCTGGGAGTCATCATATAAATGGCATTTAATTGAAAGCCTTGAGACGCCTAGGAAGAGACTAGATTCCACCGGGGCGGAAGGAGGCATTTCAACACTTAGAGGTCATCTGAGCAGAGGACAGCAGCAAAGCTGCCAGGAATGGCCAGGGAGATAGGAAACCAGGAGACATTGTCATATTTCAAGCCAAGTAATGTTTCAAAAACATGATTATTTGCCACATGTGCTGATGTAGAATATGATGGATTTTGCAAAATGGATGTCTTTTAGAACGGTGCTGTTTCAGTTGAGTGAAAGAAATGCCTCATTGACGTGAGTTAAAGGAAGGAAAGGAAATTTTTAAGTGGAGCAGCAAACACCGGTAACTTGAGTTTTGCAGTGAAAGGGAACAGAAAAATGGGATGGTAGCTTAGGAGGCTTGGGAGGAAGGGGTGTCAAGAGAGATTTGTATGTTCCTGGGCTGGAGATTATGGTAGAGAGGAAAAACTGATGATACTAATGAAAGGGGTAACTATAGGAGCAAAATCCTTGAGTAGTTGAGAGGAATCAACTGCAGTTAGGACTGGTTTTAAATAGGGACAGGCCCAGTTCCTCCTTTGCAACAAGAATATAGGCGCTGATCAGATACATTTGACAGTGATGAGGTGGCTCTAATCTGATCTATTTCCTGTAAATTCTTTTGGCATTCTGGCTTAGAAGTCTCTTCTGAGGGCCAGCCCCAGTGGCCTAGTGGTTAAGGTCAGTACGCTCTGCTTCAGTGGCCGGGTTTTAGTTCCCGGGCTGCAGACCTATACTGCTGTTAGCTGCTATGCTGTGCTGGCAGCCCACATACTAAAAAATAGAGGAAGACTGGCATGGATGTTACCTCAGGAGAAATCTTCCTCAGCAAAAAAAAAAAAACTTTTGAGCTTCCCTTAGTTCCATCAAGATGAGCTGGTAAAACTGCTTTTCTAAATCAAAGCTTAAAAATATTAGTTTACAAAAAAAATTAATGTAAAAGTTACTTAGTTTATGTTTAAGGGCTTAAATTTGTTAATGGCAGAAGTTAAACCTTAAGTTTGCAAAGTACTAGGGAATAAGAGAGACATGCTTTCACATTATAAACACAACTACTTCAAAGGGACTTAAGGCTTGGACCCTTTAATTTCCATTTCTGAGAATCTCCCAGCTCAGTGCACTCTCTACAGAAGACTGGCTCTTCATTACAGTGTCCCATACGTGCTTTTTTTTTTTTTTTAAAGATTTTATTTATTTAATTTTTTCCCCCCAAAGCCCCAGTAGATAGTTGCATGTCATAGCTGCACATCCCTCTAGTTGCTGTATGTGGGACTCGGCCTCAGGATGGACGGAGAAGTGGTGCCTCGATGCGCACCCGGGATCCGAACCCGGGCCACCAGCATTGCAGCGCGCGCACTTAACCACCAAGCCACAGGGCCGGCCCTCCCATACGTGCTTTTAAGTCATCAGTAATCAGTAGTCTAAGCTCCAGCTTTACCGGGGGGGCTGAGAATTCTCTACTAGGAAAGGGAAAGCTGTGGTCTTAACATGTCTTTGTACATCCTTACCCAATTTTGAGACAAATCGCAGACGTAAAATCACGTACTTAATGTTACTTCCTAGACGTGTGACCTTTGGGAAATGACTCCTCCCTGAGCCTTGGTTTTTTCATGTATAAAAACCCAAAGGGGTAAACGATGCCACGGAAATGACAGGCTTTGGGGTGAGGCTGACTTCACCTCCACTCTGCCAGCACTTAACAGCCTTCTGCTTACAGACCCTGAGCCTGTGTCAGAGGTAATCTCAGAGAGGTTGTGGGAATTACAAATGGGGCTGGGTGGGGGGGGTGTGGTAAAGCGCCTGGCACTGATAGCCCCCTGCCGGCTCCACATTATGACTGTTTAAATTAGACTAGTGTTGGTTTCTCAGCCCTGGCACTGACAGACCAGATTTGTTGGAGGAGGGGCTGATACGTGTATTATAGCATGATTAACAGCATCCTTGGTCTCTATCCACACTGGTTTTAGAAGGTACCATTTTAAATAGGATATTTGTCTTTAAAAAGCAGCTAACATTATCCGATTATTTACAATTTTTTAAAAATTTATACTTTTCTAAACAGTATCTAAAAGCAGTGTTTTCCCCAATCTGATCGATTCATCAGGGGGGAAAAAAAACTTGAAGGTTTCTAAACAGATTCCAATGGCTTATCCCAGATCTGAATCAGAATCTGAGGGTGGGATTTGAAAATCTCAAACTCAACGAGGTAGGTACCTAGCTGACTTAAGCAGCACTATTTCAGGTACTTGATAAAGAACTGGGGTTGACAGCATTTTGTCCAAGTGGCCCAAGAAATATTTATCTGCAGATTCTGGTGTATCCTGGGGTCACACTATGGCTCCAGTATGGGAGGGAATCCAAATGAAAAAGCCCAGAAGCCTTAAAGGAACTTGTGCTGCCTTTCGTCAAGTGTGCAGTGTTTGGTGTGCTGTGGCCAACCCCTGATGGTTCCTTTTGTTCTGCTTAGGACCTCTGTGCCCAAATGTGGAAGCCATCCTAACATTCCACCCCGCGGTAGAAGCTGCTGGTCTGACTTGCAGATTAGACCTGATACAACTGGCACTAACCACCACCACCACCACCACCCTCTGGCCCTAGGACCCTTCCCCCAGGGCAACAGGCTGGTTTGGAGGTGGGGGCATTAGTCTTGGACTGGAGTGCAGGAGTCCAACAGTCCCTGTCTGCATAGCAGCTCACACCCTCTCCCCATGGCCACATTTCACTGGGCTTTTGAGCTGAGAGGGTGAGAAACAAGTTTTTTGCTAAATGAAATGAAAAGCCAGAAACAATTAAATCCCCCAACCTCGTTGTAGGTGAAGATTTATACCGAAGCGCTTTTAAAATTCAAGTCTGCAACATTACTGAGCACCTGCTGTGTTCATGAAGTAATGTGTGTTAGGTGTGTAGGGGGAGGGTAGCAGGGAGAGAAAGAAAAAAATGGCACAGAATGATCCGAGTATGTTATTTTTGCTTTATTGTGAAGCAAGTCTTTTCCGGCAGAAGCTTGAGCCAAAAAAGCAAACACAGGAAGAAATACAATCAAGAATATCTTCATGTTTCAACCTTTAATCTGACTTGCCTTGTTACTGTCCCTTCCCCATTTCTTCCGGTTTTTTCCCTTGTATTACACCTTCTAGGTATCACCTCATCCTACAGAATCCCCCTTTAGCTTAAGGTCCTGCCTCACAGCGTACTACCATTTAAAAAGTGAAACCTTTAAATGGACAAGTAGCTTCCTTCTAAAAGCTGAAGGAAGTTTTCATTACTGAAAACTTGCATTTAATCAAGTTTAGAAAACAGTTACCGTAAGTTTTCTGAGACTTGTGTATTAACAAGAATGCCTTAGTGAAACGTTTAAGTGACTTTTTAAAAATGTCTGTCCTGCCCTCCCCAGACTAACATACAGAATTAGCAGAGTGACAGACATTCAAGTAAACATGCTAAGCTTAAGAACAAGTCCATAAATTCAGTGAAGACTGTAGAAAAATAATTTAAAAATTATTCATTTTAGCACTTGAAGGAACTTAAATTACCTAGCCCAACCCCTTCATTACAGATTGAGGGCCACAGAGATAAAAAAATATATATATATATATCTCCTGCAGATTACAGAAGTTAGGGGCAGAGCTGAGACAAAAATCCCACTCTGGATCTCCAGCTTTTTTCATCACACTAAGTGTGATTACCTCGTACTATCAACAAAGAATCAAATATGATCAAGTGCAACTTCATTATCATAGGCAAGGAAACAGACCAGAAGAGAGAGACTGCCCATGTGTATCTTTACATGAAGTATTTATTATGAACACAACTGATGTTCACCTAGTAAACACCAATAAAATCTGAAGTCATTGTTAAAGAAATTTAAAACAAACAGCACTATACTAATATTATAAGCAAACATGGTTAGAATAATTTTACTTTTTCCATCTATGCTTCCCCCCAAATTATGCTGTTTTTCAATTTCAGTAATAGCCAAACTCCCAAAATCATAGATGTTTAAAGAGCTCATAAAATAATGTATGCTCTTATTTCCCAACCAGTCAATTAGCAAATTATGGCATAACACCATAATTTAATTAATTTAGGTCTAAGTTATCCCACTGCTTGGGGCTTTCTGGTCAAATTCTTAAGTTTCACATTGTATACCAAAGGAAGATGACTAAAGACAATGTAAATGGATTCATGGTTGTCACATAGTACATATTCCAGTTTAATCTTTGCCAAACCGCCCTGAAATAAAATTCTTTCTTGTTCAATTTAGGTTTGTTTTTTTTTTTTATTTTATCCTAGCCCTTTAAGCTCCTAGGAATTTTAGATGTTGAAAACATTCCCTGTGCACGGGACTCAATACTCTATGGTTCTTTAGGATCTGTTGTGGCTGGCTTTGGACATTTTTTGTTAACTAGTGAGTATCTGTTTTTACATACATTTCTCTATGTGTGGTGAACAACTTTCTTCTAGATTGAGTAACATAATTAATTATAGTGGTTATGCTTCCTTTTGACAGGCAGAATTAGAAGATCATGTGATGTTGGAGTAGGAGGATTTATCTTGGTGACTTTAGGATGCTGGTATGTATACTAAGTGTTCAAGACGACCCATAATTGTAATAGGTTTATCTAATTCCTAAGTATACGCTCTTTTCAGACCAGTCTTCCATTGGGAGATTCCCACCCTCAGTGAAGAATCTTGATTTTTATTGTTTAAAAAAAGGACTTGTTAATGGAAATTTCTCTTACAACATGGTATTGCTGGAATGCCTTTAAATATGTCCACATTTTATACACCATTTATCAAATGAACAGACAAATGCATGACATTAGACATTCTATTAATGTCAAGTTATGGTCTATTAGGAAGGCCTCAATCTTTTACCTTACCGTAGTGCTGATTTCTTCCCTGCTTATGGCATCACCTGAAAATGCTACTTGAAGAAGAATGTTCACAACTTCTGGTACAACATGGATGAATCTCAAATATATTTTCTTAATCAAAAAAAAAAGCCAAACCTAAAGAGTACATCCTACGTGGTTCCCTTTATGTGAGGTTCTACAACAAATAAAACTAAGCTAAGGTGATAGAAATCCTCATTTTATGTAAAATAGACCTTAATAATAATAAAAAGAATGTGTTCATAGGTTAGTTGACACCAAACCACCCAGAAAAAGCACACCAAATTAGAATGGTTAAATTTTCAGTCTTAGGGTAGTCATCTGTAAGCATTTTTAAATTTTGTTATTATAAATTTCAAATTAGTTTTTATATATTAATGACTTATTCCTGTTCTTTTCTTACAAGGTTCCATTGTAGGTATAATTATGCAAAGCTAAGAATCCAGGAAAGAATTGCCAGAGAAGGAATTAAAAATAAGATTTTATATGAAAGTACCCACCTTGATCCTGAAAGAAAACAAACCAATGGCAACAGCAGCAACTGAGCCGAGTCTTGCGCACAGAAAACCCAAAGACAACTCACTGTAGTGTGAACAAAGCTGAGACCAGCCGGTAAATCGTTGTCTGTACCACAAGGCTTTCAATCAAGTCAATAAAGTCTGCGTCAGTCATAGTCTTTTTTTTTTTTTTTTACACTTGTGTGAGTACTTACAAACTTGTTCGGGCCCTCTGTCTACTGCCAACATAGCATATAGTGGACCTGTTGTACTTAAAAAAGAGTTTCCTTGTAATAAGGAGTGAGTATAAACAACGGCATTTCAAGAAATAAAATCTCTCCCAGATGGATTTTAAAACTTGCCTTAAAAACAAAAAACATAACTATTACTGTACCCTGTTAAAAATGAGGGAATACTTTCTGGTTTCTAAAGCCAATGCTATTTTTTTTTTTTTTAAAGACTTTATTTATTTATTTTCCCCCCAAAGCCCCAGTAGATAGTTGTATGTCACAGCTGCACATCCTTCTAGTTGCTGTATGTGGGAAGCGGCCTCAGCATGGCCGGAGAAGCGGTGTGTTGGTGCGCGCCCGGGATCCGAACCCGGGCCGCCAGCAGCGGACCTCGCGCACTTAACCGCTAAGCCACGGGGCCGGCCCAAGCCAATGCTATTTTAAGACAAACGAATGGATGTCATCACTTTGTAAATTGTTATTTAAAAAAATGTACCCCTTGCCTGACACTATTCTTCCATTTCTTAGAACAGGTAGGTCATCTCCGAAGAAAATGTTTTTAACTGCTCTAAATATTTTTTGGAAGTATACAGGGTTTTAATTTTTTAAATAGAATTTAAATATGCACACAGGATACATAAAAATATTTTCAGAACTTTGGTACAAAGGAAAAAGAACTGCAGGATTACACTCATATTACTACATGACTGTAAATAAGATATTTATAATTCAGTCGGCTGTCATAAAAACAGCAACAACAATGCACCCAACATCCAAGTCCACAGCATTTATTTATTCAGGAAAATATTCTCCCTTGCCAAAGCAATGAAATTATCTTTGGTTTTAATAAATATTACTTTTCAAGAAAATCTTTTAAATATAACAAACACAAGCTGGAGGTCTTCCTGGTTAAGAAACGATAAATATGAAAAGACACTGGTGGACAGGATTATGGCATTATTATGGGTTCTATTTCTTAATATGGTGAGCTAAAGAAACAGCAAGGAGGAGATGTCTGGAAACTTTATTTTGTTGTGTATCCCTTTTCAGAAGGTGAGTGGGGGCGTGCTCCAGGTCAGTTCACAAGACAAGTGGCATTTTCCTCCACGTCCACCTTCTCGTGGCTGTCATCATGAGGGTTGGGGCGCACAGGCCATGTCCTTTACCAAATGCCCCAACCAGTGAATGACACTGTCAGGCACATCGTAAGAGACTTATTAATGCTAATCATCTGGCAGCCACCAAGGGCAGGACTTGGACATTGATCAGGGAAAGTTAATGGCAAGTCAAATGCAGTGTGCAAGAACACTGCCCACTCTTACCAACACAGATTCCAGCTGAGTGCAGTCTATGCTATTCAAATCATGACCAAATAATGATGTTAAAATACCACTCGTTATAACAGGGAGCACTGCGTGAGTAGGGGAAAAATTGATGAGTACTAATCAATAATCAAATCTCATATTTAACAAGCTATTTGTGCAGGCCACTTATGTTCTCGGCTTCCATTTACTGACATACGTAAGTAACAGAATGTCTGGCAACTGGACTAAGTCAAGTCTCTTCTAGCCCAAGCACACTACCATCACATCTTACCCTGAGTAAGAGAGAAACCTCTTTCGGCTGAAAAAATTTCCAAGGCCTTCACAAGTAACAAGGTTAGTTCGTTTTCACAGCAGAAGGACTGCATAAATTGGAGACCTGGATAAAAACAGAAAGTTGTGACATACTCATTTCATTTGATTACTTTTTAAACGTCATTCTGTAAGTTTATCTGATCAATACCTTTTATTTTCTTCTTGAACTATTAAGATGTTACAAAAAATATATTGATGAATTACTGAACTATGTAACATACTCCAGGCCCTTATCACATGGCTACTGGACACCTTTGATAAGGCTTCCCTGTGGATCTTGACACTTCCCCTGCAGTCTCTCCAATCCAGTCTAGTTCCACTCTGCCACTCACCTTCATGCCCAAACTGTCTGAAGTTTTCTGGTCCTGTCTCCCGTGCACCTCTGGCCACCCTGACCTGAACGCAAGCCTCTGCTCAAACTTTCCACTTGGAATGCCTGTCTGCTCCCTCTTTTTTTGTTGTTTGTTTTTGTGAGGAAGATCAGCCCTGAGCTAACATCTGATGCCAATCCTCCTCTTTTTGCTGAGGGAGATTGACCCTGGGCTAACATCTGTGCCCACCTTCCTCTACATTACATGGGACCCCACCACAGCATGGCTTGACAAGCGGTGCCATCAGTGCATGCCCAGGATCCCAACCTTCGAACCCTCAGGCCCCTGAAGCGGAGCACGCGCACTTGACCACTGTGCCACCACGCCGGCCCCTCTTCTCCCTTTATGATGCTCACTGACCTCTGGGAATGAGAATCACCTTCTCATTCAGGTTCTCACACTACCTTGTGTCTCATGTTACAGCACTTTCACTGGTCACTGACTGTGCTTCAAGTAGAGCCTCAAGAACCCTATCAATCTGTATCTTTGCTTCCCAACCAAATGGCTGGCAGCAAATAGTCCGTACATGCTTGTTAAAATGAACTACTAAACGTTCACTAGAGAGTAGCCTGAGTCCCCCCTCATCCAAACGTTTCAACACTTTCCAAATTTAAGCTGAAAGAGTAACCTACCTTCCACGCCCACTTGGAGCCTGCAGCTTCACTGCTTCCTTCATCGTTCCATTAATTCCGAAAATTCACACTAGGTGATATAGCAGTAGGTACCAGCTAAATAGCTGATTAAAATAGAATTGCAGTTATTAGTAGTTTTAAAAACTTTTTGTGGCTTATCTAACAAACTGACTGTTAAACCTTCTAGTGTTTTATGCATTTCCCCCTTCCCTCACCCATCCCTTTGTTTTTCCTTGACTGCTTCTTTTACATCTCAGTAAAAGGACCTCAGGAAATTTAAAATTAACTGGAAGTTTTTCTCTACTTCTGATTTATATTGACCAAGTTTGCCAACATGAAATTTTTGACTATCCCTAGTACCGATTTGATTTGCAAGTATCTCTTCAGTCTACGTACCTCTACTCCATCGCTGGTTTCCCTTTGCTTCGCTTATATAATGCGAGGAGGTCTATATAATAAATTCAGGATTCCTGTTTATGCACTTTTCAGCAAAGAGCTAGGAATCAAATAGGGTTTGAATCCTTCTATTCCTAGATAAAAATCTGGTGGATGGGGGTCAAGGCACCCCTTTAAAAGTCATGTTAATATACACACTATACTTTGGGTAAGCAGAAAACTTTAATGAGTAAAGTAGAAAAATTAAAACGATTGCTATAATTCTCATTTTTAACGGTGCTCTAGAATAAATTATTTTTTGGAAGCATCTTAAAATATGGTCCAGTGGTCATCAAATCAGGTCAGACTAATATACTATCTTCTAACACCCAAATACTCGTATCTTACACACCTTGTGCATTAACTTCCATCTTTAAATTTTCTCTTAAAAGGGAAGCTTTAGGGACAAAACCTGATCACAAAGTATTTTTCAAAGTATTACATTTTCAAGTTTGTAACATGAGTACTACAGATTAACATGTTGCAAATACGTGTCTTTTCAACCACTGCATTCACCTTGCTCTTCATTTTCTACAATAAGGGATGACATTTTCCCCAAGTATTTCTATCTTGAGAAGCCTACATTATGAGCAAGTACTAATTTAAAGAGGCTTTTACTGTTCAGTTTAAAAGTTTAGATCAACTTAACAGGTGATATCTGCTGTACCTTTTTTCTGGAAGTAACTTCCACTAAGTTCTGTATGCTATAAACCACCTATGGCATGGCCTGACCTCAGGGGTTCAGAGTAAACATCTGCATGTACTGGTTTCTTAAAAGATGAGTTTCCATAGAAATGTTTCTCCCCCTTAGACTCTGAGAACAAGTCACATGAAATGAAACATGCTTTACTATCTAAATTCAAAGCTTATTTTTGAAATAAATTTTTTCAGTTTTATGGTTTTTTTCCTCAAACGAACAGAAATGTTTATGATTTTGACCTTTTACTCTGAAACCGAGTTAGCTGTCTGCTCTTCAGAAGCCATTAGATTGTTTTTAGTTGAGAGAGTAGAGCTGTATTTCATTGAGCAAACCCTGATAGCTACATTTCAAATCAGAATAGCACCCAAGTCCTCTCATTTCACCAAAATGCATTATTCTGGAGTATGCAGTGGGAAAAATAAATTTCTTCTAAGCTTTTTATCAAGTCTTTAACTTCAGGTCAAGGAGAAATTACATGCTCTGGACTGGCACCAAGTTCACACTGACCCTTCTTATTCCTTCTGTCTGTACAATTTAACTTCACTTCCTAGCTGATTTTATGTACTTCGATATGAATTTATATCACCTTATTAGCCAAAAGGACCTCAACTTCCAAGATTTTTTATAAGCTAACAAAAAATATTTGTGCATTTAGTACAGATGCAGAAAGATTTGGGGAAACCAAGAACATAGGTATCCTAGACTCACTTTTTTGCATTTAGAACATTGTAAAAGTATTTAAACTCTGCAAGTCGGGGTGGGGCATTAAAATGTCTTGCAACAAGTTAAACAGAAGGAATTTGAACCATCAGATTAAGGATCTAACCTTGAAAGGACCTGGCAATATTTGCGCATACTACCTTAAACCTATGCAAGAGGACCGCCAATTGCTAACACACCCAATACTTCACTTCAGGTACGCAAAGGAGATTAGAAAACCTTTTTTTCCTATTATAGAATCCATCCAGGTTACCTATTTCTCCCTTTCACCTGTCTTTTTAAAATAAGAGTCATAACTAATTAAGGTGGTCCTGGAAGCCCAATATAACAAGTGTTAAATGTACAAGCAGCAATTAATTTGGAATACCTATTGGAATCACTGGAACACATTTAGTTGGGCCCTTTTACTCTTCCACACAGCACATTCACATGGACAGACTAAGGAAAAGGAGATGAAATTTAAATCAGCATTTTTTTTTTTTGCTTTATTACTCTTCAAAAAAAATAGTAAGTTGGAACCTTTTACTGTACTTGACCATGACTCTCCCCATCTCCCTTAACTACAAATGAGACAAGGATACCTTATTAATAGCTACCTTAAAAGACTGTTAGTTGTCATTCAAATAAGCCCCAATCATTCTTCTGACGTATGTATGGATTTTATCTATCTTCTCTGTATGCCTCAATACTTGAAAAGCTTTTATGTCCCCAAGTTAGACTATACTTATACTGGCCATCTCACTGCTCTTGGTGGCTTTATTTTTAGATATTGTTTGGTGGATACTAATTTGTGGTACTGCCTCTCAAGTGCTTGGCAAGTATAGAATATTTTACTGGACAAAACTGATTTTACTTCCTGTAAGATCATGGACTGTTAAAGGAATGGCAGGAAAGAACACACTAGAAACAGTTCAGTGTTTTATCAGTTAGATGCTATGTTAGCTCCCCAGCCGGTAAGCCCTGCATAACCTCCAGCAGTGCAGACACTCACACTGGACACGTCCACGAGTAACTGCTATGCTGGGTACAGCACTTGACTGGAACAGTGCAACCAGCAAGGAACTGAACCTTTCTATAACACATCTCTCCATTTGCCTACACTGTTACTACCTCATCACTTTCAACTACAGTACAGTTTCTCACACCCACAGATCCAGCTTTGTTTAAAAGCAAAACCCCTGTTCCTTGTCAAGATGCAAGTATATGTTGAATCCTGGCATGAAAAGGGAAGAAAAAAAAAATCATACCATTCCTAGGCAATAATTAGAAAATTACAAATGAAACATATGGGTAAGTTCCTTGTCCCAGTAACTCACCTAACCTAACCAGTGATTGCTGATGTCTTGGCCTATCAGGTGTCTGCAGCATTTGTTCCCCTGTAACACTGGATCTACAATCCCAACTGAAATTATCCATGGTCTGCATAATGCCAAAAAATTGTACTTATTCAGCTTTCCACGTGGACAGCACATTCCCAACCTAACTGCACAAGATATATACAAATATATATGTTACATTTTTAAAGTAATTCTAGGTTAACAACATTATGAATACACTTCTATTCCCAATCTACTATCCCTTATAGACTAAATTAAGTTCTTTGGGCAAACTACTTAAACATATTCAATCACCTGTATTTTTGGTCAGTTGGCTAGGATATAAAAGTATTATCCTTACTTCATGTTAAGTGCATAGTCTGTTAGCCATTTACAAACCTATCTAAAACTCGCTTATTTTCTGAGCTCCAGCTGTGGGCATGGTTGAAACCGTGACAGCCAAATAAAGTAGCATATTCAGCAACACATAATAAAAATTACCTATTAAGGTAGATTACTTCAACTGTTCAATTTCACACACATAGATAATTTAAACTTTGCAATGTTAAGATACTTTGGGATCCTGGTTTTTCATTTTTTTCCCCTACCCCAACACTCAAGGGATACATATTTCACCAATCCGCACTGTATTTCACTTCCAAAATAACTCTCAAGTGTTTATTTTAAATAGCAAGGTTAGTAAAAAGGGTTAATAAGACAAAGATCACTTCAACACAAGTTAGCTGGACAAAGTATTTTTAACATTCATCTTATAAACATATACTTGTAGTACTAGCACTAGGTAAAACACTGGGGATTCCAGCAGCCTCAATAAAGACTCAAGCACTAACCTGGCTAGACCTGCCACCTGCACGTTTTAGGGCAGAAGGTGAGGAATGACATGGCCAAAACCAAAACTCAAATCTAAAAATTATCCAACACTCTCCACATCAGAAGGGTATTGTAGTTTACTTTTAGATAAGTTTAGGCAACTAAGATTTGAAGAGACTGTGGTTTACGTTGACAAATCCAAATTGCTGTTTAGAGATCTGAGGTAATTGATAATATTCTTACTCAAAGCACTAATAGTCCCTTAAAAATTATGCATGCATTCCAATGCGTAAATATTGCAACCTATTACCAGGCCATGACATATATCTTTGCTTTTATTAACTATTACTAAAATGTTGAAACAAACCCTATTTTTCTCAGAGCCCCAGAAATATAACAATGACGAAGTTTAGGCTCAAACCATTTCAAGCGTTCTAGGGAAAAATGGCTTTAGAAAGAACGTTGTGTTCATCTTTCCAGGAGCGTCTTTAAGTGAGTACTCTGGAGGGCTGGGAGTAAATAATTATTCTCTGCCACAAGTTCCATCCATTTTTAAAAATAGACATTTTATGGTTATGTGTAGGAAAGGAATTATGGAAACCAATGTTTTTTAAGACGTGCATTTATATGTCTAACTAATAACAGAAACTAAAACTTGGGCTATAAAGGATGTAAGTTTATGCCTTCCTTAGTAGAATAAGCTTATTCTGGTTTTGGCTTTTTAAAAACATCAGATACACTCTTAGAGATCTACATCAGTTATTGGTATGTGAGAGACGTCTGTACCCACTGCCTAAAAACCTATTAAAATATTTCATCATTTTTATTTGTGCAATCGGACCTATTACAATCCTAGAATAAAAGCCAATTTATATGAAGTTTACAGAAACATGTCAATTCCAACAACTGAGGCAAATCTTAAATACAGAACACAATCTGTCCACGAATGTAAACTCCCCAAGTGAAAAACATACTTAAAATACTATTAGCTGCCTTTCCTGAAAAACCTTTAGCACTTTTTCAAAAACGACTGTCTTTGAGCTTTAAATACCTTGTTGCTAATGCTCAGGACAGCTAGTTTCATTCCTTCTTTTCAGACGGGATCTACCCTAGGCAAATATTGGCTTATCGTTTCATGGATTTAGTACGGCTTCCTTTTTTGAATTTCAATGTCAGATTGATTTGACTCGGACTTCACCTTATGATTTCATCTTGCTGTCTGGACCTTAGGGCCAGAAGCTGGTCCTGGCCTTTTAGGTCAGAGCCAGAGCTCTCCATCAAAGACTAGATATTGAGTAACAAAACGTGACTCATTTCTATCTTGCAGCATTTTTTGTCTTCTTTCCTCATTCACCTCTTTGTGCTGTTTTCATACCACTGTAGCTGACCAATCTGATCTGATTCTCTACTCAGGATGACAGTTACAGGTAACTGTCTGCAAACTTTCTAGTCAGAGCACCCCTTAAACCAACAGCAATCTCAGAAGAGTTTTCTCTGGGTATAGTTGCGACAGTTGTTCTCAACTATATCTGTTATGTTTTTGTTATTCAGTGTTTTGCTTGCCACAGAGGAGAGGTAGGCAAGGGGAGGGGCTCACGATAAACCAAGTTTCTCATTCACAGATCTTATTCTGCCAAACTTAGCATTTAACTTATTCTTCTCGCTTTTGGTTGCTTTTTGGTGCACCCCCTCTTCTCAATTTCTTAAATACTTCCTAAGATTATTTCTTTTCATATAAATATAGACATTACCATTAATTCTGATCTTGACTGCTCCTTAAAATTTTAACATTTTCTGAGCAATTTTTTATCTATTTTCTCTCTCTTCCCCAAGTTTTCTGGGCTACACAGGCATGACAGTCTACCAAATAGTGTTATTTGACCATTATTCTCCCATTACAATGATTAGAATGAGAGCCTTAATAAGCCACTTTAAACTGGAAGGTATATCCAAGAAGTTTTAAAGGCACCTAAACATTTAGAACACCTGAATACCAATTAGCAACGAAGTTTGACTTTTTTCCCCCTGGGTAAGTCTACGCAATCCTAGTAATAACGTCTACTGAAAAGTAGCTCATGCTAGTGGTTGCCAGCAGTAAGCTAAGTGCTAAAAAGACAAAACCACTTGAGACACTACCTTGTACTGCTAACCATTCTTATGGTAATTAAAGGATTAGCCTTTGTTCCAAAAATTTCTCAACTGAACCTACACCATAATCTAAAACTCAACTCCAGCTCACCTTTTAGCAAGAAAATTCCTAGGAGTATGAACAAATTAAAAATCTGATTTAAAATGGCTAAAACAAGAATCTAAGCAATCAGAAATATAGACAAACCTAAACTTACCAGAAGCAACCTGAAACACCAACAAAACGCTACACTGAAGTCAAAGTTTAGTTCTACAGTTTGACTCCTGATCCCTCACTTCACATCAGTGAGGGTCCTTTAGATGATTAAGTGTTCTGTGCAAACCCAATAAAATTACAGTTCGGGGATCTAATGTTATCACATAGCTACAGTCAAGTTAGCAGTGTTGTGTAGCAGTGAAATCAACAACTGGCTCGTATGACGGCTTCTAAAAGCATCTGTTCCCAGAGTTTCATGTATTATACATATGTATATAAATAATCAGTTGAGGACAGCCATTAGAATCATTTTGTAAAGATGATAAACTGCGTGATAACTTCTCCCAGCCAGTACCTTTTCCCCTCATTAAATGTTAAAAGTCATCTGGGGGGGAGGGGAAGGGAAGAATTCAACTTTACTTCATCATTAAAATCATCAGTATACATTTAAGTTTTTAAAACCTAAATGTTCCGAGTACAGAGTAAAGAATAAGCTGTCCAGAAAGCACACACTTAAGTTTTCTCCTCTTGGGAGTTTTATAAAGGGATTTTGAACCTTGATGGCGAGAATCCCAAAACAAGAGTAAAATGAATTCTTTTTATTGCAAACAAACGTCTAAGTTAATTTCTCCACCCACTTTCTTCAGAAAGAAAAAGAAATCAGCAGGCTAAGGAGATACCCATTCAAGAACTGACATGATTAAAAATTAAGATATAAATGGGTGACTCACAATTTCATTAGCTTACAAAGATGGTGGAGTTAACTACTACAAGCACACTAGTTATACAGTATTTTGTGGGAGAAGGGCATACAGACATAGCTAACTTCATATAGATCCCATTAGACAACTGGATTTACAACAAGTTTTTTAATAAGAAATGGGCAAAGCCAGCTTTCTTTTCAGAATCAAAATGCAGAACAAATGGAAAAATTATGGTATTTAACCTTCACAAGTTTGAGCCTCCACAAATAATGCAACCAAGTTTTACATTTTTAACAGCCCTTCTACATACACTCCATCTTCTCTATCTTGTTTCCAAGTTTTATCTTCAGTTCCAATTATGCCAATTCCATTGTTATTTAAAAAGAACAAGCCTTCCCAGTTATTGTCAGAAATTACTATTTAGCTCACCCCCTCCACTACTCAGCAAGCTACAGAGAGGATGGAGTGTAATATGAGCAGTACAGAGTCTTATGCAATTCATGAGGACCATGTGGTCCTTACATGAATCTGGCTGCTAACATTTCTATCATATTGAGACAATGGCTCCCGACTGTTCTCTCTGTGAGAAATGGGGGAGTAAATTCTTAATAAAAGACACCAGGTACAAAGCAACATTTTACTTTTGTTGTGATAAAAAAAAAAGTCACATTTTACAGATAAAATGTAGAACCCTGAAATACTGACACATTCTCTTATCGTGCACAATGCTGAGGTTCTCTTACGATTCACTTTAAAACTGCAATTAAAAATGTACAAAAAAGAAAAGAAAAAAAATCAACCCACAAAGCTTCTAAAAAAGGAACCCGCAGGCACTTCCTCTTGTGGAATGTTTAAAAAGTTAGCCTACTAAAGAAAACAGTCGACTTCTTGTGAAGGTTTTGGAGAAATATGTATCAGTTCGTTTTATTTGGGTATTCAATAATATCCTTGGTGATAATGCTGACTCCATGGCTTCTGACCCCAGAATTGCTGTAAGAGAAAATTTTTTTTTTAAAGAAAAAACATCAATAAGCCACTCAAACTGCTTTTAGGAAATGACAATGAATCTAATTCAGAGTAATTGCTGGAAACAAATTTATACCTGTCATACCTCTGATTTCTATCAAACCAGATTTAGTTAGTATTAACATCCCATTATCAATAAACACATTACAAAAGGAAACACATCATAACTTGGTTAGTTTATACAATTAAAGCTAGTAGTACAAAGAACCATATGTATTAAATAATATTACTTTACTAAAAAAATATTAAGTTACAGCAAACTCCAACCTATATTGCCTTCAAAAAATAAGATTATAGCTACAACTCCAACACAATTCACACCTTGCCCTGAAACATTTATAAACACTTCAATCCCTGGACAAAATCTTTTTCAAGACTGATTCTTATGAACTCAAAATACAATTGATGCACATAAGAAATTACTTACACCCTGCTGCCACTGGTTGTAGCCCTGAGATTGATTTTTGTAGCCACGATTGTTTCCTCGTCCTCTGAAGTTCTTAAAAAAAAAGAAAAAAATCTTTAAAAACTCAGAGCACAACTTGTTAGGTTTGTATGTGAGGGGGAGACAGGGCACAGCACAGAAGTGGACAGTCTGCTAGCCATTCAACTCGGCACCCTCTGCTGGTTTGTTGTGAGGTGTTTAATTTATTCATTACAAGACATCGCCTGACTTGTTGCTAGTTAGTGCACCTGGAAATTAAAATTAATTAAGTGAACTCATTTTACCATCACTAGTTTAATTTCACTTACGTCCATGCATACACACTATGTTCCTTACAATTCTCACTGAGACTATGCAACCTAAGCTTAGAACTTCCCAGGCTAAATTATACAAAAAAATCAGTGCTTACAGAGACCTTAAATCATTACCTGGTTGTAGTTCCCTCTGTTGGGCATTCCACCTCTGTTGTAGTTCCCTCTGTTTGAATAACCGCCTCGGCTGGGAAAAACAGGGCCACGAGGGTATGGATAGCCAATTCCACCACTTCCTCCGCCACCACCACCTCTCTGTGGCATGTTGCCCCTTCTATTATATCCACCACGATTCCCAGGAGCTAAAAACAAGAGACATTTAGTTTAACAGTGTATTGTACCTCCTTTACATATGACTTAGGGTTCTTCTGGACCATTCCTTTACTTTAGGGGAAAAATTAATGTTTAATAAGGCAAAAGTAACGTTTAATTTGTCCCTTCACATAACCTAGGTGTATGTCTACTATCAAATCACACTAAGATTTTAAATTAGTTACTAGGGCAGCTAGGATCAATATGAGAATCAAACTTCTTATGTTAAATTCAGCTCAATCACATATAGACCCAAACTAGAAGATTATCACTTGTTTCAATCTTGAACCAAATAAACAGAATACTCAAAATTAACTTGCCTCCTCCTCTGAAATTTCCACCACGCATATTGAACCCGCCACGTCCTCTATGGCCACCACCTCTGTTAAACTGGTTCTTGCCACTCTTATTTTTATTGCTCTTCTTTGAGCCAGTGTTCTGTTTCTTTTCTGGTGGAAGAGCCTTTTTGCTTTCTTCCTTATATTGCTCCAAAAGTTTTTGGGCTTCCTCCTTCTGAAGTTCAACATAGGTTATTTCATCAAAGCACTCAGCTACCTCTGGCAGAGTAAAGTTTCCTATGAGGAATAAGGTCAGATTAACTTAAAAACCCACTAAACAAATTCACAATCCTAAGTCTATAATTCTTGAATGGCTTTAATTCCTTCAACACACACTACAGTATCTACTCACAGTTTACTAACATTTTCCTAAAAATAGAAATAAGCCAAAGACACTCATTTACAAAGAGTTAATGTAACTCCTGAAACAGTATTACTGGCAGAAAATGTTAATTTAAGTTTGCAGATATAAATCATAAGGAGATTTAACATAGTATGTTAACAGCAGAATTAAATTCCATGCCTTTCATCTTCAGGACTGCATGCTCTGGTAGGTCTTTCCCCTCTACTTCTGCTTTCTTCTGTGTTCTTTGCTTGTAGTCTTCATCTTTTGGGCAAACTACGACGGCTTTTCGTTGGAAGCCTGCAAACAGGCACATTTTTCTCCTCTGGGCAGCAGCAGACACATTTGTCTTTAAAAAAAAAAAAAAAGTTAAGTTTATAACCCTGAACATTAATTCTACGCCAAACCCAATTATCAGTTACATCTTTTAACTTCAAAACTACAGCTTACCTGGTCCAGAATGAAATTGCGCTTCTTACGTGCAGCAATCTCAATAAACTTTCCCAGACACTGTGGAGCTCTCTGCAATAGAGTGTTCAGTTTTCCAGTATCTGCCATTTGCTTCTTAAAACCGGCCACCTATTTTTGAAAGTCAAAAAAAATTTCCTTTGAACTTATGAATCTCAGGTTAAGCTTTTAATATCAGCTTAGAGCTATAGGGAATGCAGGCAACATTCTAAAGTTTAAATATTGCCTTTTCTCATTATTCCTACACCAAAAAACACTTTACCATGTAACAAGACCCTCTACTATTCTATCTTCTGGATGTTAAGAGTTCAAAAAATTCTATAGAAAAGAATTAAAAGACAATTAAGATTAGCCACCAGAAGGCAGTTGACCTTACAGATAAAGACCCTACTTAAGTAACCAATTTAACTTTGCCCACACTCCTGTCTCTAAGATGATCATCCTTTAAATATTATACTTACCATCATTTTATCCATGATGGTATTTGTTCCAAGAATGTTGTATTTACCAGGATTTTCTGCTGCATGTTTAGTAACCCAAGTTGTTTTTCCAGCTCCTGGCAAGCCAATCATCATAACCACCTACAGTGGAGAAAACGTTATTTCATTATCTCATCATTAGAAGCCACTTAGTAATTCTTTAAATATATTTTTAATACACAAGAACCCACTTTACCTAAAATTTCACAGCCTTTATAACAAGGAAATTTGTGTTTGTGGAATATCTAACATTCCACATAAAGAGAGAAGATAGCTACTAAAGAAAAAAAAATCACTGGCTGAGAGCAACAGGTATGGCAGAAAGTAAATGAAAACAGACCACTCACAGCTCTTCTAAATGTCATTTTTGCCAAGCAGGAGGAATCTTTTCAAATGCTTTTAAAACGAAAATCACTTACTTCACAATCTTTCTTCTCTTCAGGCCCCTTTGGTCCTCTAACTCGATCCTCCAAGGGGACATTCTGGATAAAAGTATAGTCTTCAGGTATTGGAAAATATGGCTTTTCCTTCTGACCAAAATTAAATTCAACTGCACAGTTGTGGCAGAGAACATGTGGGAAGAGTGGCCGCCCAGCAAGAACTTCCTTACTGATTTTGAATGCAATGCCAAGATCCTGACCATTCTTTGCATAGGAGAGTTCTACTTCATCACTTTCAAAGTTCTGTTAATTGGAAAAAAAAAAAATCAAGTTTTAATCTGCTTCCTATAAGCCTTCTACAAAAAACTTCAAAATTCAAATTAGGAGTGAAGCTTATCCTGTGGAAAACATATTTAGGTTAACTATTAAGAGCTTTCTGGTTATAAACCATAAAACACCTATATCCAAAAGCAAAAACAGTATTGCCTTAGAAAATAGACTGGATTTTTAGATCAACTTCATATTAAGTCGTTTTCAGTCAAAATGAGTTGGTATTGAAGGCTGACATTGATACAGCTTAAGAAAAAAAATTCTAGCTAATAACTTGCCATATATACATACAAATTTAGCTATGACTTACAGCAAAACATGTAATCACATCATTTTCATCAAACTTCTCTCCATAATCTTCAGTCTCACAGTTGCATGTTTTTATTCCTTTCAGAGAATATCCATAAGAAAATTCTTCCTCACCTAAGAAAATAATTAACTTTCATGAAGCTGATTTTTCAAAACAGTCCAATGACCCACATATTTTAATATTCAACAGAAACAATAAGTATATAATCTAATGTTCTCTCACTTACACTGACTTTATACTAGATATAAAATTAATGAGAGCTGGGCGGATTATATAATTAGTTGATAAATTGCATGCCATGGATAACATTCTATTTTAACCATTAGTCATAAAACAAGTAACCATAAAAGAAAAACTAAAATTCAGCCTGTGCCTACTACATGCTAATATTTTTCATCTCTATAATATTAACAGACTGTATAAAAACAGGCAAAAAGTTTAGAATGCTTTCTTGTCTAACTACTGAAATCAGACCCTAAACACCCATGAGCAAAATACTCAAATGGAAACTTTACCAAGCAACATTCCACTTGTGGTTAGTGACCAGCCAATACGAACTTCATGTATGTCAATATCTTTTGTATATAAATGCCTTACTGGGATCTTCTCTGTAACCTGAAAATCAAATCATAAGTGATTAAACCATAAACCAAGGAACATAAACCCCTGAACTCTTGCTTATTTCATTTGGGCCATGGGCTAATTCTTCTCTAGCTCCTAATCAAAAAAACACCCTCTCTACCTCATTTCCCCCAACATTTACGAGAACTTTAAAAACTGACATAAAGAGCTTATAAATTGCAATTGAGAACAGTTGAGGTTAAGTACTTGGTTGATTCACACGTATAAGAACAGTTAAGGGGCTGGCCGAGTGGCGCAGCGGTTAAGTGCTCAAGCTCCGCTGTGGCGGCCCGGGGTTTGCCGGTTCGGATCCCCAGAGCGCACGGAAGCACCGCTTGGCAAGCCATGCTGTGGCGGCGTCCCATATAAAGTGGAGGAAGATGGGCACGGATGTTAGTCCAGGGCCAGTCTTCCTCAGCAAAAAAAGAGGAGAATTGGCAAATGTTAGCACAGGGCTTATCTCCTCACACACACACACACAACAAAAACCCGTTACTATTTAGAAATTACATATTCTAAATTCTCAATTTAAAACCATTTAAGGTATACCTTTACTATGCTTTTCTCCGGAACAAAACCAGGCCCCTAACCAAATTTTTTAATTTTTAAACCGTTGGTAGGCCTTTCAAGTGCCCAATAAAAAAAAGGAGGACCCTAAGTAAACAGGCTGGAACTATATCATAAATTCTGATATAACAAACATGTTCAACCATTACAAAACAAAGGTTCCAAGCCCCTCTTCTAATCCAAAGAAACTTCAAAAATAAAAAGTTCCACTGACACTTAATAATATCAGACAAATGAAAACTCAAAGGCTCTTAAAGTAAAAAAACAAATCACAAAACTGCATTTACCTTCATCTCAAAACAGACTTTGCCCTTTGACACACCATAAGATGCCCTTCCTCCAGCCCAGAGAAAAGCAAAACTCTCCATAGTAAGGGAAGAAGCACTGAGGCGATCTCTTGATATTTTAAAATGTAGATCACAATTATCTGTAATTATATCAAATACCATATTATTTCTTTTGACATCCAACGTAAATATATCTGCTATGTAAACAAAACTTGGTTATTAAATTTTTGCACTCTACCTTAATTCTGAATAAAAGTTTTTACAGATCATGCTGTTGTAATTTTCAATTTAAGCCCCACTCCCACCAAGTCACTCTTGCCAAATTAAGAATTAAAGTGTAAACTATCTATAAAACTAAGGTTTAACGTGTATATTTTACATACATAAAATAATCAAGACAATGTGACATCAATACATACCTGCTCTGCTCTTTACCTTGATTTAGAGGCAAGCAGTAGAGGATAGCAGGAAATCAAAGTGAAGCATGCCAGAACCAGGTAGAATTTACCAGTGCCACAATAAAACTGAAGGGAGGCCATGACCAAATACTTCAAAATAGGAGTATGAGCTGTTGATCCTGCATTTTTTAATTTTAAAACACCAGGGGCTCTAGATCCTAAATTCTTTTCTCAAATTTGTGAAGGTGGCAGCCTCAATCTACGAAGAACAAACCTGGTGGTCCAAGGCTGTTAATATTACAGCATTTGAGGTCCCCTTTCCCCAGGCTTGCCTGTTACTCAACCACCACAGGAGATTATCCACTTCCGGGATTATCCAAATCCCAGATGTCTCTAACCTAGCTACCTTCGGGTCACTGGGTATTAGCATGCACCTTCTCCGAGTTCTCACTTGAGGGAGAGCTAAAGTTAAGTTAGAAAGCTGTTCTCTTAAGCTTTTATTGATGAGAGAAAATTATACCTACAGTTTGGAATTTTCCTTCAATTAGCTCTGCTTCTCAAATTCCTGATCATCATTGATAAAATTTTCAATTCAACAAACTGTTTGAACCCAATACGGCACTTAACAAATTGATATTCCTAAGTGATCAGCTAATAGTCTACTTTGTAATAATAGCATTATTTTCTTGAATTATTGCTTCAGTATTTCGCCAATCCCTACTGACTTTATATTTAAGCAACTGAATCTAACAAAGCTTTCAACTTAACTACTTTTCCATGCAGTTTTTTCTTTTATAAAGACTCCATTATCTCAACTACTTCGTAAAAGGTACTCAATAAGAAATCAAGAGTTTTACACTTACACTCTTACAAACCTCAATAGAAACAATTTGTTTTCAAAAAGGTGAAAATCTAAGCTGCAACTCCCTTAGACCTACAGGGCAAGCTAACACCTTACCTCATCTTTCAAGCAATTATTTCTACCCTTTGTTCTGTTTATCACACTAAAGACCTGTGCATTCCGCTCAAATACTAAACCAACAAAAATTTTTTGTAATTAAAAAATTACGAATCTGACAGCCAAGGCCCATTTAAAGGTTTGTAATACTTCCTCATACTCAATTGCAACCCAACTGGGTAAAGTAGCAGTTTTTACAGCGCTGCCATTGATACCATTCGCTGCTGAAGAAAGCTAGTGGCCCAGTGATAGCCCACTGCTGCTGCCCCAGGTCTTTGGAAGAAATCAACTTATGTTAAAGCAGCAGCTACTGAACTGGAATTAAGAACAAAAGAGCAGTTATTGAGAAAGTAATATTACAATCTTTTAGAATAGGGAATATACTTCTGTGCTAATGGGAAAAATCATTACGAAATATTTAACCCAAATAGCTCAATATAATACCACCAAAAAATGAAATTACTTTATTGTAGAAGCCTGTAAGGACAAATTATAGGTAGTCTTACAAATTTCCATTAGCTAGTCAAAAATTGGCATTAATTTTACATTCCTACAAACGAGAACTTTCCAGTCACATAAACAAGTTACCAAATTGCTAAAACCTGTAAAACTATCAATACAACACAACTGATACCGCGCTAGACATTACGCTACCGGAATCTGAATACAAGCCATCTTCCTGCCTTTAAGAAAACTTACGCTAAGTGCTCCGCGTAAGTTCAATGCGCTGCATTCAGTTTTCTAACATTTTGGAACCAAAAACCACCACCACTGATCACTGGGGAGCAGGGGGATGAAGAGCTCCACTTACAAGTATCGAGACAAACCACCGTGTCATCGAAGTGCTCATCTTCTTCCTCCACCGGCGGCTGCGGGGACTTGGCTCTGAAAGACACAAGCGCCTCCTGAAGCGGCTGTTCCGCCCGCGTTGGAGCGGGCGACACGCAAGGCCGGGCCGGCCGCCTCTACCTGCTGTACTTGTTCTCCTCAATGTACTCGAAATATCCGCGGCCGTGATCTTCGCGAGGGCGCTTGACGCCTCTCTTCTTATCTCCGCCCTTCTGCTCTGTTTTGCCGTCTCCTACAACACACAACACCCCGTGCGTGAGGCCACGCCGCGACACCACCAACGGGAAAACCCTTTTCTACTTCCAAGCGCAGCAGAGCTAGCCCCTTTCCTGTTTTTTCTGCAAGCGTTTTCAATCGACGCGTCAAACGCGGAATTCAAAGAGCGATCAGCTTGGAACTGGCTCGGCGCGAGTGACGCAGTCTAAAGACATCACTAATCGTGCCCGTCTGCTCGAAGGTTCGAGAAGGCTAATGAACACTGGCGCGGCCTAGGCGCGGAGCCCACGTGCCAGCGCGGGCAACCCGGGGAGGGGGAGGGGCCGCCCGCCTCCCCTCCCCCACCGCGCGCCGCATTGTGCTCGCCTTCCGCCCCGCCCGCCGCCGGAAGTGACGTCAGCGGGCCCCGCGCCCTTGCACAATGCGCGCCCCGCGCCGCCCCAGCGCGCCCGCCGGCCTCCCCTCCCCCCGACATGTGCCGCCCGCGGCTGCAGCGCCCCCGGCGCCCGCGCCCGTCATGGCGGCGCCGCGGCCCGGGCCCCCACGCCCGCGGCCCCGGGCTCCGGCGCCGGCGCGTCCCCGCCGCGCGGCGCGCACGCAGCACTCACCCGCCGCCGGAGCCCCGGGGCGCCCGCCGCCGCCGCCTTCCGCCTTCTTCTTACCTCCCGCCGGCGGCTGGCCCGGCCGCGCCCCGGGCGGCGCCACGGTCACGGCGAACAGCGAGGTGGGGCCGCCCTTGCCCGCCGCCTCCTTAGGCGCCCCGCGCGCCTGCGGGGGCTGCGGCTGCGGCGCGGCCGGCGGTTGGGGCTGCGCGCCGTGCCCGTTCTCGCCGCCCGCGGCCTCCTCGTCGTCGCCCAGCTCGTCCTCGCCCTCCTGGAAGCCCTGGTCGTCGCCGTTCTCGTCCTCCGAGGCGGCCTCCTCCGCCGCCGCGCCCGCGCCCGCGCCGTTCTCCTCGCCCAACTCCATCTGGTCGCCGTCCAGCGCGGCGATGCCCTCCTCCTCCTCCTCGTCCTCCTCCTCGTCGTCGTCGCCGCCCGCCGCGGCCTCGGGGCCCAGGCCCGCGCCCGAGCGCCCGGCCGCGTCGCCGCCCAGCTCCAGGCTGCCGTTCCCGGGCTCCGCGGCGGGCCGGCCCGCCTCCTCGTCGTCCAGCGCGGCCTGCAGCCGCTCCATGAGCTCGGCCTTGAGGCCCTTGTCGGACAGGCGCCGCTTCTTGAGCTCCTCCTTCAGCTCCGACACCTTCAGCTTCTTCACGTTCACAGGCGAGGAACTCATGGTGAGGCCCGGCTCCGCGCTGGCGTGGCTCACTCTCGGCGCGGCGGCGGCGGCGGCGGCTGGGGTTCGCGCTGCAGAGCGGACCGCCTGGACGCGAACGGCGCCAATTCCTTTCACCGAGCTCGCGAGGCAGACACGGACACCCGCCCGGCGCGCGCGAGCACGCAACGTCCTCTCGCGGGGCGGCGCCGCGCACGTCACAGGCGCCCGCCCCGCCCCGCCCCTGCGCGGGAGCGCGCGCGCCCGCCTCCCCGCCCCCACCGCACCCAGCGCCGCCTCCGGGGCTCCCCGACCCCGCCCCCACCCCGGGCCCGGGCCGCCAGGCGGCTGCCCGTGGAGGCAGAGCAGTGGGTGGACGGAAACCGCCTTTCGGTTAAACCGACCCGCCGGCCTCCCCGGCTCTCTGGTGGCCGAGCCCCTGCTGCTCTGCGTGTCTGCAGCCCGTGGGCGGCTTCTGTGTAGACCCTTGAGGCCTCGGCCTGGCACTTTCAACGCAAGCCTCCGCCTTTTCTTCCATCTTAGGTTTGCCTTGGTATCCGTTTTTCCACACAGTTGTTTAAAACGCCGTAGATTTTTATTTCAGCTTTGGTTTGTACAACACAAGCTGACGATTATTGTACGCAGAGGGTCTCCTGCCGCCTGGTCTCGGGTTCCCTTCTCCGCGCCCCGCCCGCGCGGAGGGCTCTGAGTGGCAGGACGAGCCGGGCCTGCCTTTGTCCCCGCCGGCCCTGAGCGCGGGCCCTGCCGCTGCCGCAGAGCCTCTGCAGCGCCTCGGCGGGCGGCCGCTGGCCGGGGCAGTGGAGCCTCGGATCTGCGTGTCTCGGTTCTCTCTGCCTACCAAAGGGAGGGACCACCTGTAAGATTTATTCCGGCCAGTTTAGGACCTGGTCATCCAGTTATGGGGTCCCGGTAGCTAACAATGAGGATGAGACCCAGCTAGACCATACACTTTGATTCTGTTGCTGTTCCTGTAGACACACTCTTGGCCAAATCATGCTGAAACGCTAATAAAAGCTTATGAAAAGTAATGGGCTATGATTTTGTAAAAAGAAAAATAGACCAATTTCCGAAAAAACCTGTTATTTTGGTATATTTTAGAAGTTTAGTCTTTACTAAATAAAAGGTGTGGGATGTTCTTGAGGTTTCAGATGGGGTGCCAGAATTTAGGTTTATGATAGAGGTGAACATCTGAAACCTCGGAGAATCTGCACAATGACGAGCCAGTGTTCCACTCTCTCTGACTGAGGAGGTCAGTTATGCCCACTGGTTGGTGCTTTGGCTGGCACAATAATGCTGCCCCGACGTTAAGTTGAAATTGGGAAAATACACGTGAACTTTCGCCCATAGGCTAGTCAGATTTAACTGATTAATTTTATTTTTAAAGTTTCTTTTCCATAGATTTTAAGAAGCATGTATTTTACCATACAGCCATTATGAAAATGAAATATTAACATTTGTGAAATGATTTGAGCTAAAATTAATGGATTTTGTACAGTACTGATAATGCTCAGTCCAAATTAATGGAGGTGGAACAGATAGCACCCAGAATGGGAACCTCCAAATAGTGCCAAAAACTCATTGTAGTCTTTGATTATGATGTCCTTGGAGCTTATAAACAAGTCACAAAATGGAATTTGAACTTTTCAGGTTCTTTCCCCTTGTTCAAAAATGGGAAGAAGCTACAGGGGGCTTACAGGTTCACAAACTGGAGAATTAGTCCCTTAATGAATCAGAGTTAAATATAGTTATTGTGATAGTCCTTTAAGTTTATGTGTCCTTAGATATTTTTGCATTTTCAAATAGTGATATGAAAACAATGTCCATTTAACTGGGAAAATTGAACTGTGAAATAAAGTTTATAATATCGAGTTGTAACAATCGTTCTCAGTGTGTTGAATCAGTTGTAATAATAAACATGAAATATAACATTCGATGCACATGAGAAAGTTCCATGGCTTTACCTGCAAGAGCTTTGCAGGCTTTTAGAGTCCCCTGGAGCCGGGAGATCACCTTAGTCTGCTCATTGTACAGCCCAGGAAGCTGAGACCCTTGCTCCTGCCCAGGGCTCCTTCGTTACGTTGGGCCTTACACAACATTTGAAAGAAAGACAGCTTTTATAAATGCTCAAAGAGCCAGCCTCTTGCTGTTTGTCCTTTTTACAAACAGGTGAAATCTGCTGTTGGACATTTTATTTTACTGCTTGGAAGTACAAATAGTGACTTAATTTCACTAATTGTTTTTGCTTGTTACACTCTTAATGCTATGGTGATAGTCCTGTACTACAAAAACGAGTAAAAGTATAGATGGCTTCCTGTAAATCGCTGAGGGACCCATAAGGAAGTTGCAATTCCCCCTTTTTGAAATCCTAGAGACTACGAAGTATACAGAGTGGAAGAGGGACAGACTGTCAGCAGCCTTGCGGGCGGGTTTGTAAGGACTTTGGCTTTTGACTCCATTGAGAAGGAAGACATTGAAGGGTTGTCAACAGTGAAGTGACATGAACTGACAGGAATGCTCAATTCAATGGACTCAACATGCTATTCCATTTAACTCTGTATTTTTTGGTATAATACAATCAAGCCCGATTTAAATTAAAGAAGGGAGCAAGAAATGTGCTGAGATACATTTTCTGGAGATGTGAGAAGCTACAACGACCTCCAAATTATTATGTATTAAAAGTACATTTTTAAATAGAGAAACAGGAAAGCTCCACTGGAAGGGAGAATGTTTCAAGTTCTGGTTAAAAATGCAGGCCTAGCAATCAGGCAGAGCAGGCTGGAGCCCCAGCTAGACCGCAGAGAAGCTGGGGACCTTGCACAAGACATGCCTCTCTCTATGCCTGAGTTGACTCATGTATGAAATGATACCCACCTTATAGGTTGTTGGGAAAATTCAGCAAGGTAATGAATGTAAACTCTGAGTACAGTGCTGGCACGCAGTGTGAGCTCAATAAATGTTAGTCTTCATTAGGTATGTCGAGCAATTTAATGAACTGAAGGAAATCTAGAATTGGATTGTCAATATTAAATCTTATTTAGGAAATTGTGACCATACATATTTTGTAAATTGTCGATGAATTGTTCACGGTAAGATGTTAGTCTGGGAAAAAGTGAAATGAAGTATGGACAGGAGAGTGCAGACTTTACTTCTAGGTCCATCGCTGTCACTATAACCAGCTGTGTGACCTTTGGGAAATTGTACAATCTCTCTGGATGTTAGTTTCCTCATCTATAAATGAAGCAGAGGAGACCAGAAGATTTACAGAGTCGTTCCAGGGAGAACCTTCTATGAATTTCTTCTCTGCTGACTCCATGCTGTAAATGGGGGAGCAGTGTTAAACTTTGAAATAATCGTTATTCATATTCAGGTTCTACCTGTTATATTTAAAACTTTGCATTAGAGTCTCAAAGCATTTTACAATTAATTAGTAGACATGAAATTTGAACCAGTGTACTGGTTCAAATTTTTGAATTTTAAATGGCACAAAATACTCCCATTTACATGAGACTTAGGTACCACAACAGGCTAGAAGTTTTAAAGTAAATGGTTTCTATTTGAATCATCTTGTCTTTGACGTTGTAAATCTCTGTCTTCACATAAATTATGTAACTTCTGTAGAATAAGGTGTCCCCATTTGAAGGTTGCAGGAAAAGTAGAATCATGTAGTTAATAGTAAGATATCAGAGGTTTTCTGATAACTCCAATATTTACCAGGTGAAGGCTGATAACATTTACCAAAACTTATCTTACACAAAGGCAACTTGAATGGTGAGAAGTTTATAAATTCTGTGCTATCACACATGAGTGCCTGGCCAGTGTCACAGTGCCTGATAGAACAGGATGAAGAAAATATTTAGACCATCCATTTTAGAAAGGCAAGAATGAGATGAAGGACTAAAGTGATTAATGACCTCGTAAGCTCTCGCCTTCTACCTGCGCCGTAATCATCTCTCTAGAAGTTAGTCTAAGTTCCTTGAGGGCAGAGAGCAAGACGGACTTGACTTTTCCAGTACCTGTGCAGCGTGTCTTGCACCAGCATTCACCAAGAGCCCAGCGCTGCCCTGGAAACAAGATGAAGGTTCAGTAATGAAAAATAACCCTCTAAAAACGTGTGAACTGTACCAAAGCCCTGATTGCACTGAATAATTCTTGATTTTAAGGGGTTCTCAAAAAATCAAGTAGAGGCCGTGATAATAAATTTTATTCACCAGAGCCTTCTTGACACAACACCTGTAAAAGAAATAAATAAGTAAATTACTTTGCAAGCTCGGCTTTCCACTTGGCTGTTATTATTGTGGGCACCATTAGTGAGCACCATCAAGCTTTATCAGTGATCCTAAAATAACCTCTTAGAACTACTAAACACATTTTTTATGGCCCATAGATTTAATTACACGTCCAGGGATTCTCCCCTCTACACTGACAATGTGTCGTGCAATTGCTTCCATCTAGTGAAGCAGGATTGTGTCAAAAACTGATTTCAGAAATGTTCATAGTAGTCATGCCCAAGGCTGTGTAGTCTATTTGTCTATTTTAATCTTTCCTAATCCACTTCCTCGTTAGATACTAGCAACACAAAAGTAGGGACTTCCTGTTCTCCCTAACTCCTAGCAATATTGCCAAGCATCAGATGCTCAATCAATATTTTTAACTTTATTTAGAAGGTGGTATTAGACTATTAAGAAAGTCTTCCAACTCCAGATATAAGCACCATCAAAAAGTGTCATCCAGGGCCGCCCCGTGGCTTAGCGGTTAAGTGCCGAGTTTGGATCCCGGCGCGCACCAGCGCACCGCTTCTCATGCGTCTTCTCGGTGCGTCTCACCAACGCACCACGCTGAGGTCACGTCCCACATACAGCAACTAGAAGGATGTGGAACTATGACATACAACTATCTACTGGGGCTTTGGGGGGAAAAAAAAGGAGGAGGATTGGCAATAGATGTTAGCTCAGAGTCGGTTTTCCTCAGCAAAAAGAGGAGGATTAGCATGGATGTTAGCTCAGGGCTGATCTTCCTCACAAAAAAAAATAAGGATCTGTCAGTTGACTGTGATCTGGAAAAGCACGTAGAGATGACACACATAACAGGTTATTTACCAGTGCTAACCAATATAGTAGCCAGGACCACAGGTAGCTATTTAAATTTAAATTATTAAAATTAAATAAAATTAAAAATTCAATTCCTCAGTCACACTAACCACATTTCAAATGCTCCCTAGCCATTGGTCTCATAATGGACAATGCAGAATAGAATGTTTCCATCATCAGAGAAAGTTCTTTCAGAGAGTGCCGTTACAGACTGTTTTGAAAATACAAGTTACACCAAGGAAGGAATCCCAGTCTATATATGGCTCAACAGCCAGACTAAATGGAAAGCTAGCCCCAGGAATTAGAGTAAAAATATTTACTCTAATATGTATATATATGTAAATATATGTATTTACGTCATACATTTATAGACACACACACACATAGTCAACTCCCAATTCATCCATTTATCTACTTAACAAATATTTATTGAACAATCTGCTATGTACCAAGTACTATACTATGTGCAGGGAAAACAGATATGAATGACACAGTCCCAGACCTCCAGGAGCTTGCAGTTTGCAGAGAAAGACAAGCTATAACCAGGACGTGATGGGACACCAGTACAGCTATATGGGGAGCCAGCCATCCTGACCATCTGCTGAGCCTTTGTCTGTAGGGGTCTCGTGGTGGAGGTTTGTACACATGCTTGCCCACCCACAAACATTCACATGTGCGAAAGCAAAACAAAACAAAATCGGTGCCGGCCCAGTGGTGTAGTGGTTAAGTTCGTATGCTCTGCTTCGGCAGCCTAGGGTTCTCAGGTTTGGATCCTGGGCTCGGACCTATACACTGCTCATCAAGCCATGCTGTGGCAGCGTTCCACATACAAAATAGAGGAAAATTGGCGTGGATGTTAGCTCAGGGCCAATCTTCCTCACACACACGCACAAAAGGCCTCACATACACTGAAGAAGCCAGTTGTCTGGCATCTGCAAGTAAACAGTAATTAGCTAAGACTATCTTATACCATATTCATTACTCTATAAACAGAGCTGCTGCCTATCATTTGGATAGGCAGGATAACTAAGCAAGTCCTTCATTAAAAACTGTCAGGAAAATAAGTCCTGGGGAGATAATGTACAGCATGGTGACTATAGTTAATAAGACTGTATTGCGTGTTTGAAAGTTGCCAAGAGAACTTAAAAGTTCTCATCACAAGAAAAAAATATTTTTAACTATGTATGGTGATAGATGTTAGCTAGACTCATGGTGGCGATCATTTTGAAATATACAAATATCAAATCATTATGTTGTATACCTGAAACTAGTATAATGTTATATGCCAATTATATCTCGATTAAAAAAAAAAGCTGTCAGGGGTTGAGGGGGTAACAAATTGAACTAAAAGTGCCTCCTGCACTGTCCTAATTGCCCAGACACTGTGCATACTCTGTGTCTATATAACTTTTCCTTCTTTTCCCCGTTTTCACTTTGCTCCACCCAAGCACACTTTAGATGGGCTGTCTTTTAGGTTGCTGTGTTTTTTTCAGTTTGTTTGTTTGGTGAGGAAGATCAGCCCTGAGCTAATATCGGTTGCCAATTCTCCTCCTTTTGCTGAGGAAGATTGGCCCTGGGCTAACATCCATGCCCATCTTCCTCTACTCTATATGTGAGCTGCCTACCACAGCATGGCTCGATAAGCGGTGTGTAGGTCCGAGCCTGGGATCCGAACCTGCGAACCCCAGGCCACTGAAGCGGAGCATGTGAACTTAACTGCTATGCCACAAGGCCGGCCCCTAGGTTGCTGTGTTTTGTCCTGATTCATTTATTTGTGATGTTAGCTGCCAGGGATCGAGGGCCTGCTGTGTTCCAGCCACTGTATAAGGCATGTTATACAAAATATGTTAATCCTCATAGCCATCTCAGAAGGTAGGAATTGTTAGTCTCAATTTATAGGTATGGAAACTGAGACTCAGAGGAGTCAGGAAACTTGACCAAGCTTAGTAAGTGGTAAAGCTAAGATATCAAATCAGGGCTGTTCAACTCCCAGGTCCAAGCTCTTTCTCCTGCACCAGTAAGTCTGAGTTCATTAGAGTCTGAAAGTCAAAACTGACACTCTCTGTTCCCACAAGATTTTATAGTATATAGTACAGGAGAAAGAGACCTGCAAAGCACCAATTACATTACATGTCTGTGCACAAGGTTCACAACCACCGTTCTTGCTGAAGGAAAAAGATAACTGGGTGCCTTATTCACATTACTTCTGCTGAAGCATTGTTATTATTGTGAATAATAAAAAATTAAAACTAAGACACGAGAAAAGAATGTAGTGCTTTAAAATGCGAAGACAAAGTCATTGATTGTGCATCAAGTGGGACAGACTTCTTTTCCGTAAAGGTGATGAATTTGCTCCGCCATCCGCTCTTACTCAGGACTGCTCAGTGACCCATGTTTGATGTTAAGACACCATTGGCTGAAAGCAGCACAGTCTAAGGATGCAGAACGGAGCTTCACCTTGGAGGTGCTTACTGCACCCATATCTTCCCCTCCAGAAACTGAATTTCTAAACCTGGCCCCCAGCAGTCCTACAACAGATGAGTTTGAAGCAAATTCGCTCTCGAGTTATGATTGATAATATTGCCTAGGCAAGCTAATTAAGCACTCTAAACAGAATCTTAATTTACGTTTGTCCAGAAGGAACTGAGGGAATTTACCTCCCTGCCCCCTAGGGAAGACATGAATCAGCAAGTGCAGAGAGGGAGGCCAGTTATATCTTAGGCTCACACTTTATATCTATCTGAGAGGTCATATGATTTCTTCCCAACACAGGAGAGGTTTAATGGGCTGCAAAATGGGACTAATTTCCAGTTTTTTTCCTTCATCAGACCTTGAGTTGGGTCATACCATTTACTTAATGTGAATTCTCAGAACAGGAACTTCAAACATAAAACCGAAAAATTTTACAAGGTAGATACTAGTGATTTTTCTATCCTGGGTGGTTAGAAGTTGGCTGTACTCGCCATCAGCGTGATAATAAAGACCTGTGGAGAAGTGAATCAGTTATTAGCAATTCACCAGAGCGGCTGATCTTTTTAAGACCCTGCTTAAAGCTCTTCAGCACTTCCCACCGCCCTGAGATAGAGCAGGAAACCCTCCCCGGGACCTCCAGGAGGTGGCTCCTGCTGCCTCTCCAGCCTCATCCGGATGTCTCCCAGCTCAATCGGCCCAGGGGGACTCATCTGTTCCCAGGGCCCGCCTCAGTGTCCTTCCCCGTGCTGGGAATGCTCTCAGCCTGGCTAACCCCCACTCATGCTACAGACGTCACCTCATCCCGATGCCCCGACCAAGTTAGGACCTCCAGGCTGAGTTTTACTCCCCCAGAATGGCCCGCACCTCCCTTCCTGACACTTATTGTCGGTTACAGACCTGCCTCAGAGGGGTGTTGTCAGTGCAAGTGCCTGCTGCCTGGGGAGCAGTCAGCACACGTCAGCTCTACCAAGGGCTACTGGTCTGGCTAGTCTCCCTCCCTAGATGGTACCCTCAGTCAGGAGGGCAGAGTGCGTCTGTCCTATTCATCTGTAACCCAGACCTCCCTCATTGAGGAGAATTGGTCTGAATCATAGATGCTCCATAAACATTTGCTGAATCAAGGAATATGTAAAAATTTGTTGAGGGCCGGCCCCGTGGCTTAGTGGTTAAGTGCGTGCGCTCCGCTGCTGGCGGCTGTGGTTTGGATCCTGGGTGCGCACCGACGCCCGGCTTCTCCGGCCATGCTGAGGCCGCGTCCCACATACAGCAACTAGAAGGATGTGCAGCTATGACATACAACTATCTACTGGGGCTTTGGGGGAAAAAAATAAATTAAATAAAAATTAAAAAATAAATAAATAAAAATTTGTTGAATGGGGGAATGGGGAGTTATTGTTTAATGGGTATGGGGTTTCTGTTTGGGATGATGAAAAACTTCTGGAGATGGATGGGGGTGATGATTGTAAAACACGTGAATGTCCTTAATGCCACTGAATTGTACAGTTAAAAATGGTGAAATGGTAAATTTTATGTTATGCATATTTTACCACAATAAAAAATTTTGTTGAATGAGTGCATAGACAATTATTTTGAACCAAGTCTTATCCAATTCTAATATTTCAATTCAATAAATATTCATAGAGTGCCTACTATGGGTAACATATATAACACATAAAGGTGCACTTTGGACTTATTTTTATATAATAGTCTATAAAATACACTCAAAATTCAAACCCAATCATCCTTTGCATGTACAACATATTTTAACTAGATAGACAGATCTTATTTATCTTTATATCCCAAGCAGCTAGCACTTAATATGCGCTCAATTAATGTTGGCTAAATCAAAAACAGGACAGTGACAATAATACAGGGTTTGTTTATGGCTTTCCCCATTACCAGATGCTTCCACAAACAATATCTCACATTATCACGGTTTCCCTCACTCTTAGCCTTTCTCCTCTTTTCCCTCTCCTTCATGTTAACGGCCATCCCTTCCTGACTTACTGTTGCCAGAATCAACACAACTTCCTCAATTTCTTTGTCCTTGTTTTACCAACTATTGTCAACTGTTCATTTCTAGCTCTCATTCCCACATGTCTATGCAAATTTGCTATTTTGTACCTTTTATACCTTCAACCAAGTCCAAGTGCTAGAAAAAAGTTACATTTGACTCTGAGGTGGAAGATTACAGGAGACAAGGCCAGCCTAGCAGAGGATGGATGGGCTACATGCCCCAGAATCCTCAGAACACCCACTTGTCGAAAAACCTTCAGGGCCTCTTTTAGAGTAAGTATTACCCATCTCACTTCAAAAGGAATCACATACCATTTGTCCACTATCTGTAGTTTGAATGGTGGTCATGTTTTCTGGTTTCTTCTTTTATTTTCCACTGAATAAACTTCAGTCTTTTCATAATGTAAGGAAGCAAATAAGAAGATACTGTATAATAAAATATTAGGAGGCATTATAAAGAGAAGGCAACATAATAAGTATGAGATTAATCAGAGTGATAAAGAACATTTCCTGTTTTCAAGGTCTAATGTCAAACAGTGTTACCACCTGGAGCCAAGTCTTCCATAGACCCTGGATTTTTTTTTTTTTATAATTTTATTTGTTTATTTATTCTTCCCTCAAAGCCCCAGTAGATAGTTGTATGTCATAGCTGCACATCCTTCTAGTTGCTGTATGTGGGACGTGGCCTCAGCGTGGCCAGAGAAGCGGTGCGTCAGTGCGCGCCTGGGATCCGAACCCAGGCCGCCAGCAGCACTTAACCCCTAAGCCACGGGGCCAGCCCTAGACCCTGGATTTTGATGACAGACAAAATGGACAGAAGTAGAGAGGTGACAATGGGTGGATTAGAACCTGGGGATCTCATCTGACTTCCATATATCTGATGCCTTTGACGTGTAGGCAGAGTCCTTCCTCATTCTAACATTCCTAATCGATGCAACGCAGTAGAGGGGCTAAGTGCACAGACGCTGCTCGAGGTGGAATCTCTTTTCCTCTACTTGCCAACTTAGGAACTGAGGCAAGTTTCCTAACCTTTCTATGCCTCAGTTTCCTCATCTATAAAATGAGAATATTAAGAGATGCTCATAGAGTTTTTATGAGCGTTAGATAAACTAGTACTTGCAAAGTATTTAAAACAATGCCAGGCTTGTATTAAGTATTATATCAATGTTTGATAAATAAATAAGATTACGAAAATAGTTAATTCGCATCTTAGCACCCTATAGTTTACTAAACAATTTTCATGTGCATCTCTTCATCAAATGCTCACAACTCTGGAGTACTTATTATTACCTCCGTTTTATGGATGGGGAAATAGGTTTCCTAAGTGTTTTGTTAAGTTAATGGCTTTGAGACAAAGTTGATCGAAAAGAAAAATGAGCTTTTCATATCTTTTATTTGTTAGCCTTTCTCCAAGGGAAAGGATCAGCTCTCTTTTTCCCTATTTCCACAGCAAAGAGAATAATGGTTTATCACTTAATTGTTATTTGATTACTCTGACCATAAGTAAAATAGTTATCATTGAAATAAAATATGGTTTGTATATGTGTAACTGTGGTATGTGGTGTATTGCATGTCTCTCTTCTAAGAACATTTATCTACTGGTAAGTCCTTTATTGCTAAGGGAATAATATTAATTTCACACATATTAGTCTTAACGGTGTGTGTTACACTTACGCTCTGACTCCTAGGCTGAAGTTCAGGCTGTCAGCCTGTAGAGGGAAGCTCACTGTAGACTTTGGATTGGGAGAATCTTTCCCTTCTCTTCCCAATACACACCCATTCCTGGAGTTACGTAAGCGGTTTGTTTTCTGCCCGGCGGTTACTGGCGTTTCCTATACTTTAAATAGGATACTGTGCATTGGCAAAGGTTCTCAGGGTAGCAAGATGAATGAGAGAGGCAAGATTGCCTTCTTCCACAGGGCCTGGGGGCTCCTTGACACTGCAGAATGGTGTTCAATACCGTACAGTCTTGGGAGCTGGACTGTCTAGATGAAATCCGGGCTATACCATTTTCTAGCTGAATGACTTTATTTTTTTTTTTTTTTTTTTTTTAAAGATTTTATTTATTTTATTTTTTCCCCCCAAAGCCCCAGCAGATAGTTGTATGTCATAGCTGCACATCCTTCTAGTTGCGGCATGTGGGACTCGGCCTCAGGATGGACGGAGAAGTGGCGCCTCGATGCGCACCCGGGATCCGAACCCGGGCCGCCAGCATTGCAGCGCGCGCACTTAACCACCAAGCCACAGAGCCGGCCCTAGCTGAATGACTTTAGGCAAGGCATCAGTCTTTCTCCATTTCCTCATGTATGACATGGAGATAATGGTAATATCTACCATATTGGGTAGTTGGAAAGATTACATGAGTTAATGAATGTTAAGCACTTAGAACAGGCATGGTTCATGGCAAACATTCAGTAAATGTTAGCTATTAGCACTCTATTCCATTTTGCTTAACACTCTCATTATCCTCTTGTCTAAGTCAATGGCTTTCAAACACTTTTGCCCATGATCTTCAGTAAGAAATACACTTTATATCACAATCCGGTACACTTACACATAAAAAACTAAATTGAATTTTCCCAAAACATTAATACTCTTAGTACACGCATTGTACTCTATTAATTTTTATTCCCCTTTAAAGAAAAATACTGTTAGTGTCCTATTAAATTGATTTCACAACCCTCTAATGGGTCAGTTTGAAAAGCTCTGCTCTTTGATACCTGTGATAGGCAGGATAATATCTTCCTAACATGTCCACACCCTAATTCCCGGAAACTGTGATTGTGTTAGTTTAGGTGGCAAAAGGAACTTTGCAGATGTGATTAAGGTTATAGACTTTGAGATGGGAAGAGTATATTGAATTATCCAGGTGGACCCAATTGAATCACATGAGTCCCTAAAGCAGAAAACCTTTCCTGGCTGTGGTCAGAGAAAGAGATGTGACCGTGGAAGGGTCAGAGATGCAAAGTGAGAAGGACTCAGTGGCCATTGTTGGCTTTGAACATGGAGCAACGTGGCCGTGAGTCAAGAGGTGTGGGAATCCTCTGGAAGCTGGAAAAGGCAAGGAAATAAATTCTTCCTTAGAGCCTCCAGAGAGGAACACAGCTGTACAACACTTTGATTTTAGCCCAGTGAGACCCATGTCAGGCATCTGACCTCCAAAACTGTAAGATGATAAATTTGTGTTGTTCAAGATGCTAGATTTGTGATGATTTGTTATAGCAGCCATGGGAAACTAATACAGTGCCTATGCCAGAAACCTCGACTTCACCTTTGACAACTCTCTCCTAGCCCCGCTCATTTCAACAAATCGCCTATTCCTTCTGCTTTTCTCTTTTGAGTATCTCCGGAATAATTCGTATGCTTTCCCAATTTTCATGGCCATTGCCCTCATTCAGGGCCCGTTGATCTCTCTCTTGGACTATAAAACCTCCTAAATACTTTCTCTACTTCTGGGCCCCAACCTGTCCCACCCGCCTCCTTCTGGCTTTCAGAGTCAACTTGCTACACTACCAGTATGATTCCCTCATGGCAGTTTTGACACCTTGTCATGCCTATGGAATAAAATGTGAGGTCTGTAGAGCGATATTCAAAGCTATTCAAGTGACCCAGTTCAGTTCTATGAGCACACATTTCCCTGCTACGGTGTTCCCTATTCCGGCCCCTCAGACTACCATATTTATAAAGTTGTTTTATCATCTCACTGTATTATAGCTGGTTGTTTCAGTTTTTTTCTTTTTGTCTTAAACAATTGCATCTTGGGAGCCAAAGAAGGCACAAAGATGATGCCCCGCCTGCCAGTCAGCCAGCTCTTCCCATCTCCCACCTAAGACCTCACAGTCTGTCACTTATATCATGGCTCTCCAATCACAAGGTGTTTTACTTTTTAATTAGGGCATTAGTGGCATAGAGAACTCTTTTTTCCATGCTTGGGAAAAATAAAGAAATTTGCCAGACAGTATATTCTTTATTTGCATCTCTTATTTTAATAAGCCTCATTAAAAATTTGTATCAACCTATGCATTTGAAAGGTCTTGCTGGACCTAATGTCAAAACGTGAATGACAGAGAGATGCGTGATGTTGCCCCCTCCTGCCTCTGCAGGCTGGAGTCTGAGGTACTTCTTTGCAGGCCCATGGGTGAGAAGGAAGGCCATTTCTCCAGTGAAAACCAAAGTCCTCAGTCTTGACCCTGCCCGCAAGGCTTCCCTGGTGCTGAGCCTTTTCCTACATATCCCCTGTGGTTTAGCCAACAAAGTCAGATCAAATACACAATTAAATTGCACGATAGCCAGAGGAAATTTCAGATTACAAACTACGTACTGTTGTAAAACAGGGTATTGGTCTGCTCGGGCTGCCATAACAAAATACCACAGACTGGCTGGCTTAAACAACAGAAATTTAGTTTCTCTTGGTTCTGGAGGCTGGAAGCCCACGATCAAGGTGCTGGCAGAGTTGGTTCTTCTGAGACCTCTTTCCTTGGCTTGCAGACCACTGCCTTCTCACTATGTCCTCGTGTGGTCTTTATCTGTGCACACATCCCTGGTGTCACTCTGTGTGTCCAAACTTCCTCTTTTTATGGAGACACCAGTCAGATTGGATTAGGGCCCACCCTAATGGACTTATTTTAACTTAATCACCTCTGTAAAGTCCCCATCTCCAAATACAGTCACATTCTGAGGTACTGGGGGTTAGGATTTCAATATACAAATTTGAGGGGGACACAATTCAGCCCATAGCAAACAGTGAGGATATTACTTCCTGACACTTAGCTTTGCACAGACTCGGAGTTCTAACAGATTCCTTTCAGGTGCACCTCAAAGCCCCTCTGTGGTCCTTCTGTTAGGGTACTGCATTTCCATTTTCCGGTCTCAAGGCTGGGCTGTGCGCTGCAGCCCTAATTTGGTCTCTAGAGGAATCTGTCTTTTCATGCGGAGCCTCACACACCTGCCCCGTGTTCTTTTAGTTATCACTACTTCACACGTCACAGCTAGCCCATCACCAACTCAGCCTGCCCAGCACTGCCATAACAACCCTGTTTTCTTTCCCTTCTGTCTGATGTTTTTCACTTGGATTCTTTTGAAGACTATCTGAAGCACTTATATTTGCAATGGAATTTCTGAGATATTGTGTTCCACTCTTGCCTGCCTTTTTTCTCTACGTCCTTGTTTTCTTTAAAAGCAGCTTTTAGAATTACTCAACTCTCTGCTATATACAGTCACTTGAATCCCACTCCCCTCCACACAGCTTGAATCCAGATTCCCAGATACATTGATCTTTCATAATCAGAAATTCAGAATGATCGTTCTTAATGAGCAAGCAGCACCGACTTCTATTAAACATTTCAAGTATATGATTTGGGAGTCCTTCCTTTTCTTCCTCCTGCTTCAATTTATAGCTCATGGTCTTATTTCTTTTCTTATTTTGCATGTGGCATTCTTGCTTCATAGACCAGTTTCAAACTTGGCTGATATACTTGGCCCCTCAGGGGCAATGTCCTAGTCCTTGGCTGTGGTCTGGGAGTAGTGGTAGCTCCTCAGGAGTCAGTCAGTAGGGGAGTGATGCAAATCCTGGCAATGGGCACGGATTTGGGGACTGATAACTCATGCCTTGAGCAATCACAGGCCCACATTCAAGGTCTTCTCCTGGGCAGTTGGGTGGTTTTTGCAGGTAGATGTTTAGAGAATAGATAACGATAGTATTACCAATCTAAGCAGAGCCTTCTTTAGAAGACTTTCGTTTTTGTTTTCTATTTTAGTCTGGCAATTGTGTGTGTGTGTTAAGTGGGCATTGAAAAGTCCCAGCCTGAGGCAGAACCACCCTGAAGGACACAAAAGGTGACTCCAATTCAAGGGTCCACCATCTGAAAAACCAAATTAAATTCTCAGGCCCCTGAAGCACCGTGTTAGGTGGCCTCAGTGCCTTTGCTTTGACCTTGCTTAGTTGAGGTTTGAAAAATTGCATTCAAAGTTGACGCTAATATTCAGGTTAACAGGCAAGGCTACAAATGCTGAGGTTGGAGATCCAGCCCATTTGTTAACTATTGTAATTGAGGTAGGCTGTGGTCGTTAATATAAATGACAATGACTCTCCTTGATCATCTGGTTAGCAGTAAAGAGCTCTGAACTAAGAGGAAAAGATCTGCTTCAGTCCTAGCCCTCTCTCAAGCATTCTTTTCACCTCTCTGAGAACATTCCCTCATTTGCTAAAGGCTAAGCATATCCTCAACACTTAATTTGTATTTTTTTTTTTTGTGAGGAAGATCAGCCCTGAGCTAACATCTGCCAATCCTCCTCTTTTTGCTGAGGAAGACCGGCCCTGAGCTAACATCCGTGCCCATCTACCTCCACTTTGTGTGGGATGCCGCCACAGCATGGCTTGACAAGCCACACGTTGGTGCGCGCCCGAGATCCAAACCCCAGGCCTCCGCATCAGAGCGCGCACATGTAACTGCTACGCCACCAGGCCAGCCCTTCGTTTGTATTTTTATAAAAACAACACACACGTGTTGTTTAAATTGTCAAATACTACTACAAGTCTCATCACAAATAAACAGCCATCTCCCGCCTATGAGGGATGATATTTTCCAAAGACAGCCACAATGATATCTCCCATCCCACAATGCTTCCCATATTCTTCCAATGAGACCTTGACATTCCTCCTGTGGAGTGGTGGGGTCTATGTCTCCTCCCCTCTAACCTGGGTATACCTTTGTGACCGCTTTGACTGATAGAGTAGCATGGCAGAAGTGATGCTGTATTAGTCAGGGTTCTCCAGAGAAATAGATTAAGAGGATATATATATAATATATATATTATTATTATATTCATCTATAAATATATAAAGAGATTTGTTATAATGTATCGGCTCACCCAATTATGGGGGCTGAGAAGTCCCACATCTGCCATCTGCAAACTGGAGACCCAGGAAGGCCGGTGATGTCGGTGTGGTCCTGAGGCCTGAGAAGTAGGAGCGCCGAGGGAGGGCAGGAGAAGGTCGCTGTCTCAGCTGCAGTGATCAGGCAGAAAGCAAATTCATCCTTCCTCCGTCTTGTTCTTCTATCTAGGCCCTCGATGGATTGGATGATCCCCACTCACACTGAGAAGGGCAATCCACTTTACTCAGTCTACTGAAGCAAAAGCTAATCTCTTCCGGAAACCCCTCACAGACACATGCAGAGATAATATTTAACCAGATATCTGGACATTCCTTGATCCAGTCTAATTGACACGGAAAATCAACTATCATAGATGCTATGTGACACCTTGTTCCCTTGGGGCCTCACCTCCGGAACCCTAAGCTGCCATGTTAGCCGTCCAACCGCCTTGAGGTCACCATGCTTTGGAAAAGCCCAAACCAGCCTACCTGGAGAGACCCCTAGGGAAGCCCTGAGACTACATGGAGAGAGATGCCCGGGCAGGCCCCGGCTGCTCCAGCACTCCCTTGCTGTCCCAGCGCCAGCTCCATTCCCCAAGTCCAAAGCTGCCCAGCAGAGCCCTTCTTGAAATGCTGCCCACGGAAACCAGGAGCGATCATGTGAAAAATGATCATTATTGTTTAAAGCCACCAAGTCTTGGGGCGATTTGTTACATAACAATAGTCACCAGAACACTTCCCAACCCTTCTCATCTTTCAGTCTCACTCTCCTGAGAGCAACCTCTTCCCATTCTTTCAGCTGTTTCTTCTCACTATTTATAACCCCAGAGGAATTAATATGCTTATACTGCTCTCCATTTCAGATGTATTTTGACTTCCCATTTTGGAATATGAAGGTATCATACTCTTTTTTTTTTTTTTTTGAGGAAGATCAGCCCTGAACTAACATCCGTGGTAATCCACCTCTTTTTGCTGAGGAAGACCGGCTCTGAGCTAACATCTATTGCCAATCTTCCTCCTTTTTCTCCCCCCAAAGCCCTAGTAGATAGTTGTATGTCATAGCTGCACATCCTTCTAGTTGCTGTATGTGGGACGCGACCTCAGCACGGCTGGAGAAGCGGTGCGTCGGTGTGCGCCCAGGATCCGAACCCCGGGCCACCAGTAGCTGAGCTCGAGTACTTAACCACTAAGCCACAGGGCCAGCCCAAAGGTATCATACTCTTATATTACCCCACCCTCTGACTTCTACTTCCTCAATCACCCAAACATCATTATATCAAAATGTGGCTTAAGCCAATACTTCTCTTCTGCCTTATTACTACTACGTGTCTTGTTTACTGTTGAGCCAATTCATGCATAACCATTACATTCCCTTTCTTATACTACTTAATTTCTCATGTGCTCAGTTTCCCATGTCATTGTTACTATTTCTTTCCACACTCTCCAACTGAATTGCAGAGCCCCGGAATAAGATTTTCTACAAGGTCAAACACATCAAGCAGTCTACCTGTTGGCTTCCTTTTTCCCTGGACCCCACCCTGCTGGAGCCTCTGGCCCCCTTCCTTCGTGGACCAGCGCTCTCCAGGTGCAGCTTGTCCTGAGGCGTCATTTCGCCTCTCTCCTGTGATGGATCCTTTTTCCTGACTCTGGTATCCCACTCTTTCTTGGGTTGCTCCCTCATTTTGGTGGAGCACATCATCTAGTGGCTTCTGAAGGGAGGATGCACAGAAAGAGAAAGTGTCAAGATCTTGTGTGGCTGAAAATGTCTTTATTCTATGCTCTCACGTAATTAATAGTTGGATGAGGTAGAGAATTCTAGGTTGAAAAATCATTTTTCCTCAAAATTTTGAAGGCATCGCTCTATTGTCTTCCAGTTTTCAATGCTGTTCTTTTTTTTTTTAACAGGCCCCACTTTGTTGAGGAAGATTGGCCCTGTGCTAACATCTGTTGCCAGTCTTCCTCTTTTTTCTTTTTTCTCCCCAAAGCCCCAGTACATAGTTTTGTGTCATACTTGTAGAGTTGTAGTTCTTCTATGTGGGATGCCGACTCAGCACGGCTTGATGAGCGGTGAGTAGGTCCGTGCCCAGGATCTGAACTGACAAACCCTGGGCAGCCAAAGCGGAAGCTGTGACCTTTACTGCTACTGGGCCGGCCCCAGTGCTGTTCTTGAGAATTCTATTGCCATTCTGACTCTAGAATCTTTATGTGAGACTGACTTTTTTGTTGTTGTTCTATAGAAACTTTAATGTTTTCTCTTCATCTCTGGCGTTCTGAACTATTATGAAGCTGTAATTTAGTGCAGATCTTTTTTTCCTTCATTTTTCTGGATAGGCCCTTTGAATCTAGAAGCCTGCTCTCCTATTCTGGGGAATAGATTACTTCTTAGATAATTTTTTCCTCTCTATCTTCTATTTCTCAAACTCCTATTAGTTGGTTCTTGGATTACCTAGATTAATCTTTTAGCTTTTAAAATCTTTTCCCTCTTATTGCCCATCTTTCTGTATCATGGGAAATTTCCTCATTTTTAAAAATTTGCCAGCATTTTATCTTCTCTCTCTCAGGATACCACCTAGTTCCTGAAGATTTTTTTCCCCAATTCCTGCATTGCCTTTGTTTTCCCCAATTTTTTCCCTATTTGTGTGCTTGTTTATTTGAGTGCCTGTCTTCCGTATGGGAGTCCTCACTCGGACGTCCACCAGTCCTGGTGTGACCGTTTGCATTAGACTGACACCTCCAGGAGCTGACGGGAAGCATGATTTTCGGGGCTTGGTGATGTTGGGCTTTGCTATAGGGCGATAGGACCCGCCGACCCCTGCCAGCAAGTCAGTGTTTCAGCTGAACAGTTTCTCCAGAGACAAGTCATCCTTCCACCTGAGGACGGGGTGAGGCTATTATACATCTGGGTGACAGCACCGTGGGTGCAGGTAGGATGGGGCCTGGACGCCCTACCACAGAACCCCCTCTGGCTTTCAGCCCAGTGCCTCTCTCCTGCCTTCCAGTGTGTCAGCTCTTCCCGAGTCTGGACCTCTACAGAAACCACCCTTCCAACTCCTGGGGCAGCAGTAAGGTCAGGAATAGGAGTTTTCCCCTGGCTGTGCAGAAGTGGAGGGGACACGATGGGAGATCTACAGACTCTGAGCCAGTTCCTCTGCTTCGGGGCCCACTCGGCAGGCGTTGGCCTCTCCCAGGCCCGGGCCTTTCCGGATTCTGCAGAGCACATCGGTCCCTCCTCCACTCGGGTGCTGCTGCTGCCCTTCTGTGGGAGTCGCCATGCTCCTTCAGATTTCCATGCTCACAAACTTTATGCTACCTTTCCTTCACTGTTAATTCTCTTCTGTTCTCTCTGACCCTATAGGTGTGTGCTATTTTCATTTCTTTTCTGTACTTTAGTAGAGCTTCAGGAGCCACTGGAGATAAACACTTGTGTGGACTGTGCCATGTTTAATTAGCAATCTCCCTACCTACTTTGCAAGATTGTTGTCAGTTCCAAACAGGATAACATATGCAAAAGTGCCTTGCAAACTCTAAAATGTGATACAAATGGGGCTGGCCCAGTGCCATAGCAGTTAATTTCACGTGCTCCTCTTCTGAGGCCTGGGGTTCGCCAGCTCAGATCCTGGGCTCGGACATACTCACCACTCATCAAGCCATGCTGAGCTGGCACCCCACATAGAAGAACTACAACTCTACAACTATGATACACAACTATGTACTAGGGGGAAAAAAGAAAAAGAGGAAGATTGGCAACAGAGGTTAGTGCAGGGCCAATCTTCCTCAAAAAAAAATTTTTTTTAAATACTTAAAAAAATAAAATGTCATACAAATGTGATTTATTATCATTTGGTTCCTCAGACACCTTGAGAGAGTTTTCTGTTGTCACTTTTCCTCTTGCTGCTTTTGACAAAACGAGCACTTCAGTAATGGCAGCTGTCTATCTAGCAATAATCCTTAAAATCCTACTCAAGACGAAAGTAAATAAAATGCTCCCAATTACATGTGTTATACAAAACAAGCTGAAAATACAATACTAATTTGCAACCTGAAGGAAATGCATCATTCTGAGGGGCCTGGCAAGTCTCTTAGACTCGGCTCAGGGCATGGGCTCCTAGGGGCCCCCCAAGTATTTCCCCCTAGTCTTTTGGGGAAATACTTCCAAGGGAATTAACTGGATACTTTACCTTAATATTAAAAAAACAAAGATCAGGAACTCTTCCCCCCCCCCGCCCCCCACTGGGTGGGCTGCTTCTCCCTGTACCTCACGGGCCCTGTGCACAGATCCCTGACAGCACTTCTCACTCTCCTGAGGTTGCTTGTTTCCCTGCTTGCGTCAGCCTCCTGGCATGGATTGTGTCTCATGCATCTCTTTCTCCCCAGCACCTAGCACAGAGCCTGGCATACAGCAGTTCCTGTGTTTGATGAAATGAAACGCTGCAGACGGTTGTCTACATTCAAACATTATTTAGTCTTTTGGGGAAATACTTCCAAGGGAATTAACTGGATACTTTACCTTAATATTAAAAAAACAAAGATCAGGAACTCTTCCCCCCCCCCCCCCCCCCGATAAAGACAAAGAGAAAATTGTGGATCTGCCTGGCAGATGGCTACATCTTTTCATGCAACAGGAGAAGAAGAATAGAGAAATAAAAATACAGTTCTGGGAGCACCAGACGGCCCAGATGCAAGTGTTGAACACAAAGGGGAGGCAGCGTGGATCCTGGCAGCTCTCGTGTTCCATGAAAAACACCTGTTCTCCCGGCAGCCAGGAAAAAAAGACCCGGAATAGCACAGGCACACCCACTCACAGAAACACAGGAACTCCCCTGGACCGTAGGCCGGGGGAATGTCTGCAGAGAGGCCTAGTGAAGCTGACTTGGAAAATTTACCCAACGCCACGAAAAGGACTTGAATTTCCTCTATAATGGGAAGAGAATGAAATTCAACACTTCTGTTTCTCAGAGGCGGCTATGCATGCTGAGGACTCACAAGGTAACATGGTAAGCTTGCAGGAAGCGCATAAGCAGGCAAGTTACTAGATAGGACTAGCCACACATGGAGCATGGGGCCAGGAGGCCATTGAGGGAGGCTCTCTTAGCCACACGGTATTGAAAAACTGCTGAGGAATATGCCGTCCCTTGTTGGACACCCTGCAGTGAGCCCTGCATTCTGAGTTCTAGGAGCGGGGGCGAGGTTTGGAGGAGACGGTCTTGGAGGCAGTAAGAGCAGCAGCCGAAGCAAGAAGCAAGGGGCCCAGCACGCACACGAGGGACAGAGGCCCGGCCTGCGCATGAGGCCACGGTGCTAACCAGCCTGAGGACTCGCCTGCAGCTTCTGAATCAGTGTCCAAATAGCCCCTTAGATGTGCCTTCAGAAAAGGGTTCCATGGTCCCAGAAGTTCGGGAAACACAGCATACAGTAAACCCCCTTAGCGATTCACAGTGAACACTAGCATCTGGAAGGCCCTGAGGGTTCTTCAAGGAAGGAAAAATAACACAAAAACAAAAACTGCTTTACTTTATTTAACTCAGGGTTTCTCAAACACTTTCCTTCGAGTAAGGCCTGTAACATCCTTCAGAACCAGTGTTCCATTCCCCATAAGATGGGGACCACTCTTCTACCCAGGCCTTGACACTTGGATTTTGCCTTTAGTAATGACACACCTTTCAGAATTTTATAGTGCAAGATAATTTCGTTATAAACATTAGCTGTGAATTTTTAAATTTTCTTTTCTCAAGTAACATGTCAGAGTGGAAAATTCACCAAGTTTCTTAAATGTTGTTTTGTTTTTCCAATTAGCTTTTTAAAAATAAACTTTATTTTTAGAGTAGTTTAGAGTTTACAAAAAAATTGAGCAGAAAGTACAGAGATTTCCCCTGTATCCCTGCCCCGCCATACACACAACCTCCCCCACCATCAACACCCTCACTCGAGTGGTACACTTGTTGCAATTGATGAGCCCACATGGATGCATCATTATCACCCAATATCCGTAGTTTACATCAGGGCTCACTCTTGGTGTTGTACATTTTATGGGCTTGGACAAATGTATAATGACATATATTCACATGTCAGACAGAGTATCATACAGCGTCATACAGAGCATTTTCACTGCCCTAAAAATCCCCTGTGCTCTGCTCATTCGCCCCTCCCTCCCCCAACCCGTGACAATCACTGATCTTATTACTGTCTTCATCGGTCTGCCTTTTCCAGAATTGTCCTATAGTTGGAATCCTTATAATGTTTTGTGGTTGTTAAATCTTACCATATTTCTATGTAAAGGACATTTTTAAAAGGTGAGGGGGGAGAAATAGCACACCTCCCATGGTTGGAAGATCACCAGCTCATTCTGTACCTCATAGCAGAGTTTCTCAACCTCGGCACAGCTCATATTTTGGACAAGATAATTCTTTGTTTGGCAGTGAGGGAAGGGGGGCTGTCCTGTGTACTGTAGGATTTTTGATAGCATCCCTGGCCTCTACCCACTAGATGCCAATAGGACCACTCTCCTCAAGTCGTGACAATCAAAAATGACTTAGACCATTCATTGCTTAATGTCCATGATCCCAGGTGGGCAAAATCATCCTGATTGAAAATCACTGGTCTAAAGGGGACACCCACACTTCATTAGAAAATCTCCAAAGCATTTTATATCTAGCCGTTTACCCCTGGTAAGCATTTGGTCACTTACAGTGTTTGGTAAGGAGAAAACTAGGTATGAAGAAAGCTTCAGTATAGCCAACAACATGGGCTTTTCACCTCCCACAATAGACTGCATTAGCCCTCGGCTGGGACAGGGTGCTGGTAAGTCCATTGATAAGGTCAAAGGAAAAAGAAGAGATTGTTTTCTCCCTGAAGCCTGATAAAGGAGAATATTTGAACCGTCCTTTTGGGGTTATGTCTTCTCTCCATCTGAAAACAGTTTGCTTCAGTTCAAGTGTTCTTTCAAATGCTCATAGAGGGGAAATATTTGCTCTCTTTGAGAATTAAAAGCTAATACTTGGCCTAACCATTTTAGACTGTAAAATCAATTGGATGAAAGTCTATTTAAAAAAAAACCTATTAGAAATTTATAGTGAGATACGTCTGGTCTAATACACTGTGCTCAAATACTAAAAGCTGGACAAACTTCCCTGAAGGTACTTTGGGAAAAGGGAGACTCTCACTATGTCACTCTCCAAAAAGACAAACAAAACAAACAAAAATATTTTTTAGTGTCATGACCTTGCTCTTAAGATAAAGTCCAAAGTCCTTAGTCCTTAACATGGCCTACCAGGCCCTGCGTGGCCGATCCCTGCCCGTCTTCCCTGCCCCTTTCTCATCACCCCAGCCCCATTTTCCAGGCAAATTGGTCTTCATCCCACCTCAGGGCTTTTGCAAATGCTATTCCTGCTGCCTGGAACACCTTCCCTCCTCTCCTCCTTGTCCCTTTCCTATTACCTGGGAAATTCCTGCAGCTCCTTTCAATTTTAGTTCAACTGTGGCTTCCTCACCTGCAATGTTGAGGTAAATCTATCATATTCTGGCGACACCTCATTCTCCCTCATCACAGCACTTCGTGTACTTGTAGTTAACTAATCGTTGGTGATAATTTGTTTAATTGTTGTCTCCCTCACTTGACTTGAACTTCCACGTGTTTGTTGTAGTGCGTTCTGAGCATCTCCCAGTCACTGGTCCACAGTAGGTGCTCATGAGGCATATGACTGACTCATGAGTTAGGCCATTCATTCCTGTTTGGCTTCCAGTTTCAATTTTCGATAAAAATGTTAGAAAGGGAGATTCCTTCCTTATTAACTCAACTTGTTTCTATCTAGCTTCTGACTCCAGAATCTTAATTTTTCTCTATTTCCTCTCTTTCAACTTCTCCTTCAGATCAGGGGCTGTGTCCCTGGCTCTAGCCCCTTAAATTTTTTTCAATCAGTACTTCTGAACATTTCACGTCCTGGTTTTTGTATTCTCATTGGCAATGGCAGCATTGTATTTCATCACATGGAGGGTTTATGTAACCACTCCTTGTCAAGGCACATTTATGGTGTTTCCAACTTTCTGATATTGTGGAAAAAATGCCACAATAAAGATTCTCACACATAAATTTTCCTATATCTGTGATTATTTTCTCAGGATAAATTTATAAAAATAGAACTACTAAGTTAAAGAGTATAAACATTTTTTGGGGCCGGCCCAGTGGCACAGTGGTGGAGTTCGAGTGGTCCGCTTCAGCCGCCCTGGGGTTTGCAGGTTCAGATCCTAGGCGCGGACCTATGCACCGCTCATCAAGCCATGCTGAGGCGGCATCCCACGTATAAAGTAGAGGAAGATGGGCACAGATGTTAGCTCAGGGCCAATCTTCCTCACACACACACAAAAAAGTTAGCCTTTCTGTGTTTCAATTTCCCAACTATAAAATGAAAATTAAATGGAGGAAATATTACTCTACAAAGTTAGAAGAGGAGTAATTGTTAAATTTCCTTAGCAGAGATATTTGCTAAATTTAATTATCACATTTGGATATTTTCATGTATTTACTGTTCCAAATTAATTTTGGAATCACCTTGCTGGTTTCTAATGAAATTCTCTTGGACTTTTTGTTGAAACTGAGTTAAATGTATAGGTCAATTTGGGGAGAATTGACAGAGTTTTCATATTAAATCTTTCCTGCTGGGAACAGGACATGCCTTCCCATTCATTCAAGTCTTCTTTTGTGTGCTTCAGGTGAGGTTTTTAGTTTTCCTCTTAAAGGTTCCTTCTGTTTCTTATTTTGTTTATAGCTGGACATTTGACACTCTTCCGTTGCTATTTTGAACTGGACATTTTCCCATTGTATGCTGTAACTGGCTTATAGGAAAGCTATTTTTTAACATTGATTTTATAACCAGTCACTTTCCTGAATTCCCTTATTCTTTTCAAGACTATTTCAGTTGATTCTCTTGGGGTTTCTAACTATATAGACACAGCAACTGCAAAAAAAGAGAAAAAAACATAATATCTTCTTTTCTAATAATTAAAGTCGTTTTTTAATCGTCTCTTTGCATTGGCTAAAACTACCAGAAGAACACTGAATAACAGTGGTGAGAGAGTACAGACTTTACAGATTTGTTTCAGAGTTTTAAACGAATGAGGTGTTTACCACTAAGTATGATGTTAATTGATTTCACATAGAAAAACTGTATCACATGAAAGAAGATTCCTTTTCTTTTTTCTTTACTAATGCTTTTCCAATTTGTTAGCTATGAAAGCTCCTATTCACTCAAAGTACTTTCCATAAGACTCCACATATCTCGTTTTGGTCAAAAGTCTTTATTTATTTATTTATTTATTTTTGTGAGGGAGATCAGCCCTGAGCTAACATCCGTGCTAATCCTCCTCTTTTTGCTGAGGAAGACTGGCTCTGAGCTAACATCTATTGCCAATCCTCCTCCTTTTTTTATTTTTTCTTCCCAAAGCCCCAGTAGATAGTTGTATGTCATAGCTGCACATCCTTCTAGTTGCTGTATGTGGGACGCGGCCTCAGCATGGCCGGAGAAGCGGTGCGTCGGTGCACACCCAGGATCCCATCCTGGGCCGCCAGTAGCGGAGCGTGCACGCTTAACCGCTAAGCCACCAGGCTGGCCCATGGTCAAAAGTCTTTAGATCCATCCCAATTTAGTATACATTACTGGATTTATTAATTAGTAGTCATAATTTGCATAATCATTAGGCACTGAAAATGTAAGCCCATTTTTAATTAATATGTAAAAATTAAATTAAATTAAGGAAAATAAATATTATACATAAGTGCCATATGTAAGGCATTTTGTTAGGTGCTTCAGAGCAGTGTTTCCCTAAGAGGGGTCCACAGCTCCTCGTGGTACTTGTTTGAAGTACTGATTAATGAACCATACTGCAGACCCCCTGAGAGAGAAGTTACGTGGATGGAGGCTGGGAAGCTGCATCTTCAGTGAGTGATTCTTATGCACCTCACACTTTAAAACTCTGCCACAGAGACTAAAAGAACAAGCGAAACATGGAGCTTTAAAAAACTAGAAGGTGAGTGTATGTGAACTCTCCACCACAGAGTGACGTAGCTGAACTCGTCGCGCTATAGGGATTAAACTGGTTGTGAGCATGATGAAACAGTTCAGCCACAACTCACTTCATTCGTTTTAGTTTAGGCTTAATTCTGACCATTTCTAGAAATTCCTTTAAAGCACTGATTTTTTCCACAGTGCCATAGCTGCCCCAATCCGGGAACATAGAGGAGGTTCACCTGCTGGAACTCTCTTTTCGACTTCAAGCAGAGCAGCTCCATTTTTATCTGGTACACGTCTCAGGTTTCTGAGCGATACTTGGCAAATAAACGTTTGAAAATGACTGATTTATACCCTTTAGCAACATCTTAATTTTACTACAGAGTCTGATCGTTTTGTGTTGGTACACATGATTAAAACAAAAAGGGTTGATTTGAGCAAGTTTGACAAAGACCCTTTTTTGTTTTTCTTACTTTACACATTTGTCTCAAAAAATGAAATCTCTTCTGTATCACAGACCACAATTTTGAATATAATGTGTAAAAATGCTTCCACGAATCTGAGGACATTCTATGGGTGTTTATTATTATTATTAATCAGAAATTCTCTAAATCTTGTATTTTAAAAGCTTTGGAAAGGGAGAAAACACCCAATGAGATAAATAAGGGATAATTAACATAGGCTCTGCCCCAGCGAACTGGGCCCAGGACCAGGACAGGAGCTGGAGCTTCTGGCTGGAGCCTTCTGGTCATCTTCTGTTTGTTTTGGTGAATGTTCTCACATCCCTCTGGGTCTCAATTCCTTTTTGATAAATTGAAGATGCTGGAGCATGAGATTTCCAAGAGTCCTTCCAGCTCTAAAAGTTGATGACTTTGCCTGTCAAAGAATTCCACATGGACTCAGATCAGTGCACACTATAGCACTCAGGCTCCCCAGCATAAACAAGAATGTTCTTCCGGTTAATTATCAGGCACAGAATAATGTCCTGTACCGATATACGTTAAGACGAATATATTCTAAAATTATTTAATTCAGCACAGAAGTACTCACATGTAATTAAAAGCAAATTATTTTAAGGGACCCTAAGCTTATCACTATGTTTTTTTTAAACATAAGTACAATGAATTAACTTCTTATGTTCCATTAAGATAACCAGTTTGTTGTGGACAAGGATGTCACATTAAATCAAGCCTAGTATCTCATTTCTCCACTTTAGGCTTTAGTTCTCTTTTTATTTGTTTTTTAAGATAAGTTTTATTTTTCCAGGTGGGACTTTCCTCTCCTCTCGCAGCCTCTGTAGAGCTGAAATTTTAAATGCTTTCTTTTTCGTTGTGCTTCATGATTTCTCCCCAGTGCCCACTGCTTATAACAAAAATGAATGAAGCTGAATCATGAACCTTTCATCTATTTAGCAAATACCCTCTGAGCACATCTTGCCGTCCTAGCGGTATATGAGGGCATTGGAGCAGAGAAGGAGAGGGGATGGCCATGACCTTGAGAGGCTCACAGCCTTCCTGATGCATTAGAGAAAGAGCAAATCATATCCAGCATATTGATGTCGTGACAAGGATGATCCTTAACAGATGATCGTTTTTTTTTTTTTTGTTTTTTTTTGTTTTTTTAAAGATTTTATTTATTTTTTGCCCCCAAAGCCCCAGTAGATAGTTGTATGTCACAGCTGCACATCCTTCTAGTTGCTGTATGTGGGGCTCGGCCTCAGGCTGGACAGAGAAGCGGTGCCTCGATGCGCACCCGGGATCCGAACCCCGGCCGCCAGCATCGCAGAGCGCGCACTTAACCACCAAGCCACAGGGCCGGCCCAGATGATCGTTTTTACCTCTTAAACAAAAATTCCTTGGCAACAGTTGCTTGTGAAATATACATTTGAAATTTTAGCAAGATGGTATTGATCTGAAGCAAAGCCCAGTAATATCTCTTTGTGGTTGTCAAAAAAGTTCAAAGACAAGATAATGAGTGGGTTGAAGTAATTAATAATATTTTGGTATAAGCACCACTAACAAAGCAGTAAAGACAGGAGCATGGAAATGACGGCTGCTGTACGTGATAATCATATTTTCCCTCCCCCCAACACCCCAAATCCTATTTTACTTTTTTATGAAAAAGAACTATTGGGGTAAGGCATGTTAGAGGGAGAAAAAAATGCAGATACGACCTACAAAAGGATTTTTCTCTTACTTTTCCCTTCATCCCAGTCTACTCTTTGCCTTAGAGACTGCAGCATAGATACTGTTCCCCAGAGGTCGGGTCCCACAGGGTCAGGTCAAGTAACATCCCTTAAACAATTCTTCACGGTCAGACTATCCCCTTGCATTTGGATGTGCCATGCACTGTGTAAGCCCATACTTACTATGTGTGGTTCTCTTTGCTCTGCTGGTCTCCCCTTGCGCTGAAGAGATACTTGATGGTGTCTCACAAGGGCAGTGTTTATCCTCCTTTCACGGTGCCCTCACTTCTGTGAATTAAAGTCAGACACTGCTGGAGGTTCTTTGGTTCCTGTTTTGTTGGGAAAGCTTTCAGTGACAGTATCTCTGATCACTGCTGTATTAAATGTCAGGCCTCGAATAATCATTCTGCCCCGAGCTGATGGTAAACGAGGGGACCAATACTTTACTTTTCATCCTGGACGAGGAAACTTCCCTTCAGATTCAACACACACAAGTCAAAACAGCTCAGACTCAGCTCCAACGTGTATCCCAGTCTACCTCCAAAATAAAACAAAATCGCATTCACAGAACCTAGGCTAAACACTACCATTAAGAGGAAATTGCATTCACCACATCTCCATGAGAACGGCAAAGAGAACCGACATAAACGCCAGGATACATCTTGGATCTTTTCTTACTAATGTGTCAGGTTGTGGCAGAACTTAGAAGAGCAGGAAAAGATGTGACTTCTACTCTTTGAGATCAAATAAAATTTTTTTTTCAAAATTATTTAAAAAGGGTCATTTCTTTTGTGCATTTGAAAATGAAAGTAAATTAAAGAATCTAGTGGACTTTGAAATCTTCCTATGTGTTAAAAATTTTTATAGTCTCTCTAATGTAAGAATCCAGGGATTAATTTTCTATTGTAATTTCATTCCATGTCATTCATGTTCTTTTCATGTGATCTCTGAAATAAAAAAAATAAGTATCAATGTTCTTAAGTAGAAAGTGGAGTACCAAACAGCTCCAATTAAATGTGCAGCATGTTTAGGCACTGCCGGCCAGGGAGTAATGTCTGAGAATTGTGGTTTTCAAAACATATGTAATTAAGTTATCTGTTAAGGTGATATCAGAATATGCATGCCCTCAGATTATGGAATTTGATACAGGAGAAGAAGAGGAAGCCTGTGGCGCTTGGTTTTCAGAGCCAGCATTAAAATATAAACAGGCTTAAGGAAATAATGAGGCAAGCTGCGTCCCCGATGGGCCTGCACAGCAGGCCCGGGGGACCAGGCACCGAGCCACGTGACAACCGGGGCGCCACACGCCGCCCCTCAGCTCCGGGCGCGCACACCCAGCCCCGCCTCCGTGCGCGTCCGGGGCTGCAGCTGCGCCGGCGCTGGTCGAGCCACAGCGCTTCTCCTTTCCCGCCGACAGGGGCTCTTGAGGATGACTCTGCTGTCAGATGCCAGGGTGCCTATGTAACATACAGTAACAATCTATTTTAAAGGCATTCATGTGTGAACACAGTTCATCTAACAGATTAGGGCAAAAAGATACTCCATGCACATCCAGAAGTCTACGGCCCCGTCTGCTCTGCAGTTTTCACTTGTCAGACGCAGATCGATTCTCCCCTCAGGGATGCGATTAGTTTCATAGCTGGGGGGGCCGGCCTTCATCTCCTGGAACTGTTTCAGCACCCGCCATAAGGAGGAGCTCAGTGTGACATGTGCTGAATGATTTTTGTTGGCCTTTCATTTAGTGTTTGCTCATTCTGGAAAAAAAGAATAAATATTAAGAGTACAAACTACTTTTAAGCTGGTAGTCACATAGAGGCTTGATCAGATTCGAATTTTTGGCATGAATACTTCATAGGCTGCATATTCCCTGCTGAGTCACATCAGGGACACATAATACCTGGTGGCTTTTCTTTTTGTGATGACAGTATCTGTTGACAGACACTCTCAACCAGATACGTCCATTGTAAAGTTCCGCACTGGTTCCTCACCTGTGGTTTTAGCTGCTCTTGATTATTATTTCTTAGATACTTTATTCATTAGGGGTTGCAAAATGGCAATGTTTTAATTGCATCATCCCGTCTTCATTTATTAGCAGAATCTCTTCACATTAATTATTTGAGAAGATACAGTTTATGCAGGAAAGGCAGAATAAATGCTTGATTATTTGTATCTACCCATTTTTGGAATTGATAATTGTTTCCTTTACATCCTTCAAAGGTGACCAATGAATCTATTTTTGGAGCATTAGTATGAACCGTGGATATTATCATACTTAATGTATCTCAGTATACTACAGGTATGTATTTCCTTATTTATTTGATGCCCGAAATATCCCACTTTCTGCCCATGCTCCTGTGTCTTTTGACAGCTTCCTTGGTTCTGGTACAAGATGTTCTGGGGTCAGAGGAACATGTTAATGGCATCATGGGGACGCAATCAGCACTACTTAGAATGTGAGAAACTCTACAGGGCAAACTCGTCAGTTTCTGCAAAAGTAAATTTATTTGAGGAGAAAAGAAGGAGAGTGTGAAATCTATAGGTTGGAAGAGACAGGCAAGACAGACAAAGGCAATGTCTGCACCTTGTTTGGATCTTGATTAAAAAAAGCTGTAAAGACTAATGTATGAGAAAATCAAGGAAATTTTAATACTGGTTGGCTTTTTGATGATATTAAGGAATTGTCATTAAAAATTTTAGATGTGGTAATATGATTGCGGTTATGTTAAAAAAAGACTCTTTGGGGGCCACCCCGTGGTGTAGTAGTTAAGTTTGTGTGCTCCTCTTTGGAGGCCCGAGTTTGTGGGTTCAGATCCCGGGTGCAGACTTATACCATTCATCAGCCATGCTGTGCCAGCGACCCACATACAAAGTAGAGGAAGATTGGCACAGATGTTAGCTCAGGGCTAATCTTCCTCAAGAAAAAAAAAGAAAGAAAGAAAAAAGGACTCTATATTTTAGAGATACCTTACTGAAGTATTTATGGATGAAATTATATGAAATCTACAATTTGTTTCCAAATCACTGAGTTGGAGTGGGGAGAGAAAGTAGGTGTGATACAGATGGGGTAAGATTAGCCGTGTGTTGATAATTGTTGAAGGTGGGTGATGGATACATGGGGGTTCCCTGTGTTAATCTCTCTGGTTTTATACATGTTTGAAAATTGTATAAGAAGTTTAATGTTTATTCTAAAATAGAAATCATCCTAGAAGGAAGCTGGAGGAACAGATTATGGTAGAACTCCACCATCTCCATCAATAACGTCTTCCTAATTCAGAAATGTGCTGGCCGCCTGCCGGCGCAGTAGCAGAGTAAGAGGACAGAGCTGGGGGTCTGCAGGGAGAATGACTCCACCTTGTACTATTGAGGTGGGCCATGGGCCTGTGCAAGGTGCTTTGCGTGCGTTTAACTCTTTTAATTCTCACAATTACTTTATGAGCTCGGTACTGTTATTGCAATACCTATTTTACAAATGGAAAAACTGAGGTTCAGAGAGACCACTCACTTGATAAGCAGCAGAGCTAGGCTTCACATCACTTGGTCTGGCTCTGGAGCCCATCCTATTAATAAGAGCAACATAAATAGCTCTTAATAGGTGCCAGCCCTGTTCTAAGTGCTTCACGTCTATTAATTCATTTAATGTTCACGACAGTAACCCTCTGAGGAAGACACTCTCAATAGACCCTTTTCACAGATGACGAAATTGATACATAGGCAGATGAAGTGACCGTGCAAGGCCACACGGCTAGCAAGTGGCAGAGCCAGACTTCAGGGCAGGGGCTCCGGCTTTAAGGGTTTAACAAACATCTATTAAGCACGTGCAGGAGGCAGTCTCCGTCAGAGGTGCTGGGCTGTGCTGGTGAACAAGACACATTCTTTTGCCTTCCTGTAGTTTACAGTCTCCTAGTCCCTGAATCTCTGGGGAGCTACTAAGGAGATGATGAGGCTAAAACTCAGACGCTCAGGCCAGCTTGTTGACACTTCCTTGTTTGAAGCTGAATTGTAAAGAGTACTGAATCAGCAGCCCCAAGAAGGGCTCTCTTGAACCTTAGGATTTCTGAGGTAAGGCTCTGGATGAAGTTGCCTGTGGATCCTACTGCTTCACACTCTGAACCTCCGCTGCAGGGGGCCCGTCCCGCAGGACACCATGCTCATTCCTGTCCTAGGACTTTCTCTCTCTCCTGCTGGGCTCCGTTCACCCCTCACCTCATCTCTGCTTTGGCTCTTAGTGAGCTCCCTTCTCTGAAATCTCAACGCCCTTATTGATTGCACTAACCAATTTAGTACTTAATTATATACAAACTTCAATTGTTACCTGGCAGTTTTACTGTATCTTGCGTCCTCACTTAAATTGTAAATATTTGTTCTTATGTGTCATTGATATTCTCCCAGCAAGCCCCAAACCATGGAGTGGGTGCTCACTAAATATTATTTGAGCGAATAAAATAAGTTTACAACAGTACAGTGTGCTTGAGATGGCAACACATAGAATGATGAAGAGCACAGCTCTCTCTAGTTGTGTGCCCCAAGGCAAATTACTTAGATCTTTTATGCCTTAGTTTTCTTATCTGTAAGACAGAGATAATAGTTTCTACTTCACCATGTGGAGTACTTAGCACAGTGCCTAGCACACAACAAATGGCCAGTATGATAGCAGCTAGTGTTTTTATTATTAGTACTAACTGCCTAGCAAAGTAAGATGTTATCGACTCATAAGAGCATTTTTTCCTGCTTGTGAAGTCAGATTAAATGGGAAGGTTGCTGGGCATGTCTGATTTAGTCGGCTGGGGAGGCTGAGGGATGTAGAACAAGGATGGGTACTAAAGCTGGGCCAGAATTTACATCTCACCTCTAACACCAGCTGTGAGACCTTGGCTTTTATGAGCCTCAGTTTGTTCATTTGAAAAATGGAAATAATAAGTGTCCCATTGGGCTGTTGTAAGGTTCAGAAATAATGAATATAAAGCACCTCGCCCAGAGCTTTACAAAATGGATCTTAGATGAATTATTCTCTTAACACCATCAAGCCTGTAGTGTCCCTCTCTACAGAGACTGTTTGCTTAGTAGATGAGATACTTGTAGTTGTTTGTTGACCTCTCTTTTCTAGAAAGTTCTAGTCCTCTAGATTAACTGTAATACCTCTCTCCCTCTGAATTCTTGGTATTTAACTATACCACTTGCTGTCATATACTTCCAGGATACTTGGTATGTAGTAGGCACTTAATAAATTGATATTGAATGACTCAGAAACTTACTTCTTATAGATGCATACAGACCATCCCCCTTCTGGTAGGGGAGATTCTTTCTCAGCTTGTCAAGCCCTCAATCTATTGATAACTGAACTCATCCATCACATTTTGGTCAGAGGATAACCTTCCCTCTAGCGCCCTTTTTTTCCACCCACCAGTAAGATTTTAGATCAGGTAGGAGAAAGCACATCCCAGGCTGAGTGAATGACGTTTTTGAAGGGGTTGAAGAAGGCCAAGTGAACAGTGCCTGACTGGAACCAAAAGTGCAAGATGGAAAAAAATTCAGAGATAAGATAAGATAGGGACGATGGAGACAGACTGTGGAGAGACTTTATGGTCAGGCTGCAGGATTTGACTTGACACATCAAGCAGCTGGAAAAGCCAAGGGATTGTTCACATAAGCTATAATGATTTCTAAATTTAATTTTTATACATTAGTTAAACGAGTCAAAAGTGCTATTAGATTTATAATGGAAACAGCAGTCTCCTGCCCCGCCTCTCGTCACCCCTTATTCCCACTCCCAGAGGTAACCACGTTCATTCCTTTAACTGTTTCTTCCAGTTATTTGAATCCACTTGTTTTCTTTTATTCAGGATGATCCCACCTCTTGCTCCAGCTCCTTCCCTCCATCTTCCCAATATAGTCGTATCAAAATTTTTGTTAAATCGGTATTTACCATTTACATTATTATGACTGTATAACTGTAGTTCACAGCTAATTAAGTTTTCATTCCTGTACAGTTTTTTTGTTTTGCCTAGTGTTAATTATTGCCTCATTGTTTCATTTACTTGGTTTTCTGTGTACAGAACTTGCCACTAATTCAACCCCAAATGCTCCAATAAAGATATGAACTGATCAAATACATTAAATAATCTATTGGGTTTTTTCAATCTGCCACGTGGAACCAATATCCCAGAAGTTAATACTTCGTAATTTTTCTCATAGTATTCTGTCAAGGTTATCTTCTTCCAACACTGAAAAAATAACAAAAGGTGAAATGATTTAATGAACCATCACTAAGGGCTATTGATTAGGGCAAATACTCAGCTAGTTAAGTTGGTAAACATGTGAGGATGGTGAGTGTAGGAGCACATAGAAGGCAGGTGTTATTGGCTACCGAGGCAGCTCCCTAAATAGTGCTCAAGTTAAATTATGTTCCCCAAATGTGGTGTATTCATTTCTACCGTATGCCTGTTTCATTCATCTCTGTGTCCCCAGCATATAGGCCACTATTTGATTCCTAATAGGCAGTGGATATAAAGCCCTTGGCAATGTCCCTGACACAGAGTAACTATTACCTCTGTGTAAATGTAACACACAGCATCTACTTAGAAACCTGGTTTTCATTCTAGCTGTCTAGTGATCTTTGTTATGGAAAGAATTTTATGGAATTGCTTATTTCCCCAAATATTTTCACATTCCTCATTTTCATTTGATCCTCACAGTGTCCAAAGAAATAGACTGATTTTGAATTCTCGCTGTTATGCACACTAGCTGCATGCAAGTTACCTAATTTCTTTTCTCATTTTTCTCAAAGAAATTGGGGATAGCCTCATGGGATGGTTGTAAAGATTAAATGAGATAATCTATGTAAAGCACCAAATACATATATTAGCTCTTGTTATTGAGGTAAAGCATTATTGACCTATTTGATGGTTAGGCCAGAACAAAGAAGTTTAGTGACTTGTATTGTTGAGGCAGACCTGGGCTTAAAGAACCCCACAGGGCAACTGTCAGAGACGAGTCTGATCTCTACTCTTGTTCACTGCTGCATCCCAGCCCCTAAAATAGCATCTGCCAAATAGTAGGCACTCGTATATGTGATGAATAAATTAATGTAAAGAAAATAAATTAATGTAAATAAATTAATGTAAATGGTCTCAGAGATTTAGTTAAATGAACTGATTTTTCAAAGAGGGAAACTGAGGCCAAGATACTTTTAAGTGAGCCTTGGACACATTTTGTGTTTGTTTTGTTTTCTTTCTTTGTGTCTGCACAGTGCCTTTTTTTTTTTTCTTTTTGAGGAAGATCAGCCCTGAGCTAACATCCATGCCAATCTTCTTCTTTTTGCTGAGGAAGACCGGCCTTGAGCTAACATCTATTTCCAATCCTCCTCCTTTTTCTCCCCAAAGCCCCAGTAGATAGTTGTATGTCATAGTTGCACATCCTTCTAGTTGCTCTCTGTGGCACACTGCCTCAGCATGGCTGAAAAAGCGGTGCATCAGTGCACACCCGGGATCCGAACCCGGGCTACCAGTAGCGGAGCATGCGCACTTAACCGCTAAGCCACGGGGCCGGCCCCCACAGTGCTTTTTAAAAACTTGAAGTAGTTGCCAAATTAGATTTGGCCATGTGTGAATAGAAAATCCAAACCAGTGGCTTAAATAGGATAGTTTATTTCTCTCTCCTGTAAAAGAAAAACTAAAGGTAGGTGATTCAAGGTGGTAACTCCAGAGTCAGCAGGAACCCGGGCATGTATCTTTCTAGTCCACCATTCTTAACACACAGCTTACACCCGAAATATTGTGCTGTGGTACTAAGTGGCTCCTGGGGCTCTAGCCATTTGCATTCTGTCAGGAAGGAGGAAGATGGGGAGGGAAGGAGGGGCACTTCCCAGTTGAGCTGGCCCAGGAGATTACCTAGATTCCCACATAACTTCCCCTTTTATCTCATTATCTACCCAAGGTGCAAAGGAGGCTGGAAATGTATTCTTTGATCTGGGAAGCTTATTGCCTGGGTTAAAACCGGGTTCTGGTGTAAAAAAGGGGAAAATGAATGTTGGGTGGGAAGTTTCTGTCAGAATTGTCAACATTTTAAAAATCAGAAGATTTTACATAGGAATTTGGATTTCCCTTGTAAAACTCAGAAGATGGAGCTGAGTTTGGGGCCAGGGAGAAGAGAAGCTTCAGCTGGATTGGAAGGGGGAGCCAGATGAAATGGAGGAGGCCCACGAAGGTGGACTGAGGAGAAAAGAGGGAGTTGATGCCTAGGACATGAGTAGTGATGGGGAGGTCGGCATCCCGGTCTGAGGAAATTAGTGTTTTGAGAGGATTAATCTAGTGACAATGTGGAGGATGGGTTAGAGAGGGGAAGGTAGAAAGGACAGGTAGGGAGTTTCTGCAGAGATACAGGCGTGAGGTGATGGGAAGCAGACAGACAATATCGGCAGATATATAATGCAATTGTGAATTTCCTGGTAGCCACATTTAAAAAAGGGAAAAGAAACAGGTGAAGCTGACTTTCATAATGGATTTCACTTATCCAATATGCGTAAAATATTATCATTTGAACATGAATCAATATGAAAATTATCAATGAGATATTTTACATTCTTAGTTTCTGTGTGAAGTCTCTGAAATTCAATGTAAGTTTGCCCTTACAGCACAGCTCAATTCAGATGCTCAATTTTCATCAGAAATACTTGGTCTGTATTTAGATTTCACAAAATTTATAGCTGAACAAAACAAACAAAGAAACAAAACAAAACAGAAGCAGACTCCTAGATACAGGAAACAAACTGGTGGTCCCCAGAGGAGGGAGGGGTTGGGGGGGTGGACGAAATAGATGAAAGGGGTCAAGAGGCACAAATTTGTTATATAATAACTGTCATGGGGACGTAATGCACAGCATGGGGAATATAGTCAATAATACTGTAACGACTTTGCATGATGACAGATGGAACTAGAGTTACCATGGTGACCATTTCGTAATGTGTATAAATATCGAATCACTATGACGTACACCTGAAACTAATAGGATATTGTATGTCAATTATACTTCAACAGTAAAAAAACAATTTATAGCTGAAAAGTACCCATACCCAAGTTATCCCAAATATACTTAACAATTTTTCCAACAAGTGAATTGAGTATCTGTTTTTAAATTTAAGTAAAATATAAATGAAATTAGACTCAGTTCCTTGGTCACCCTCTCCTCATTTCAAGATCTCAATAGCCACGGGTGGCCAGTGGCTTCCACACTGGACAGCACATTCCAGACGGGGAATGAAGACGGAAAGCAAGGACCCAACTTGAGACACGTGGCTCATGAAAGATGCTCACCAGATGGAACACTTCCGACAAGACCCATATTATCCTTGTCCTACAGAAGCACCAAACTTATCACCACTTTGCACATTCCCTAAGTGCCAGGTCCTCTTACATCTCCTGTCCCTTCACCTGGAATGCGTTTCCCCTTCTTTCTTTATCTGAAAAACGTCTACCTCTCCCTCAAGCGTCCATTCTGAGGTCATCTCTGTGAAACCTACCCCAGGTCCCTCAGGCCTGGTGAGCTGCCCCATCCTATTTCGTGCTTTCATAGATCTGTAATGTTCTAGAGAACCATGTCTCAATCATCTCTGGATCCCTGGTACACAGCACAGGCCCTCAGGGGTTCTTAGTCAAGGCTATTGAGTGAAGACGACCTTCAGTGTAGCCTAGACCCTGCTTCCCCATCCGCCCTTCAGTCGGCTCCTTTGAAAAGGAGATGTTCAGCCTTCTGAATTCAGTTTTTGCTTTGTCTATTTGAGTATCGTTGGGCATGACCCTTCCAGATAGCGCAGTTCAAGGACGGCTTCTAACTTTATGCCTGCATACACAAAATCTGCCTGGTGCAGGTTTGCATCAAACTTTCATCTTTTTTAGGCTTAACATCTGTTCACCCTGCTGCACTAAATAACACGTCTGAAATTAAGGTGTGTGTCTTTTTGACTGTTGCCTTTTATGAGGACAAACCCAGCATTTAGCAGTTCTTCACTGACAACCACAGGGACTTCTCCAAATGTACAACGTATTCATTGCAGTGTAACCTACTTGAGCAAGACGCTGTAAAACAGACTGAATAACAGCGCGGCAAGACACACCTCCATGCCCCAGGTGATGAGGAAGAGATTCCATTCGGTGTTATTAACCCGGCACAATCAGCTTCACTTTGGTGGAGTGACTGACCTCCAGTTCAACCAGAGCCACGTCGGTTACACATTGCCATGGTGTAGACGGCAAGAAACAGGGTCAGCCTGAGATGATCTCAACTGGGAGGAAGGCAGTTTGGCAGCACCTATTAGACTTTTAATTGTGCATTCCCTTAGACTCTCCAAATTCTACTTTTAGGAATTTATGGTATAGAAACATTTACAAACATACCTAAACATGTGTGGGGAAAGGGTGACCTTTATATTTGTATTGTTAGTTGTTATTTTGAAATTTTGAAACAGCCCCCACAGCCATTGGTGTTAGATTGCTGTGCTTAATAAAATAAGTAAAATACGGTATATCCATACAATGGAATACAGTGCAGCTGTTGCAAAGAATAAGATCTAGAGGGATAGAGAGGTGATAGATGATTTATAGAAAGATAATTTTTTAACGTGGAAAAGTACCCATGATTTATTGCTGAATGAAGAAGGCAAGTTATATCATGTGCTATATTAAAATAAATATGCAAGAATATTTCACCAAAACTTTTAACAGTGGTTATCTTTGGAGTATTAAAGTGGGGGAGAGCACGGGCTTTCACTTAACCAACATAAATTTCTTTATTGTTTGAGGTTTGTTCAATGTATCATATTTATAATTTTAAAAGATATTTTTAAATATATAAGAATACCAGGAAAGTAAAGAAACAAGGAAATATCTCAGCAGCAGAAAATCCCGGCTTCACAGAAGACCGTAATTCCAAGCAATGGCTTGTAGGGAACAAAGGCGACTCTAAGGCCCTGGTCATCTTATTCTTGCCTCTGAAGCACAAGCGTTTTTTGCACCCTGCTTTAGTGACATGTCCATACAGCTAACTCATTTTCTCAGATGCAGTTTCTAATGCCTTCTCTCTGGTTCATATTCAAAATTCCTCAAGATGAAGGATTGGGTGAGGTTGGCTAATCACTATTCAGTCTGGATTACTACTATTGGGTAGGGTTCTTATACCAGGCCACACCATGCTCCCTTTGGAGCTCACTGGTTTTGGCCAAGGTTACAGGGTTGGAGGACACAAGGCAAGTTACGTGCACAAAGAACACCCACATCGTAGAAGAAGAATATGGGCAAGACAATCACGTAGCGTTTGTGGACCGTCCACTATGCTGTCTTTGGTTCTACGCAACTAAAGAGAGAGAGGTTGAGCAGAATCAAGTCATCTAACTGCTGTTGCTAGGTCATTAAGAAAGTCAGCCAAGAACCCCTTTTAAAGATGTCCTTGTCCTTTAAAGAGGTTTGTCTTCATTGTGTATTCCAGGTGGGTTTGTGTTCTCTGGACCACCAGGCTGCACTGTGCATGCTTAAGATCAGCAGAGTAGATTCCAGAAGCAACCTTTCTGCACTACTTAAAGTTTTATTTTCATTCAAAGATTAATTGATTGATGAAAGGTAAGCAAAAAAAAAAAAAAAAAAAAATCAGTGCTCTTGCTTTTAAGGTATGACAAAAGTCAAAAGTGACAGTGTTTGTAGGGATGAAAATGTGGCGAGGGGGTTGGCCCCGGGGCGCAAGCAGCTAAGTGCGCGCGCTCCGCTGTGGCGGCCTGGGGTTCGCAGGCTCGGATCCTGGGCAGGCACCGACGCACCACTTGGCAAGTCATGCTGTGGCGGCGTCCCATATAAAGTGGAGGAAGATGGGCACGGATGTTAGCCTGGGCCAGTCTTCCTCAGCAAAAAGAGGAGGATTGGCAGATGTTCGCTCAGGGCCGATCTTCCTCACAAAAAAAAACAAAAGAAAAAGAAAAGAAAATGCAGTGAAAACTTTTATAGAATCTGAGACTCCCGTGATTCTGTATTCTTGAAATAATTCAAAGCCTAGTCTGGGTACCTATTTTTAAACTTTAAAAGGCAGGTCATTCAAACCCTCCAGAATAAGAGAAAGAAAGCAAAAGAATAGGCATGTCCCAAAAGACTGTAGGGATGAACACATATTAAATTTAAAAGTAGACATCTTCAGGCCGCTAGGAATATTGTGAGTCTTTTCTTGCTGGCAAAAGAGCCATCTGTCTTTGAAAACCTATAAAAGTGTTTACCTATAGGTATATTACCATATTACCTATATGTATTTAAAATACTTCCAAGCAAGGTAAGTTTCCTATTTCCTGTGGAAGGTAGTGGCAATATGGAAGGCAACCTATGATGTCCTTCATTTTTCTGTGTCTCAAAGCAGGAAGACCAATTTGCCAAGGTATATCTGGTTGAACTGTTGGGTCAATGAATTTTTATTATTATGCAAAGTCTGTCTCATATTTTTCATTTTCAGAGTCCCCCTCTCTGTGTCTAATATGATCTGGTACGAGGATTTCAATTTATATTATGCAAGTAGGTATTGAACATCTATCTTTTGTCAAGCATGGTGTTAGGTACTGGGATGCCAAAGCCAGTAAGATCTATTTCTGACCCTAGTTACTCATACCTAGTAGAGAAAGCAGCTTTGTTAACAACCAACTATAATGCAAGGCAACGTGTGCTTATTAGAGAGCTGCACAGCCTGCCACCTAAACCCTGTTAAGGGAAAGTTTACCTTATGTCACTGATTCGAAGGTGACGTTAACATCTCTGAAATCGAGATGCATCTCACAATTGATGGCGTCTCACAATCATTATTGGCAGGTTTTTTCCCCTTAATGAGACACAAAACAGTGGTGCATCTTATAATCAATGGCATCTTCAATGAAATACGTTGGTTGTGTCTTAGGGTCACGAGAGGTGAGAGAAGGAGATTCTTGAGCTGGGGCTCTGGAGAATGAGTAGGATTTGTTAGGTGGAAAAGCCATGTGCTATGGAAAATCCACTGACTACAACTTTAGAGTCAGAAGACCTAAGTCCTAACTTCAGAGACTTTGGGCTGTTTGTTGCTTAACAGTAGGAGTGTTGTGAGGACAATAAATAACAGCTGACCCTCATGTAGTGTGCTGTGTGTCTGGCAATGTCCTAAGACTTTAAATGTATTAGCTAATTTATTCCTCAAAACAAGCCTGGGAGATGTGATTATTAACCCCTTTTTAAAGACGAGGAACCTGCAGAGGTTAAATAAATTGCCCATGATTGCACAGCAAATACATGGTGAATTAAAGCCTCAGAGTCTGGCTATAGCTCTCCATCCCTGATAGGAAGCTCTTAAGTGAGTTTTTACCAGAATGCCTCTCTTTGTGAACTGCAATGTGTTGCACAGATGTTAGTTATTATTTAATGCAAGGAGGAGGGCTTTTCAGGTTAAGGGGACAGTATGAGCAAAAGCCACAACATTTTAAAGTATTCAGGAATTCCTTTTGGCTAGAGATTTTGGGGGGAGGAAGGGTTGAGGCAGGGCAGGATGGGGGCTGGACTCACTAGGCAGGAAGCTAGAAAGTTATATTGAGGGCAGATTATAAAGTGTATGATAGAATGTTTTGGCTTTATAGGCTACAGAGAACTGTTAACTATTTCTGAGCTGGGGATTGACTCAATCATATCTGTGACTTAGGAAGACGATAGGCAGCAGTGGGGAAGAGGCATTCCCGGGGAGCAGGACTAAAGGCAGGGGATCAGTGAGGAAGCTGAGTCTTGAGTGCGGGCCAGCCTGAACTCAGGCTGAGTCGTGGGGATGAGGAGTAAGGGGTCATATGAGAGACACCTTAGAGGGAGATCCAAGCTGACTCAGATGAAGACAAGAGTATCTGTCCTCACAGAGCTCCTGGGAGGGATGGATGCACCTCATCAGAGGGCAGGCCAACCAGCCAATCCAGGAGTACAGGGTGTGGATTTGACATCCACGTACTGCCAGGTGAACCCGGCTTGTTCACCACGACATCCCATAACTAGTGTTTTTCTGTTTTGTTTTCTTCTTAATCTGATATGCAGACAAATGCTTTAATCATGACCATCCGTTGTCTTATGTCTTTCACAAGCTAGCTAAAGTAGTCATGGTGATATTGTGACTGTTAGGCGACCTGGAGGCTACAGACTGGAGTGGCCTAGGTCGGTGGCAAAGACCTCAATTTCCAGAGGAGTCTGGTAAGAAGAGATTCCACTGATAGCCAATAGTAATTGAGTGTCCGCTGTGCCCAGAACACTAGTGAAGAGACTAAACAACTAAGGAAGAAGTAAGCTCCTCGATTAGCTGGGAGGTCAGAAAGGGAACACCTGGAAAAGTACTTGAACTAGCATCTCAAACAATTGAATGAAAAAACGAGCAATGCCGTGCAAACCGAGTGAAGACCAGCAGCTGCGTCTGCCACGTGTGGCCACAGTAGGGACACTGGTCGGCTCAGGCTGGATGGAGGCTGCGCGGCCCTAGTGGAAGCTGGATTTCCCAGGCAGGCTGCCGCAGGAGTGGATTGGGGCTAAGCGGGTTCCCGACAGCTGCCTCAGGTCTGGTTCAATCCTCGTATTCCAAAACTTCAGTGGCTAAAAGACAGCCTCACCCAGAAGCTCTGAATTTGGGAGTGTATGTTTACAGCCCTGATTCTAGTCATTAAATTCTACTCCGCCAGCGCAGGATCCGTGGCTGGTACCTCACCAAAACTAGAGAACCCGTCCTCCACCATCTGACCCCACGGGGCAGTGAGATGGTGTCACTCTGTGTCACCGTGAAGATGTTCATGCCCTGGGATTGCCCCCGTGATCCTAACGGAGGTTGTAGGAATGCCCCATCAGTGATGAGCCACGCACTACCGGGCGAGGGGTACCCATCGTGTGGAGTGGGAGCTGGGTGGACTCAGACTCCAAGGAGCTCTGGTCAGTCTCCCAGGAAGGGGGCTGACCTGTCAACACCCCAGGAAGCTGGGGCAGGCAGCTTCCCTCCCCCAACACCTAAATTTTCCCAGTGCTTCTAAGAGCTTCCGGAAGCTACCTAGAGCAGAGGGGAGGGAGGGTGTGGCGTTTTCTGGGGAACTCAGTCTACCTAGACCAGCGCTGTCTGCTAGAAATATAATGCGAGCCACATGTCATTAAACAAAATTTAGCAGCCACATTATAAAAGTTAAACAGGCGAAAATACTTTCATTTCAGCATGTAACCAATATAAAAATTTACTAATGAGGTGTTTCACTTAGTTCTTTTGTACTAGTCTTCCAATTCCAGTGTGTTTTTTACGCTTACGTCTCGATTTGGAATAGCTGCATTTTAAACGTTCAATAGCCAGTGTGGGCACGCACAGGCCTGGACATCACACCTCGGGCAACCAAGTGAAACCACCAGAAACTTTTCTCTGGTTTCCTGGGGCAGAGGCTGGAGCTTTCTCTTCCCCACACCTCACTGCTCAATGGGCCTTTGAAGCCCCTCATCTTCTGTGCTGGCACGGCATCCCTCTCCTGTAATTCCCCTCCACTCAGTATTTACCAAGTTCTGAAAACTTTCTTGAAAGACTGAACGGGGAAATGTTTTTGTGTTCCCAGATTTGTGACTTCCAGGTCCTTCAGCAGAGGGTTGAGGGCAGGGGCTCCTCTTGTGCTGGTCTCAGGCTGCTACTGGAGCTTGGTAACTCCTGGACTAAGCAAAGCCCAAATCCAGTTCTCCCTCTGGACATTTCGGTTATGTGTGTCCTCTTCCTACTTGAGTTGGTTTATGAAAGGTTTTCTGTCAAGTACACTAAAAGAGTCCTGACTGATGCAAGGGCCTAATATTTCCTTTCCAGGATCTGGGGCTAGACAATCACAAAGGGCCCCGTCAAAACCCCTCTGCTGCTGGTGTTACACAAACAGGTTACTTTCTACTTGTCAATTCTCCCATCGATTTCTCTAATGGTAGGTAAACAGGTACTCACAAGTTTGTTCAATTTTTTTAGGAAAATGTGTATCTTACAAACATTCTGATTTCTACAGCATTCTTCACTCCTTCTGAACGCACATCAAGCCCATAAAACAATTTCTCTGAAGTATCAATAAAGAAGAAATTCTCAAGAATATGAAAATTCCTAAATAGAAAGAGTATATTACTGTTTATTTTATTTTTATTTTTTCATTTTTTTTTCATTGCAGTAACATTGGTTTACAACACCGTATAAATTTCAGGTGTACATCATTATACTTCTATTTCTGCATAGATTACATCATGTTCACCACCCAAAGACTAATTACAATCCATTGCCACACATATGTGCCTAATCACCACTTTCACCATCCTCCCTCCCTACTGTGTATTTTAAATGGGATGTTTCTATACACTAACAACGAACAATCAAAAAAGGAAATTAAGGAAACAATTCTATTTATAATACTATCAAAAAGATTAAAATATTTAGGAATAAACCTAATGAAGGAGGTGAAAGACTTACACACTGAAAACTATATAACATTGCTAAAAGAAATTAAAGAAGACACAAATAAATGGAAAGACATCACGTGTTCATGGATTGGAAGACTTAATATTGTTAAGATGTCAATACTACCCAATGCAATCTACAGATTCAATGCAGTCCCTATGAAAAACCCAATGGCATTCTTTTCCAGAAATAGAAAAAACATTCTAAAATTCATATGGATCTCAAGGAACCCAAAACAATTTTGAAAAAGAAGAATAAAATTGGAGGACTCACAGTTCCTGATTTCAAAACACATTACAAAGCTACATATTACAAATGAAAACAGGTGATACTGGCATAAAGACAAACATACAGACCAATGGAACAGAATAGAGCCCAGGAATAAATGCTCACATATGTGGTCAAATGATCTTCAACAAGGGAGCCAAGACCGCTCGACGGTAAAAGGATAGCCTTTTCAACAAATGGTGTTAAAAAAACTGGATATCCATCTGCAAAAGAATGAACTTGGAACCTTATCTTATACCACATACGAAAATTAAATAAAAATAGATTAAAGACCAAAAACTAAACTCCCCAAAGAAAACATAGGGGAGAACTTCAGGACATTGGATTTGGCAATGATTTCTTGGATATGACAAAAGCATAGGCAACAAAAACACAAATAGACAACTGGACTGTATCAAACTTAAAAACTTTTGCACATCAAAGGACATAGTCAACAGAGTGAAAAGGCAACCTACAGAATGAGAGAAAATATTTGCAAATCATATATCAGGTAAGGGGTTAATATTCAGGATGTATAAAGAACTCCTACAACTCAATAACAAAAAATCAATTTAAAAATGGGCAAAGGGCTTGAATAGATATTTCTCCAAAGATGATATACAAATGGCCAACAAGCACATCATAAGATGCTCAACATCACTTATCATCAGAGAAATGCAAATTAAAACCACAATGAGATACCACCTCAACCCACTATGATGGCTACTATCAAAAAATCAGGAAATTATAAGTGTTGGGGAGGATGTAGGGAAGTTGGATCCCTGTGCAGTGTTGGTGGGATTGTAAATTGGTGTAACCACTATGAAAAACAGTATGACAGTTCCTCAAAAAATTACAAATAAAATTACCGTAGGGTCCAGCGATCCCACTTCTGGGTATATGCCCAAAAGAATTGAAAGCAAAGTCTCAAAGAGATCTTTCCGTACCCATGTTCATAGCAGCATTATTCACAATAGCAAAAGGTGGAGGCAATTCAAATGTCCATTGATGGATGAATGGATAAACAAAACGTAGTATATACATACCATGGAATATTATTCAGCATTAAAAAGGAAGGAAATCCTGTCACATGATATAACATGGATGAACCTTGAGGACATTATGCTGAGTGAAATAAGCCAGTCACAAAAAGACAAATACTATATGACTCCACTTATATGAGGTATCTGAAGTAGTCAAATTCATAGGAGTATCAAGTAGAATGGTGGTTACCAGGGACTGGATGGAGAGGGGGAAGAGGTGTTGTTGTATAATGGGTGTAGGGTTTCACTTCTGCAAGATGAAAAAGTTCTGGAGATCTGTTTCACAACAGTGTGAATATATTTAACACTACTGAACTGTACACTTAAAAATGGTTAAGATGGTAAATTTTCTTTAAAGAGGGATGTAGTCTTGTTCTCTTCCTTTCTTAATTCACCTGTGGTTCATTAAGACGTATTCTTCGGTGAAAAATGTTACCTTCTATTCAAGAAGTGGAGATAGACAGAATCTTTAATTCATGGTCCCGACCTGAGATTTTCTTTCAGACAAAATCTGTTTATAAGTAGGAAGGCAGGCTGATGCCTTTTTTTTTCATTCATTATACACTGATGTCTTTTTTTTTTGACCTACTCTCTGAAGTGGCATCACACTCACAGGGAGGGGATTATACAGAGTGTGCGTAACAGGAGGAGGTCACAGAGGGCCGTGTTAGGGGCTACAGTGCACACCACTGACTGTTATTTTAAAGTGGCAGCTCCCTAGCGCTGCGCCTACCATGTTCTTTACCATGGCTGTTATTAGGTGCTTGAAATAGCCATTTCATGAGATTTTCCCCATCTTACAGCTGAGTGTATTACGTAATTTGTTCAGAGTCATAGGGCAATAACCATAATTAGATCTCATAAGTCTTAAACTATTAGGTGTTCTATCCCACAGGGTACCTTTTTTTACTATTACATGCAAATCATTTTCTTATTTAACATTTATGGAAAATCAAAGATGCGCTTTATGGCACTATGTAAATAAGGTTTTGGAGAAATTGTTTTCTTTTTATATTTTTACGTGTAAATGGACTCTTCTTCATATGTCACGACTGGTTTGTTTGAATCAAAATCCAAACAAGATGTACATGTGACATTTGGTTGTTATATTTCTTAGGTTTCTTTTGGTCTAAAGTGCTCTCCTCCCAGTTCTCTCCTTATTTTCTTAATGCCATTGACCTCTGGAGGATAGCGGGTTAGTTGTCCAATCCCATATCCTGAATTTTGGATTTGCTTGTTTGCTTCCTCTTGTGTCATTTAACCTGTTCTTCCATTATCTCTCCCACACCCAACCCCAATTTCCTGTAAATGAAAGTTAGCTCTAGAAGCTTGATTAGATTCAGGTTCAATTTCTTTGGCAAGAATCTTTCATAGGTGGTATAGTCATTGGTAATTTAATAGAGGTTCCTACAAAATCAAGCAACGTTGGATTATCTTGGGAAGCATTTGGGATCTCTTCCCTAAAGATTCACTGTGATGGGGCATAAAAAGCCCGAGAGTCTAGCCACTCACTTCAACCTTTTTTTCTGCTCTTTGCTAATGTTGGCCAGCATTGATTACCTATTTTTGTCATTGTCTAAAGCAGAGATAATAATCTGAGGGCCTAGCTGAATATGGAATGTGCACTAAGGAATGAGTAGGTATGTAGCCTTCTGGTTCTTGATTGCAAGCAACAGAAACGAGCTCTGCCTCACTTATTAAAAGTTCTGTATTAAAAGGATACAGGATGGATTACAGAATCTGTAGGTAGGCTGGAGAACCAGGCTCAGACAAGGGATAGAAACCTCAGGAAGCTAGGCAGAAGCACCCACAACCAAGGCCACCCCCCAGGAACCTACTGGATGGGAAGCTGCTTCTCTGCTTCCACCACCAGCATCAGACGCTCCTGGCGTCTGCTGCCTCTAGACCCTGCTCAACAAACGAATTCTAACCCATCCCTTTGTCTTTGTGTCACTTGCTCAAGATTCTGAGTTCCAGGCAGGAGCAACTAATTTGCCATCCTGGCTCACATGTCCGCTTCCTGCTCCTAGGGGGTTGGGAGAGGGAGGATCTGGACACTTTGGCATCTATAGTGGGACATTTGGTCTCCCCTTAACATTCATAAAATGGGAGATGAATCCTAATAGTAAGGGGGTTTGGAAGCTGTGTAGCCAAAAATCTGACAAATAGCCATTGCACAGGATGAACTGGATTAATGGTTGGATCTGTTCAAAAGATAGGTAGATAGTAATCACTGAGGAGACAGTAGGTTTTCAAACATAGCCACAATCAAGATTTTAGGCTAAACACCTTTATCTGATGATCTATAATGGTTCTCAAATTTTAGCATGCATCAGAATTACTTGGAGGGCTTCTGAAACTTTGTAATGCTGGGCCCCACCTCCAGAGTTTCTGACTCTGTAGATCTGGGATGGGGTCCAAGAGTTTTGTATTTCTGACAAGATCCCAGGTAATGCTGGTGCTGTTGGTCTTGGGTCCACACTCTGAGAACCACTAATTTAGGTTCCAGATCAACAAATCTATGTTACATTCTCATTGAGATGGATGTAAATGTTATGACCTGGGATTCAAGCTGCAGATGGACAGGTGGGTGATAGAACCTCTGAGGATCTTTCAGGCACTGGGAATCTATGGTCCAGTAACATCCTGTAAATATAATTTCCGTATACCATTCAGGTTCTCAAAGATAGCTATCATGCTTCCTGAAATCATTTTTCTCTAGACTAAAATCCCTAGTTCCATCACTATTCTTCATGGGTCACAGATTCAATTCTGCTTATTACCCTTGTCACTTTCCTGTGGATTCTCTTCAGATTGGTACTGGTCCTGTTCAGGGATGGACACAGAGTTTGAGACATATTCTGGATGGAGTCTGATTATTGCAGAGCAAACACAAGAAACACCTTCCTTACTTTGTTCCCTAATTGTCTATTAATTTCTTTTTCTTTTTTTCTTTTTTTGTGAGGAAGATCAGCCCTGAGCTAACATCTGTGCTAATCCTCCTCTTTTTGCTGAGGAAGACTGGCTCTGAGCTAACATCTATTGCCAATCCTCCTCCTTTTTTTCCCCCAAAGCCCCAGTAGATAGTTGTATGTCATAGTTGCACATCCTTCTAGTTGCTGTATGTGGGACGAGGCCTCAGCATGGCCGGAGAAGCGGTGCGTAGGTGCACACCCGGGATCCGAACCCGCGCCGCCAGTAGTGGAGCGCGCGCACTTAACGCTAAGCCACGGGGCCGGCCCTTGTCTATAATTTCATTCAGTAGCTGTATCATATTGTTAGCCTCATTTTGAAGTTTTTTTTTGTTGTTTTGTTTTTTTCTGAGGAAGATTCATCCTGAGCTAACATCTGTGCCAAACTCCCTCCATTTTTTTGTCTGTGGGACGCCACCACAGCATGACTGGTGAGTGGAGTAGGTCGGCACCTAGGATCTGAACCTGCAAACCCAGGCCGCCAAAGGGGAGCACGCAGAACTTTAACCACTTGGCCACGGGGCTGGGCCCCATTTTGAAGTTTTTATCCATGAAAGTACAAACCTACCTACTTTCCATCCTTCCTTCCATCCTTCCTTCCTTCCTTCTTTCATTTCTTCCTTCCTTTCACACTTTGAGCCTTAATGCCTATATCTTTTGTAAAATTGATTGTGGAAGCCTAAGGTTAGGATTTAACATTTATCCTTATTAAATTTCATTGTTTTAGCCTTGAACTATCACATTTGCCTATGATGATATTTTAATCCTAAATTTCCTATCTGATATAATTTTTATGACAGCTAAAGATATGACCAGCACAACACAAATATCCTTATCCATTAATTCATTTATTCAATAGGCATTTATATGTCCTACCACAATGGAGTCACTGAGCTGGTCCCAAGAATTAATTAAATGTTGATCAGAGCAGGGCCAAGGATGCAGCCCTACTGCAGCTACTCCCAGGAATACACTGGCTGCTAACCAACACTTTGAAGGATATGGTTGTTTTATCCAGGTTCTCTTCACCTAAATCTATTTTCACCTAGTTTTGCTGAGTGTATTTTGTTTATGAATGTGCCTCCAGGCTTGACTGCCTTGATGAAATGAGATCAACTCGATCAAGCTTCCATCCTTTTCCTAGACCAAGAGATTCTGTGTTTCGAACAACATGGTGGGCCATGGCCTGGGCGTTAGCGCCAGGTGTACACCCCAGCTTTGCACTGACCGTTGTGAACTTGGGGAAGGTCACTTCAGTTGTCAGAGCCTCTGCTTCCTCATCTCCAAAGAGGGCAACAAACCCAATCTTGCAAGGCTCTTACGAGGATTCGACATAATATTTCTGAAGTACAATACATACTACTTTTTGAACTTGGCATATGAAAAAATAGTAGGAACAGGAGGATTTCCACTGAAGGGAAGTTAGATTTTTTTTCAAATCCTATACAAATTCATGAAAAGCTTTGGTTCAGGGATTGATTTGCAAATCAGAGAATTAAACAGTATATACAAAAATGATTATCAAATAATTTAAAAATTTATTATAATCTTTAACATCAATGAAACTAGTTTTTTACTTAGTTAAAATATACAACATGGTCATTTGGTTATTTCCTTCATAATCTGTAGCAGAGTTTACTATCATTATCGTATTACTATGCAATAGAAGACTTTCTCAAGGCTCAGAGAAAAGCAAATTTTATTTTCTCTGGGCTTCATATGTAAAATAAGGACTTTGTATAGGATTCTGGAAGGATTATATGCTATGACATTTTTCTGGTTGTTCTAAAAGGAAGGAAACAAGACATTAATGAAAGAATATAAACATATGCATCTGGTTTTTAACAAGTAGAGGGAAACAAACTGGTAAGTGTCTCTAGGGAGGGATAGATGGGTGGGGGACAGGGTGGAAGGGAGATGACTTTTCACTATACAGCCTTTGTACCTTTTGAATTTTGTACCACGTGCATATATTACTGATTCAAAAAATAGTTAACCCGTTTCAAGTAGTGGAAAAAGAATTTTAAATAACACTATCCTTTTCACTGAGAGCTTCTTTTTTATAAAATCTCAAAGCTTTGATAACAAAGAAGCCAAACTAAATTCCCTAGTAAGTCCCATTCAAGTCTGATAATATATATGAGTTAAACCAGTTAAACGAACCATATTAAAATAGATTTACTTTATAACAACTTCTAAACTCTGCCTGCAGGGCATTCAAATGAACAATAAATCGTTTCTACAAAGATGCCTGATCCATTGCAAAAACTTTGCTGAGAACATCAAATTTTTAAACATTGACACTTTTAAAATATAATGAACAGGATAGTAAGCTCGATTTACATGTTAAAACATCAAAATCTATTTTTTCAAAATATTTTGGGTAACTATAACTTTTATATATAAAACTTTTTTGTGGTTATATATTTAATTTTTGCTGACAAAATTGTATCATATGAACAATCAACAATTTACATAAATCCTGATTGTCTGTTTAAGGCAAATAAAACAAGAGTTTTCCAAACAAGATTGTGCACGAGAGAGATATTAAAAATACCATCTCCAAGGATTACTTAGATCATTTAGTTTTACAATACAAAATGAGAGTATTTTAGTTTGTAAAATTTCATGCCAAAATACTGGTTTAGAAAATGTTTAAGTCTTGAGGTATTAGACCCAATTGCTGAAATTTTCTTTGCCCCAGCAACTGCTATGAAGCAGACACTATGACAGAGACATGTGTTAGGTGATTGGGAAATGCCCGAAAAATGAAAGCCAAAATCCTTGCACTGGAGGACTGAATAAATACCTGAGGATACAGTAACTGCCTGAGAAAGTCCATCAGAACCTGCAGAGTACCAGGACCAGACTATCGAAATTCCACTCTGCAAATACTTCTTCTAAGTGTGTTGTGTAGTAGAAGACTACTATCATCAGTGGACCTTCCATGCAAGGTGACTCATAACTTCTCTCACTTTGTTCAGATAACCAGAAGAAAATTATTTTTCTTGTAATAGTCATTTAAAACAATTTGCTTTTAAATTACATACGAGATTTCGTGCTAGGCAAACATAGTGGGGGGAAAACTCCCGTCTGTTTTCCTGGTCCAACACTATTATCTCCCTTGAGAAGTTCCTGGCGCAAGAGTAGGGACGCAGTAAATGTAAGACCTCTTGCCTTCTTCCTCACCAACCTCAGCAGCCCAGGTCTCTTAACTCCTGCCCCCAAACTAAGGGAACTATACTGATGTCTCCTAATAGGACAGTCCAAAAGCAGACAGCAGAGAAGACCATACTGAGGAGTCACTTGAGCACGAGTAGGTGAACCAAACTCAAAGTCACAAGGTGTAGCCTCAGACCACCCGGAAAAGCTCCATGGATCCTTGATCCAGAAAGCGTCTAGTTGGTCTCCCAGAGAACATTACAGAGATTCTGAAGCCTTCACCAGGTGGTTTTAACCCAGACCCACTTGGATGGAGAAGTGAGAGCCAAAGATTTCCCCTGTAGGTGTGTGTGTGAACTGCTGCTTCTTCACAAGCTGTGTCGAAACCAAGTTGGCAAAGACACACGCCCTCAACGCTAACCTTCTGTTAAACAGTTACCAGGACTCGCTCCTGAGGTTCCAGCAGATGCCTGAGGACCAGGAGCAGAAGGCCCCAGTGAAAGGTCTGGCAGTCGTTCAAACACCACATCGGGCGAATGCAGCACCTTCCAGCAGCTCCAGTTGAAACTGTCTGGGTCAAACAGTTCGAGGAGCAGCACAGGGATCCCTTAACAACATGCGTCTTCCAAGCTCTTTGATCTTTTCTTTTCTTTTCCATCCCACGAAGAAACTCAGAATAACAAAAAATAAGAATAAATGCTTTTTACTGTGTTGCTGCTTTGTGCCAGACACCGTAGAAGTGCCTAATGTACTACACCAACTCAATATTTCCTCACAACAACCTGCAAGACAGTATTATTGTTCTCATTTGGCAAATGAAAAAGCTGTGACTCAGAGAAGATGGGTAATTTGCCCAAGTTCACGTAGCTGACAAGTGGCAAAGATCGGATCTGAACTCAGGACTGACTGGCATTAATACCCAAGCTCATTCCACTCAGCACACAGCTTTATAATTGTATGTACTGTTACAGTGTGCTTGGTAAGGCAAGAAGTCTCTAGCAACACAGGATTTTTTGAGTATTAAATGAGACAACATATGAAAGCACACAACCTATTGCCTGACATACAGAAACTCAGTAAATGCTTATTTTTTAAAATCATTACCTTACATCCAGAAACATGTGCAGGGGAGTGGGATAGGCCTACAGTGCCCTTCTATAGGGCTTTAAATGGGGACAACTATTATATACTTAAAAATAGCAACACTCACATGGTTCCATAGTAAATCAGTTGGCCAATTTAAAAATAGATTCTAAACATAGCAAGAGCAGAAATTCAATCTAAGATACCAAGTCATGGAAAGCAGTGACAGAGGTTGCAACAAAAAAAGAAGAGCATGTAGAAACTGATTACGCATTTGTATAAAATTATCTGCCTCCATTTCAGATTTAGTCTGTCCTTTCTCTACAGCAGAAAATACATATATACCTGCATACATGCATACATCCACATATGCAAATAAACAAAGATGACATATTCCTATTCACTTATTTGCAATAGCACTATTTACAAACCTATTGATTTTGAGGCTTCAGTATTTACTGACATATACTAGGTAAACTACAACAATATGCATTTCCTTAAAATCTTTAGGTGGAAGAGAGAGGATGGTTAATGTTTAAAACGTCTGGAGTGCAGATGCACACATGGCTGGACTGGTAGATAACTAGAAAGGATGGGAGACAGAGCCTACATTCATAACTATTCCCCCGTCCCAGTAAATTTACAGTGGCAGACTTAGAAAGTTGGATTAACATTGTCATTCTGTCATTTGAAACCCCGGGAGCTGGTATGCCAGAGACAAACTCCAGTCTCTGTGCCAAGAACTCATTCCCCAGACCCGCGAGCGGCTCTCAGGAGAAGGGGTGGGTTTAGGCTTTCCTTAGTCCCTTACTTTAAAAATGTTGTCTGGAGCACACAATTGGTTCTCTCTCAGTTGCCAGGGTGCCCCAGCCGTGGGCGTGATTATTCAGGCAGGAAGACATGAAATGTGTGTCCTTAAATCACATACTCTTATTCCGTGAACATCAAGAAGAGAATGGCAGATGGGTGTGTATCATAACTTGAAGTAATGGCACATCACACCAAGCAAACCTTTCCATAAAATACAAGTATAAAGACAGATACATTTGAGCAATGAATTTTGGGGGTATCATATAAGGGATTGAAAAAAAACTGACAGAGGACTCACCATAAAATTGATTTGCAAATGTAGGCGCAACAAATTTTCTCCTCAGGAAAAAAATATTTGAAAGAGGTTTATTTGTAAAACATGATGCAAAATAGGAGAATGAGGGACAGAAACATAGGAGAGTGGTTAATCGTGCAGGTTCTGGAGTCAGGTTCCTTGAGTTCCTGTCTCAGTTTCCTCAACACAAACAGGGGTCTTTGGATGGGGGACCTCACTTCTCCAGGCTACGGTTTCCTAAAATGTCAAGTGGGAATAATCACAGTACCTCATAGAGTGGTTGTGAGCGTAGAAGTCCTATATGCTAGTCATGGGTCTAGCACGTAGGAGCCTAAATATCAGCTATTATTGTTTTACGAAAGTAACAGAGGAAACACATGTTACTAAGTACCTGAGATAAGCAAATTACTATAACTGAGGACTGATTTTTCCAAAGAGCTACGGAAAAAAAAAATTTTACTTTCTGGCAAGGAAACAGTAAACATTCATCAATGAAGACTATCCACACTTAAAGAGGAGGTTCTTAAACGAAGCTTCGCAGACAGGACATGGCCTGGAAGAGCAGATATCGTCGATGCCAGCTTTGCACACCACAGAAACAGGCGTTCCCACAAGGAGCCTTTGTCCACCCTCCACAAGAGCCGAGGGGCAGAGCACTGTGTGTAACTCATGTGGGCAACTGAGATGTGCTCCAAATTCTTCGTCGTCTGAGTTACTGGGTAGGACATGGAAAATCCAGAAAAACGGACAGATGAAAAAATTTCAAAGAACTGATAACTTAAGTGTGTCTTTAGCAGAACTGGATCGTGGTTTATTCATAATGAACTTATCTAAATTTTTGGTTCAACAAGTATTTGTTTCAGGCATTGGGCAAAGGTGTACGGGTCATGAAGATGAATAAGACGCATTACTCTTTTTGGCCTGGTATGTCCCACATGTGGATTAAAGAAAGAGCCACATGCTCTGGATACTTGAGGTGAGGGCAGGAAACCTTATGTAAAAACGAGAATCAAAGGTCTCCTCTCTTGGGCCGGCTCCGTGGCTTAGCGGTTAAGTGCGCGCGCTCTGATGCTGGCGGCCCGGGTTCGGATCCCGGGCACGCCCCAAGGCACCACTTCTCCGTCCACCCTGAGGCCGAGTCCCACGTACAGCAACTAGAAGGATGTGAACCTATGACATACAACTATCTACTGGGGCTTTGGGGGGAAAAAAATGAATAAATAAAATCTTTAAAAAAAAAAAAAAAAAAAAAAAAAAAGGTCTCCTCTCTTCCCAATGGGAGGCCAGTTCAGCTGATGCCATGCAGAATGGGGTTGCTGGCCCATAGGATCATGACAGCATTTCACTTGAGAAAGAGCCATAAATTAACTCAAACACTGGGATAAGGTCATGATTAATATGTCAAGTTACATGCCATATAATATGGGGAAATTGTTACAGCCTGGAAAACTTTAAGATAGGTTTAATCAGCCCCTCTCTTTATTCATAAATTGGCCCTGTGGACTTTGTCTAATTTCCAGAAATATTGAAGATGTTTTGGAATTAGATTTAATTGTTCTTGCTCTGTGCTTCCTAACCTCTGGGCATTTCTCTAAAATAGTACTTTTCTTATTGTACTGTCTTCCCCCTGTAAATTCTAAAGTACCAGTCCATTAATTGAGCCAAATTATTTAGAGGGTACAGATTAAAAAGAAGAGCTCTGGGGCACAGCCCTGTTTGACACAAGCTCTTGAATGGGTTAGTACATTAATTAATCCAGTGTCTCCCAGATTTTATTCAGTTACCCTTTACTTCTGGTTTTTGTCACATCATATGTCACGATATATAGTTAATACTGCACGTCACGTGCTATTAGATACTTAATATTTTCTTTAATTTGACATAAATTGACTAATTTTTAAAATTTAGTCTCATCTTAAGCAATGATATTTGTGAGATCATGGATTCGAGGTACTAGATTTTTTACTACATATTAAAATAAAAACAGAACCACCTAAATAAAAAAAGTTATGAGCCAACTAAAATAGGTTCCCACTCATTTTGGGAACAAGGGGTTAATAAATTAATGAAATTTTGAACTTGAAAGACTTCTTTTAGCTTTTCTAATCCAACTGAATTAGGAGTAGAACCTCAGTCTATAGTTTAATGTTATAAGTTCAGTGCTCTCTCTACCACATTTGGTTCAAAATGTGCCCCCAATTAGCTGAATAGCTACTTAAACATGAGAATTCCTACCAAATAAAATAGTTTTTGTCGGTGTAAATGGTGCCAAAGTACTTCTGTCAGTAGCTAACAGATCAAACTGCTTAAGATCACTGGAATATTTATTTTCTTATTATTTGCCAAAGCAATAACTGTCTCCAATTATTTAAATATAATAGAATAAAAAGAATAGAATCACACTAACGCAAGATGTTAATAGGGGAAACTGTGTGTGTGGGGGGGGAGCTGAAAAGAAGTATATGGGAACTCTACTTTTTGCTTAAATTTTCGGTAAACATAAAACTGCTCTAAAAAATAAAATCTACTAATAAAAACAAACAAACAAAGAATGCTATTGATAGGCATAGCCCTGTTTAACTGGGATTATATCTAGCTGATATCTTTCTTGTCCACTTTATTTTAATAGTAGTGTTTTGCTATGGACTATTAAGAAGCACAAGGCTGGACAGAGGGGAGAGCACAGCAGACTTGATGGCATATAGGTGTATAGAGCCTGGATTGGATATGAAACCTGCCTGTAACATCTTCAGGATAGTGATCCTCTTTAACATCTTTGATCCTCAAATTCTATTCGTGTTGTTACTAGGTAAGTGATACTTAATGGAAAAGATCATAATTATCCTCAGATTTCAAAGCATAAGCATTATCAAGTGGTAAAAATGTTATACTCATTTTAAAGAAATGGAGGCATAGAGGTCTAATAAATATCCCACGGCAATTCCAGCAATAGATATTCCTAAATAATATGAGGGCAAAAATAGAAATAAAATTCAGGATTCTAAGGCCGTGCCTCTCCATTGTTAAAGTGATCATTCTTTTAAAAATAATTCATCTAAAGAAAGACTGGGTCACAGTCTTTGGGACACTCACATTTTAAAAAGAAGGGCATTAGGGGCCAGCCTGGTGGCGTAGTGTTTAAGTTCACGTGCTCTGCTTTGGAAGCCTAGGCTTCACAGGTTCGGATCCTGGGCAAGGACCTACACACCACTCATCAAGCCATGCTGTGGCAGCATCCCACATACAAAGTGGAGGAAGATTGTCAACAGATGTTAACTCAGGGCCATTCTTCCTCACCAAAAAAATTAAAAAATAAAAATAAAAAGAAGGGCATTAAAAAGAAACTACAGGGCTGGCCCCGTGGCTTAGCGGTTAAGTGCCCACGCTCCGCTTCTGGCGGCCTGGGTTCGGATCCTGGGCACGCACCGACGCACTGCCTCTCCGGCCATGCTGAGGCCGGGTCCCAAATATAGCAACTAGAAGGCTGTGCAGCTATGACATACAACTATCTACTGGGGCTTTGGGGGGAAAATAAATAAAATCTTTAAAAAAAAAAAAAGAAACTACATATAAGCCTTCATTCTGTACAAGCATCGTTATTTAAGATCATTCAGGGAGGGTTTGGTGTTTGTGGGCATTTAAAAAGTATTTATTAAATTCTTGATTATGTCTCTTTTTTTTTGGCCATGAAAAGCACTGTTGCATCATTAGGGCAACTACAGGAACAGCCCTTTCCCCTGTGAGATAAGCTAGAATTAGGACTAAATTTGTAGTTAATATTCTACTTAGTTAAAGGTCTACGAATTCAAAGGCCTTGAGACCCACTCAAGGCACTGAAATAAAACAAGCTAGTGAACAGATTTAGTCAAGTTACTTAAATTTGCAATCCTTTGCTCTTCACAAATAGGTATAACCCACACTTACCTCCTGGAGAAAGACATCATCCATCTAATCTAAAGACGTGCTTCTATGGTGTTCTGGATAACTGATAATTTATCACATGCTGTAGATACAAACCATCGTGGGGCATGCTGTGGCCATGGTGTGGGTATCGTATGCACTATACATCATTTGAAGAGAAAGTAGCTTCGGTGGGTGGGTTTTTTAGTTTTGTGGGTCAATACTTTAGCAAACTTTGGGGCAAAAAGGGATGGATGACAAAAAAAAAAACAAAAAACAAAAACCAAAACAACTGCTAGCTTGCAACTACCAGCTCTACAAGTAGCTCAGCCAATAGAGAGCAGCTATCAGCGCTCATGTCTGCGAACTCCCTACTGTGCCTAACAGACGGTCCTGCACACAGTAGGCACTTCATCACTATGTTCTGAATCCTGAGTGAAGGTTCCTCCTCCGGGAATGGAGAGGGAGGCTAAGATGAACAAGACCTCCACCCCAGGTGTTCCCAGCTACCTTCCTTTTATGCTTGGTGAGGGAGGATTCTGAATAATTAAGAAGAAATGAGAGGGACTAGAGAACTAGTTAAACTCTTCACCAGTTAAACAGCTTTCCCTTGGCCTCCCCAGCCTGATTCTCCCTGCATAATTGACTTTTCCCTTCTTTCATCCAAGCCTTCCTAAAAATAACTTCCTTTCTAACCTCTCTCCTGTCAGCACTGTTCATTCCCAATCTCACACCTTCCCTTACCTTCTTGAAAATATAGCTGACCTGAAAAAAAAGTATAAAGAAAAACTCAGCAAAGCCTGTGAAGGTTTTTTATCTTTGTATTGTGTTGCCTAGTGATGTTCTCAATTGGAGAAGGGGTTGTGGATCCTGGTTCTAGGGAATTTACTAGGTAATGTGGAACCCTGTCAAGGGGTTAGCTTCCAACTCACGAGAATGCTTAGTTTCAACTGATTGTTATTCACGGACATTTTATTGAGTGTAAGGGGCCATCACCACAGGCCTGGCGTACATGGGCGTACATGGTCAAGGTGAGACACAGCATTAAGTCATTTTCTGCTCAATTCTAAAGCTGCAAATGGTATTGGAATCGCCTATAATACAAAATAACAGGACAAACTTACTTTTTAGTATCTATTTGGTGATACAGCAATTAAATACACAACAATTAAAAAGTCCATATATACATATATCTATGACTAGCTCTTTATTTATCCCCTAGGCTATTTTTCTTGTGTCCTATAAGACCCACATGGACTATCGTTACTCTGTGTAAATTCTGGGAAGGAAAACGAATCATAGCGCTGGCGGTATTGAAACGGTAGGGGAAGGAAGAGCCACACACACCAAGGACACCCTCTTACCATCTCAGAGAGAGTGAAGGACTTTATGAATCAGGAATCATGTCTGTAAAAATTTTCTAAGATTCCAGGATGTTCATAACACCCCCACTTGTTAATTTTATTATCCTCTCTCTTTCCCCATAGGTCAGCAGTGGAACCCTTAGAATTAAAAACCATCTGCATGATGGTATTCAAGGGTAGCAACGAAGGTGGAGCTAGGGGATCGGGATGCTCCAGTCCCCTTCACAATCTCCCTCCTCACCCCGTTGGTTGGACAACGCCTCCTTCGGGAGGGAGCAGAGCTGGCTGAGTCCTGTCGCTTGATACAGGGAGGAAATGAAAAGTCTCAGATGCAGAACCTCAGGAGAGGCTTTGGGCTCAGCAGTAGAAAACCTGCTTTTCCTCCTAGAGAAGCAATTTTGGGATCTTAACTCTTGGTTTCTTCATCTTTAATGGCAATCATATTAGCATCCTTCTTATAGAATTATTGTGATGATTAAGTAAGATAGTCTATGTAAAATGCTTGGCGTAGTTCCTAGAACACAGGAAAATGCTCCAAATAGTATCACTGCTGGCCCTAGAGTCATTTGAGAGTCACGTGGCCATAGTCCAAAGAAATTAAGTCAGGCCAGAAGTCAAGGGGGAAGTACAGGAGGCCTCCATGTCCCAACCAGTCAATCATCTCCTTATCTCCATTTAACCTCCATGTAACCTCAGATGGGGAAACTGAGGTTACAGAGAAGAAACAACACGTCCAAAGTCATATAGCTAACAAGCAGTGGACTGAGATTCAATCCTGCATCCACTTACCTCCTAAGACTATTAGCTTGATTCTTCTATACAGCATTATCTCCTTGCGTAGACGTTAACATAAATGAAACTTAATTTCAAAGATTTATTTTTGAAGCTGGAACTAAAATAAAAAATCATTCCAAAGTCAATTACCAGTATAATGCTACACTTTTCCTCTATTTTCACACTTAAGGGGGAAGAGGTTATATAAGCAATCATACACATTTATTGAATCTCTGGGTCAGCTACCGCCCTTTCACCTTTCAGGTCTTATTTTCCATGAATAAAGAATGGAGAGTCATCAAAAGTGTGTCCCTGAAAAGTGCTGCTTAGGACAGGAAATGTTTAAGTAATGAATTAAACAGTGACTTGCCGTGTTGATGTGTATTTTTAAGGGAAACAGAAAGAGATATGTGCTTTTGAGAGCAATAGGTCCAGGAGCGTGATTTTTCCAAATGTTTCCAGGGTCGTGGTTTCCTGTAAGATTTACTTTCAAGCTGCCCACAAGTGTTGCAGTCCCAGCTTCCTGCTCTAGGTCTCCCTGAAAACCCCAAAGGAGCTCTGGCACTGAAAATGCTCTTGTCCAGGGCCAAGAATTTAACACAATTCCCCCTCACTACCGAGAGGCCTGAAACCTCAACCTGCAGGAAGTGGGGAAGGCATGAGGAGGTGAGCAGACCACCGGTTCGTGGTAGAAGAGTGAGTTTTGCCTCCTCTCCTGCCATCCCAAAGCTAGGCCTTTAGTTTAATTCTTTGTCCAGACAAGGACAATGTGCATGCCATTACCTGGTTCCCTTAAAGTCCCCAAGAGTCCATGCCAGTTGCTTTGGTTGATGCTCTGAAGCAGTAAAAAAAGTGGGGAGGGAGGTGATTAATTCTGCCTAGAATTTTTGCCCTTAACATTCTTCTCTAAATATTTAGGTTACTAAATGGGATGTGACAATGATATATTTACAAAGAAGCAGGGTAGCACAGTGGCTCTGCAATCAGAACTAGATTCCTAGCCGGCTCTCTTCCTGACTAGCTGTGAGACCTTAAGCAGGCCGTTAATGTGAAGATGTAGCGTTTTCATCTGTAAAATGGGATACTAGTATCAGCCTGATAAGGATTAAGAGATAATGTATACCAAGTATTTAGAAGAGTTGTTTTTATGATTATAACTATAATGAACCATACTCCTATGCTGCTGTGTTCTGACAAGGTTTTCCCTTTGGTGTCACAGGGTAAGGCTCCTCGCCTTGTGGGTGGGGGTAGCCCCTGCCTTGAAGGGCCGGACATTCTTGATGTTAATCATCCAGGGAAGCGATGTATCCTCCATTAGCAAACTGGAATTAGACCAGAGAAATAATTTCCTCCCTCTCCTTTTTCTGGGAAGGGAGCTCCAGGAATCTAGATATGCTTAGGGCCACTCCTGTTCGGTCAGGTTTGAAAATGGCTAGGTGGAAACCAGGAAGGGGCCACCAACTGAAGATGACAAGCTCTATCATGTAAGCTAGGTCTCGTCAAGCAGGCAGCAGATGCTAGGAGTGAAGAGTGAGGCCTGGAGTCAGACCACCTCCTGTCCTGTAGCTGAAGCATCGGAAAAGCAAACTCTCCAAGCGGAAGCTGGATCTCAGCAAAGAAGCTGGGGTTTGACCTCTACATGCTCCTTCCTCTGGAAGTGGGGGTTTATTTCTCTTAAAGAGACTGGATTTCCTTTGAAGTTCTTTAAATTTTTCAAAACTTTCAGTTACATCCGTTGAGTCTCACAAAAACTCTAAGGTAGGGAGTTTGGACATCGTTCTATTTTTTTGAGGTAACTAAGTTTTAAAGAGATGACATGATTTGCCTAGGATCATGAGGTCTGTACGTGGCAATGGCCAAGGAAAAGTTAGCTTTTGTTTCTTTAATTATTCCTAGTCCAAGGAGATTTCAATGATCTCCATAATAGGAAAGTAAACATGGTGTGAAGATTTTTTTGACTATCAATTTGCATTATTCACAGCACTTACCCTTTCCCCTTCATCCATATCTTAGGTAACTGAGTCCATTGTATTCAGAAGAAACAGAAGTTCTGTGGCCCTCAGGGGCAGGCCTGTGACAGATGCCTGTGTGAATAGCTTTACTCACTATAAATCAAACATGCAAAAGGACATAACTTGTACATATCCATCTGGCCCCATTAAATAATTAATCGAATAAGTGTCATTGTCTAAAACTATGCCCTTGCTTTTCTGAGGTAGCCCTAACATTGTTTAATATCCATGAGTGGGATCAAAAATTAATTTTCCTATTCTGAATTTCTGAAAAAATCACTATGAGATTCTTAACTGAAAGAATGCTTTAGTGGCATACAATATTACAAAGTTACTCAATCTATAGTTTAGAAACAAAATATATTCTAAGGAAAAAGAATGGCTGTAGTTAGTTTGCCATTGTCTGAAGTAAGCTAATAATATTTAAGAAGAGTTAAAAGTGTAATATAATCAGAGCTCAGGCTTCTACAACCAAAGAAAAGCAGAAAGTCGATGAAATATTAGCACAATGCAGATATTTACTCATTGGCACTGTGGGCCTTAACTTTGTCACTTGGATGACCATTTTTTGCACTTTGTAGCAAGTTTTCCAGAATAATTAAATACTTTTATGTCTAATCAGCTAATTAGTCAATTGGAAAGTATGTATTAAGCTCCTAATATGTGTCCCAAATTAGGTTAGGTACTGTGGGTATTTAAAGGTGTATAAGATTAGGCTCCTGTCTTCAAAACTAATTGGTGGGAGGGGTTAATTAACATACATTAAGTATTTTTTTACTCATCTAAACTTAGAGAAACAGTATAGTCTTAAATATACTGTAGGAGTTCAGAGAAGTAGAGATTAATGTGGTTTGGAATAATCTAAATAATAAAAAGCTTTGATTCTCAATAAGTCATTGAGAAGACTAACTCCTGTCTTAATTTTTTAAATAAACATTAGACACAAAAATTGAAAAATTGTTCTGGGCACTGGGGATATATGGACAAATAAAGCACTTCCTGTCCTCAAGAGCTTACAGTTTGGCAGAAGGAAACAAGTAAATAAACAAGTCATTGCAGATCAATGTGAGAGGCTCTATAATATGAGTACTGACCACAGAGGAAGAGGCTGACAGGGAAAACTTCAGGCAGTCCGTGACCTTCAAGGAGGTCACTGACAACAGGGAGAGAACAAACTGTGTCTATGGGAGGGTGAATGTTAGGGCAGGGGAGAGAAGGGAAAGGCATTCCAGAAAAAGGAACTGCAGACAACATATGAAAAGGCATAGTGAGTGGGTAGTAAACCTGAGACCAAAGTTGATGTTTCCTAACATTTATTTCAAAGCCCTTTATTATCTATATGGAAAGAGGGAGTCTTTAAAAACAAGTAACTAGGCCATAACAACGATGAAATTTAAATATAAATAAATGCTGATGATTACTTGCCCATATGTTTGGATGTTAACAATTTACTGTACACAATTGTATTATTTTATCTAAGTATCAATCTTCCAAATATGAGCCACTTCGTGATGTTTCAGTGGTTTATATTCAATTTCAAAGAGAATGTTGATCACAATCCACATATCTTCTACAGAAAAAATACTTACTTTAATAAAGAATAATAGTTTGCTTAGCGTTTACTGAGAGATTATAGAACGAGAATAAAGTTAGTAAAATCATTAAATACTTTGTATTTTGAAGGCCTCTTAAAGTTAACGGTTTATAAATTATTTACACATAACATCGTCATTAATTAGTACACATGTGCACTTAAAATTCGTCGAAGATTAGTTTTAAAAATATATATTCGTTTGAACATTAGGCGTATTATTCCAAAATCTTTTTGAAAAGAAAATATTCTAGCGTAGTGAAATTTTTTTTTAGTGAGAAAAATTTAACATGTTACCGCTGCCAAGTTGCAGAAAAGCAGGATCTAAAACTTTTCCATTGTGACTTGAACCAGAGATCACCTCAAATTTCACAACTCAGAACATTTCACTGTGTGTAACAATGAGCACAACATGGGCGCGTTTTTGTTGCTATGAGAACCTTCTGTTCTGTATCAGAAACCGCCGCCTAGAGGACGCGCCGGCTGCGCCTCCTGCACACACGTTTGCCTCCAGCGACTCTCCCGCAGGGGCCACAGTGAACGGCCGCTTTCGCTCCGGCTCTCCAGGGCTGCGGGGTCTCGGCGCCGGGAGCGGCCGAGCGGGCGGGCCCAGCGGCGAAGGCGGGCGGGCGGCGGCGGGCGGCGGCGGGGGGCGGGCAGGCGGGCCGAGCTCCCCCCGGCTCTCTAGCTGCGTTGTGACATCCGCAGTGAGAGAACCGCGCCACCACGTCGTGCAAACAGAGGAGCGTGTGTACGTGATGTCCCCAAACGGATGAGAACCAGGGAGAGGAGGGGCTGGCGCTGTATTACTCAGTGATTCCTCCGCGCCGGGGCCACCAGGGCCCAGCTCCGTCCGGGGCGCGGGCGGGGCCGGGGAGGGCGCGCGCCCGGGGTTTCCTTCCCTCGGGACTCGGAGCCCGTCCTCCAGGCCGGCTCGCGGGGGCTGCGGGGGCGAGGGGGCGGCGACTCGGGGACGACAGGCGTCGCCGGGACGGGCTCCGCGCAAAATGGCGGACGACAGAGAAAGGGGGGGCGCAGGTGAGGCGCCGAGGGGCGGCCGCGCGGGGAGCTCGAGGGGGCCTCGCTCCGGAGCCGCCCGCAGGGACAGGCCGACCGAGGAGGGGCCGCCCTCGGCCCCCGCAGCCGCCCCGGCGCCGCCTCGGCCCCGCCCCGTCCGCGCCTCGTCCCCCCTCCGAGGACCGCGCCTCGGGTCCCGCGCGGTGGCGGCCGAGGCGCCGGCAGGGGCGCGGTGATGGCGTCCTCGTTCGCGGTCGCGGGGGCCTGGGCCGCAGGCGCCACGCTGGCCGCCGCCCAAGCCGTGGGCACCGGGAGGCCGGGCGAGGGCGGGCGCTGGCCGCCAGGACCCCGCGGGAGCCTCTCCGGCCCCGAAGCCCCGCCCGCCCGCCGGGCGTCCGGCCTCCATTTTGGCTCCTGAGCGCGGACGTGGGCGGGCGGCCTAGCGGTCCCGGCCGGCCCTCCGCCTCCGGCCTCCGAAATGCCGCTCGGCGGCAGCCTCCGCCGCCCTCTGGCGTCTGGTTTTAAAGCACAAAACCCACGAACAGGAAAGACGGCGGGCGGACCCGGCGGGAGGCGGGCCTGGGCTGCGCTCTGGGTCCGGGTCGGCAGGATTGCTGCTTCGTGTGCAGAGAAGAGAAAACCGGTTATCCACGGGTCTCTGCAAGGCCTTGACGTTGTGTTAACTCAGCGGTGTGATTAAAAACCGGATCCTTGGTTACCATCCGCTGTTAGTTACTCAGAAATCATACTCTGTTGATGTTTGGTCGTTGGCAGACTCATCGCGAAAACATCAAAAAGCCATAAAACTGTAGAGGTAAACATCTTAGAAATGAAAATAATCCACATTTGTTTCCTTTCTTGAGTGCTTAGAACACCATATCAACATACCGTTTTTCTCAGCATGGGACAAAGCGTAATCAGGTTGACAACTAATATTTACAAGTGAAGAAACCAGACCCGAGACGTTTGCTCACTTGTCATGGAGATCACAGAAAATTAGCGGAGAAACACAGGAATCTGTGCCGAAGAGCTACTTATGGATAAAAATAATAATACTAATTGATTTTTTTATGGTACTGTGAGTCTGAAAAGTCAGAATTATTTTACAGAGGTTACCTTTCCTCAGGTGTCCTTATAATTTTATTGTGCTGCTTTATAAGGTACATCCTAAGAAAATGATTACTTTCTTAAGATTAATTTTGAAACTTCCCCAGAAAACCAAATGACTTAGTTATTTTTATTTATTCTTATTTACAAAAAATGGAAAAACAATTTGGAGATTGATTATGGGTATGTGTTTTTTTAAAAAAAGATTTGATTAGGTCAGCATGAAAAATGCACTGGATTATGCTGCAAATACAATTTTTTTCTTTGCTTATTACAAAATAGATGGAGAGCTTTCCTGAGTTTTTAGTTTTGAAAAATACTTCTCTATTTAAAATAAATTAATTCAGAGGAAGAAATAATTCTGTCTATAACTATAGAAGTAGGGATGGCTGTTAAAAGCTGGGTGTCATTCATTCAGTTGGCATATCTTTAATGCCTGTGATATGGAAGGCATTCTGATTATAACTTTGGAAGATACAAAGATGAAAAAAAAAACGCATCGTATTTTCTCCCAAGAAAGGTGAGATCAGCAAGGGAGATAAGACATCCATCCACAAATGGGAGGGAACAGTTAGTTCACTGGGCTGAGCAGCCTGTGTGCCAGACACTGGACCAGTGTGTTGTATCCCTTCCTGGTCTGTGGACAGCAGTCTGGGCATCACTGGAAGCTTATCAGAAATAAATAATCTCAGTCCCTGCTCCTGACTTACTGAATCGGAGTCTGCATTTTAGCAGATCTGCAGGTGATGCATATGCACATTACAGTTTGAGAAGCACTGTATATCTCAGTTACTCTTAACAGTTTTATGGGTTAACTAAAATTGCAGTTTGAAAGGCGTGAAATAAAGGTATGTTGTCTGAGGATAAACTAGAGAGTCATTTGGTGATAGCATCTTTGTACGGACATATTCCACTCCTATATCTGATTCTCGGTACTGAAGTTTCAGAAATTATATCTAACCAATTAATCAGAATTGATCAGGCTTTGGGGATTCACTCAAGCTAACTAAGCTCATGAGAGTGATGTGCAGAGCTGATGAGTGATTTATTAATTTAAATAGGGGTGTTTGATAACATTGACCAGAAAGCTGATCTCTGTCATGTAACATATTGTTTTATGGGTATTAAGCTTTTGGGGAGGGTGAATTTATATTTCAAAAGTTGGTTGATGAGCATGGAATCACACAAAAGAAAAGATAGTTTCGGAGGGTATATCTGTTACCCTATAAGCTCCAAGAGGGTGGGGACCATTTTCTGTTATATTCACTGTCTTGCAGAGTGTCCAGCACATGGTAGGAACTCAATATTTGTTGAATTCAGATCATTTGAATTAATTAATGATGTTTATGTTTTAACCAAAGCATTACTTGCTGTTTCTCCAAAATTTATTTTATACCTAAAAGTACATAAAACTATTTTTGTCTTTTTTTCCCTCTTCCTTATAGGTAAGCTATATGCTTCTATTTCATCTGGCTCAACAAACATTATTTGAGAGCCAGAGTATTCACTGGCGTGTCTTTATAAAACAATGACAACTACAAAAATCTTCTTTGTAGGAACATAACATATGTTTTAAATAGTTCATCTTTAATCCTGAGATTTTTAAAGTTGTAAAGGAAGATTAAGTTCCTGGGTATCCATCATATCTAGCTCTTCTTCAACGTTTAGGGATTAATCGTGTTGTTTTTTTTGTGTGTGTGTGTGAGGAAGAGCAGCCCTGAGCTAACATCCATGCTAATCCTCCTCTCTTTGCTGAGGAAGACTGGCCCTGAGCTAACATCTATTGCCAATCCTCCTCCTTTTTTTTTCCCCTCAAAGCCCCAGTAGATAGTTGTATGTCATAGCTGCACATCCTTCTAGTTGCTGTATGTGGGACTCGGCCTCAGCATGGCCGGAGAAGCGGTGTGTTGGTGCGCTCCCGGGATCAGAACCTGGGCCGCCGGTAGTGGAGCGTGCACACTTAACTGCCAAGCCACGGGCCCAGCCCAAAATTGTTTCTGAAGTTCTATCATTCCTCTAAAGTTTCCTCAGCCAGAACATTTTTTCTTCTTTCTTGTCCTTCTGTTTTGTTTTGTTTGTTTAAATGGAGAATCAGTGTAATTGTTGATTCTTTGGATCTTTAAGTTTTATTTTATTGTTTCTTCTCCTAGAGGATTTTATATAGGACTAAAAGGATCTTCTGTTTGTAATAGAATCATGTCTAGGAAACAAACTTCTTAGGAGTAAAATTCTACCTTTTGGCAGGCCAGCTTGGGAAGTCATGTCAGTTTTTTTAGTAAGCCTCAGATACTCAAAGCTCACTCTGGGATTTACTTTTTTTTTCACTCTAGCCACCCTGAATACACAGCTCTTTCTTTTTTTTTTTTTTTTTATTGAGGTGACATTGGTTTATAACATTATCTAAATTTCAAGTGTACTTCATTATATTTTGACTTCTGTATAGACTACATTGTGTTCACCACCAAAAGTCTAGTTTCCATCTGTCACAATAACAAATATCCCCCTTCCCCCCCTGCCCCTCTGGTAACCAGTCTGTTCTCTGCCTCTATGTGTTTGTCTGTTGTTATCTTCCACATATGGGTGAAGTCATATGGTATTTATCTTTCTCCATCTGACTTATTTTGCTTAGCATAATACCTTCATGGTCCATCTATGTTGTTGAAAATGGCAAGGTTTCATTTTTTTAATGACTGAGTAGTATTCCATTGTGTACATATATCATATCTTCTTTATCCATTTATCCATTGATGGGCGCTTAGCTTGTTTCCAAGTCTTGGTTATTGTAAATAATGCTGCAGTGAACATGAGGGTGCATATATCTTTTTGAATTAGTGTTTTTGTGTTCTTTGGATAAAGACTCAGAAGGGGAATAGCTGGATCAGATAGTAGTTCTATTCTTAATTTTTGAGGAATCTCCATACTGTTTTCTTTTTTTAAAGATTTTATTTATTTATTTCCCCCCCCCCAAAGCCCCAGTAGATAGTTGTATGTCATAGCTGCACATCCTTCTAGCTGCTGTATGTGGGACGCGGCCTCAGCATGGCCGGAGAAGCGGTGCGTTGGTGCGCGCCCGGGATCTGAACCTGGGCCGCCAGGAGCGGAGCGCGCGCACTTAACCGCTAAGCCACGGGGCCGGCCCTCCATACTGTTTTCCATAGTGGCTGCACCAGTTTACATTCCCACTGGCAGTAGATAAGAGTTCCCTTTTCTCCACATCCTCTCCAACACTTGTTATTTCTTGTCTTTTTAATAATAGCTATTCTGATGGGAGTGAGGTGATATCTCATTGTAGTTTTTTTTTTTTATTTTTTATTTATTTATTTTTTTAAATTTTTTGTTTATTGCAGTAACATTGGTTTATAACATTGTAAAAATTTCAGGTGTACATCATTGTACTTCTATTTCTGCATAGATTACATCATGTTCACCACCAAAATACTAATTACAACCCATCACCACACACATGTACCCAATTATCCCTTTCACCCTCCTCCCTCCCCCCTTCCCCTCTGGTAACCACCAATCCAATCTCTGTCCCTATGTGTTTGTTTATTGTTGTTATTATCTACTACTTAGTGAAGGAAATCATACGGTATTTGACCTTCTCCCTCTGACTTATTTCACTTTGCATCATGCCCTCAATGTCCATCCATGTTATCACAAATGGCTGGATTTCATCGTTTCTTATGGCTGAGTAGTATTCCATTGTGTATATATACCACAGCTTTTTTATCCATTCGTCCCTTGATGGGCACTTAGGTTGCTTCCAAGTCTTGGCTATCGTGAATAAGGCTGCAATGAACACAGGGGTGCATGTACCTTTGCAAATTGGTGTTTTCAAGTTCTTTGGCTAAATAACCAACAGTGGAATAGCTGGATCATATGGTAGTTCTATCCTTGATTTTTTGAGGAATCTCCATACTGTTTTCCATAGTGGCTGCACCAGTTTGCACTCCCACCAGCAGTGTATGAGAGTTCCCTTCTCTCCACAACCTCTCCAACACATGTTGTTTCCTGTCTTGTTAATTATAGCCATTCTGACGGGCGTGAGGTGATATCTCATTGTAGTTTTGATTTGCATTTCCCTGATAGTTAGTGATTTTGAACATCTTTTCATGTGTCTGTTGGCCATCTGTATATCTTCTTTGGAGAAATGTCTGTTCAGGTCTTTTGCCCATTTTTTAATTGGGTTGGTAGTTTTTTTGTTGTTGAGATGCATGAGTTCTTTATATATTTTGGAGATTAAGCCCTTATCAGATGTATGGTTTGCAAATATCTTCTCCCAATTGTTAGGTTGTCTTTTCGTTTTGTTGATGGTTTCCTTTGCTGTGCAGAAGCTTTTAGTTTGATGTAGTCCCATTTGTTTATTTTTTCTATTGTTTCTCTTGCCCGGTCAGATGTGGTGTTTGAAAAGATGTTGCTAAGACTGATGTCGAAGAGCGTACTGCCTATGTTTTCTTCTAGAACTTTCACAGTTTCAGGTCTTACATTCAAGTCTTTAATCCATTTGGAGTTAATTTTTGTGTATGGTGTAAGGTAAGAGTCTACTTTCATTTTTGCATATGGCTATCCAGTTTTCCCAACACCATTTGTTGAAGAGACTTTCTTTTCCCCATTGTATGTTCTTGGCTCCTTTGTCAAAGATTAGCTGTCCATAGATGTGTGGGTTTATTTCTGGGCTTTCGATTCTATTCCATTGATCTGTGTGTCTGTTTTTGTGCCAGTACCATGCTGTTTTGGTTACTATAGCTTTGTAGTATATTTTGAAATCAGGGAGTGTGATACCTCCAGCTTTGTTCTTTTTCTCAGGATTCCTTTAGCTATTCGGGGTCTTTTGTTGTTCCATATAAATTTTAGGATTCTTTGTTCTATTTCTGTGAAAAATGTTGTTGGAACTTTGATAGGGATTGCATTGAATCTATAGATGGCTTTAGGAAGTATGGACATCTTAACTATGTTAATTCTTCCAATCCAAGAGCACGGAATATCTTTCCATTTCTTTGTGTCTTCTTCAATTTCTTTCAGAAATGTTTTATAGTTTTCTGTACAGATCTTTCACCTCTTTGGTTAAGTTTATTCCTAGGTATTTTATTCTTTTTGTTGCAATTGTAAATGGGATGGTATTCTTAATTTCTCTTTCTGCTACTTCGTTGTTAGTGTACAGAAATGCAACTGATTTTTGTATGTTGATTTTGTATCCTGCAACTTTCCCATATTCGTTTATTACTTCTAAAAGTTTTCTGGTGGATTCTTTAGGGTTTTCTATATATAAAATCATGTCATCTGCAAATAGTGACAGTTTCACTTCTTCCTTTCCAATTTGGATCCCTTTTATTTCTTTCTCTTGCCTGATTGCTCTGGCTAGGACTTCCAATACTATGTTAAATAGGAGTGGTGACAGTGGGCATCCTTGTCTGGTTCCTGTTCTTAGAGGGATAGCTTTCAGTTTTTCACCATTGAGGATGATATTAGCTGTGGGTATCTCATTGTAGTTTTGATTTGCATTTCCCTAATAATTAGTGATGTTGAACATCTTTTCATGTGCTTGTTGGCCATCTGTATATCTTTGGAAAGAGGTCTGTTCAGATCCTCTGCCGATTTTTTAATTGGGTTGTTTGTTTTTTTGTTGTTGAGTTGTATGAGGTCTTCATATATTTTGGATATTAATCCCTTATCAGATATATGATTTGAAAATATCTTCTCTCAATTGGGTTTCTTTTGCTGTGCAGAAGCTTTTTAGTTTGATGTAGTCCCATTTGTTTATTTCTTCTTTTGATTCCCTTACCTGAGGAGACATTTCCAAAAAGGTATTGCTAAGACTGATGTCAAAGAGCATACTACCTGTGTTTTCTTTTAGGAGTTTTATGGTTTCAGGTCTTACTTTTAAGTCTTTAATCCATTTTGAGTTAATTTTTGTGTATGGTATAAGATAGTGGTCTAGTTTCATTGTTTTACATGTGGCTGTCCAGTTTTCCCAACACCATTTATTGAAGAGACTTTGCTTTCTCCATTATATGTTCTTGGCTCCTTTGTCAAAGATTAGCTGTCCTTTAAATATGTGGCTTTATTTCTGGGCCCTCAATTCTGTTCCATTGATCTGTGTGTCTGTTTTTCTGTTTTGATTAGTATAGCTTTGCAGTATATTTTGAAATCAGCGAGTGTGATACCTCCAGCTTTGTTCTTTTTTCTCAGGAAAAAAGCTATTCAGTGTCTTTTGTTGTTCCATATAAATTCTAGGATTCTTTCTTCTATTTCCATGAAAAATGTTGTTGGGATTTTGATAGGGACTGCATGAAATCTGTAAGATTGCTTTAGGTAATATGGACATTTTGAGTATGTTAATTCTTCCAATCCATGAACATGGAATATCTTTCCATTTCTTTGTGTCTTCAATTTCTTTCAACAAAGTATTATAGTTTTCAATGCATAGGTATTTCACCTCTTTGGTTAAATTTATTCCTAGGTATCTTATTCTTATTGTTGCAATTGTAAATGGGATTATATTATTGATTTCTCTTTCTGCTAGTTTGTTGTTTGTGTATAGAAACACAACTGATTTTTGTATGTTGATTTTGTACCTTGCAACTTTGTTTTTTTTTAATGTTTTATTTTATTTAAGACTTTATTTTATTTATTTATTTATTTATTTTTGTGAGGAAGATCAGCCCTGAGCTAACATCCGTGCCAATCCTCCTCTTTTTGCTGAGGAAGACTGGCCCTGAGCTAACATCCGTGCTGATCTTCCTCCACTTTATATGGGATGCCGCCACAGCATGGCCTGACGAGCGGTGTGTTGGTGCACGCCAGGATCCAAACCCGGGCCGCCAGCAGCAGAGCGCGCGCACTTAACTGCTACGCCACTGGGCCAGCCCCTGTTTTTTGTTTCTAATAGTTTTTTTGGTGGATTCTTTAGGGTTTTCTATGTATAAAATCATGTCATCTGCAAATAGTGACAGTTTTACTTCTTCCTTTCCAATTTGGATATCTTTTATTTCTTTTTCTTGCCTAATTGCTCTGGCTAGGACTTCTAATACTATGTTGAATAAAAGAGGGGAGAGTGGGCATCCTTGTCTTGTTCCTGTTCTTAGAGAAGTAGCTGTTAGTTTTTTTACCACTGAGGATGATATTAGCTGTGGGTTTGTCATATGTGGCCTTTATTATGTTGAGGTACTTTCCTTCTATACCCATTTTATTGAGAGTTTTTATCATAAATGGATGCTGAATCTTGTCAAATGCTTTCTCTGTATGTATTGAGATGATCATGTGATTTTTATTTTCCATTTTGTTAATGTGGTGTATCACGTTGATTGATTTGTGGATTTTGAACCATCCTTGCGTCCTTGGAATAAATCCCACTTGATCATGGTGTGTGATCCTTTTAATGTATTGTCATATTCAATTTGCTAATATTTTGTTGAGGATTTTTGCATCTATGTTCATCAGTGATACTGGCCTGTAATTTTCCTTTTTTGTGTTGTCCTCGTCTGGTTTTGGTATCAGGGTAATGTTGGCCTTGTAAAATGAGTTAGGAAGTGTCCTGTCCTCTTCAATTTTTTAAGAAGAGTTTGAGAATGATAAGTATTAAATCTTCTTTCAGTGTTTGGTAGAATTCACCCAGAGAAACCACCTGGTCCTGGATTTTTGTTTTTTGGGAGGTTTTTGATTTTGTTTCAATCTCCTTACTAATGATTGGTCTATTCAGAGTCTCTATTTCTTCTTGATTCAGCTTTGGAAGGTTTTATGAGTCTAAGAATTTATCCATTGCTTCTAGGTTATCCAATTTGTTGGCATATAGCTTTTCATAGTATTCTTTTATAATCCTTTATATTTCTATGTTATCCATTGTAATTTATGCTCTTTCATTTTATTTATTTGAGCCTTCTCTCTTTTTTTCAATTTTGTTTATCTTTTCAAAGAACCAGCATTTAGTTTCATTCATCTTTTCTATTGTCTTTTTAGTCTCTATTTCATTTATTTCACTATGATTTTTATTATTTCCTTCCTTCTACTGACTTTGAGTTTCATTTGTTCTTCTTTTTCTAGTTCCTTTAGGTGTGATATTATATTGTTTATTTGAGACTTTTCTTGTTTCTTAAGGTAGGCCCGTATTGCTATAAACTTCCCTCTTACTGTTGCTTTTGCTGCATCCCATGGATTTTGCTATGTTGTGTTTTCATTTTCATTTGTCTCCAAGTATTTTTTGATTTCTTTGTTGATCCAATAGTTGTTCAGTAGCATCTTCTTTAGGCTCCACATGTTTGTGACTTTTCTAGCTTTCTTCTTGTAGTTGATTTCTAGTTTCATACCATTGTGGTTAGAAAAGATGCTTGAAATGATTTCAGTCTTCTTAAAATTGTTGAAGCCTGTTTTGTTTTCCAATGTATGGTCTGTCTTTGAGAATGTTGCATGCGCACTTGAGAAGAATGTGTATTTTGCTGCTTTTGGATGGAATGTTCTAGATATATCTATTAAATCCATTTAAAGTTGATGTTTTCTTGTTCACTTTCTGTCTGGATGATCTATCCACTGATGTAAGTGGGGTATTAAAATCGCCTACTATTATTGCATTGCTGTCAATTTTTCCCGTTAGGTCTACTAATGATTGCTTTATATATTTTGGTTCTCTTATGTTAGGTGCATGTATATTAATAAATGTTATCTCTTCTTGATGGATTATCTGTGTTATCATTATGTAATGTCTGTCTTTGTCTCTTGTTATCTTTTTTGTCTTGAAGTCTATTTTGTCTGATATAAGGATGCTACACACACTTTCTTCCGGTTGCCCTTTGCTTGGAGTATCATCTTCCATCCCTTCACTCTGAGCCTATGTTTGTCTTTAGAGCTGAGGTGGGTTTCCTGGAGGCAGCATATTTTTGGGTCTTGTTTTTTAATCCATTTAGCCATTCTGTGTCTTTGATTAGTGAATTTAATCCGTTTACATTTAGGGTAATTATTGATATATGAGGACTTAATACTGCCATTTTATCTTTTGTTTTCTGGCTGCTCTATATTTCCATTGCTTATTTTTCCTCATGTTTGTATCTGCCATTTCAGTTTGATGGTTTTCTGTGATGTGTTTCTCAATTTCCTCTTTTTTTACGTTTCATGTCTTTGCTCTGAATTTTTGTTTCGTGATTACCATGAAGTTTGTATAAGAGGTCTCATAGATGAGATAGTCTTTTTCTGCTGATAGCATCTGATCTTCACTTGCCTATGCAGGTTTTGTCCTTTTCCTCTTCCCCTTCTATGTTTTAGTTGTCACAAATTATCCCTTTTTATATTGTGAGTTTGTTACCAAATTGAAGTGGTTATAGTTATTTTTAATGCTTCCTTTCCTTTTAACCTTTGTGTTATAATTACTTACTAACCTACTCTGATATAGAGTTGCAATTTTTTAATTCTCTCCATCTATTTATCACCTTGCTCAAAGCTTTGTATACCTTTGCCTTTTTGTTTCATATAGGAAAGCTGCTTTCAACATTTCTTAATGTGGGTCTGGTGGCAATAAACCCCCTCAGCTTTTGTTTGTCTGGGAAGGCCTTTATTTCTCCATATCTAAAAGATAACTTTGCTGAATAGAGTGTTCTTGGCTGATGGTTTTTATCTTTCAATATTTTGAATATATCATTCCACTCTCTCCTGGCTTATAGAGTTTCTGCTGAGAAATATGATAGCCTAATAGGGGTTCCCTTGTAGGTTATTGTGGGGTTTTTTTTTCCCCCTGGCTACCTTTAATATTCTGTCTTTGTCATTGACTTTTGGCAATTTTATTATCCTGTGTCTTGGAGAAGGTCTTTTTGTATTGAGATAATTGGGTGTTCTATTAGCTTAATGGATTTGTATATCCAGTTCCTTTCCCAGGTTTGGGAAGTTCTTAGCTATTATTTCTTTAAATAAGCTCTCTGCTCCCTTCTCTGTCTTCTCCTTCTGGGATACCCATTATCTTTATGTTGCCCTTTTTAATGGAATTGGATAATTCTTGTAGAATTTCTACATTTAAAAAAAATCTTAGTTCTTGCTCCTCTTCTACCTGCATCATTTCTAGTTTTCTATATCCAAGCTCACTAATTTTTTCTTCCATATGGTCTGCTCTATTTCCAATGCTTTCTAGTGCATTCTTCATCTCATTTATTGAGTTCTTCAACTCCAGAATTTCTGTTTGGTTTTTTTTTTAGAGTTTCAATCTCTTTGGTAAAGTATTCCTTCTGTTCATTGATTTTATTCCTGAGGTCATTGAACTGCCTTTTTGAGTTTTCTTGTAGCTTGTTTAGTTCTTTCATGACAGCTATTTTGTATTTTTTGTCAGTTAGATCACAATCTTCCATGACTTTATGTTTGGTGTCTGGAGAATTGTTATTTTCTTTTTGTGATGCTGTGTTACCATGGCTTTTCATGATGCTTGCTGAGTTATGCCTCTGCTGGTGCATTTGTCATAGCAAACACTTTTCTATTTAGTTATAGAATGTTTCTTTTGATTCAAACTTTTTAACCAGTAGGAGATTAGAGCCTTTCTTTTGTTTTTCAGTAGGTGGCTCTATAGCACTAAGTTTTGGTTTCTCTTACCTGAGCTGCCTCTGGCTCTATTTGAGGATCTGCACATTGTACCCTCCACTGCCTCTATTTGGGGTGTCAGTACTCTCATCGTTGCAACCTCTGCCCTTGGGGGTCACTGATACCTTGCTGTTGCCAGTGTTGCTGTGGTCACTGGCTTTGCTGCTGGGGGTTAGAGGGATGGCTGACACCTCTGCTGCATCCAGGATCACCTGGGTCAGAAGCTTCGCTGCCATGGTGAGGGGAGGGTGAGGGTGAGGAGGGAGCTGGTTTACAGGGCATCGCCTCTGCTATTGTCTGCTACCTTGTGGCTGCAGGTGCCACTGTGGTTGGGATGTTGAAATTGTGTGCCTCCACTGCTGCTCTCAGGCTCACGGCTGGGGCCTGGGATCATGGGGCTCTGTCTCCACATCTGCTCCACTCCTGGTGGCCGTAGGTGCTGCCGTGGCTGGCTGGCTGGGGTCACACGTGTGACTCCACTGCTGCCCTCCTGGTTCTTTGGGGCTGGGGACAGCTGGCTCAGCCGCTGTGGCCAGGGTCCTGGGCACTGCCTCTGCTGCTCCTCCATTTTGCCTCCTCTTTGTGTTCCAATCCCCCACCATCACATGTACCCATGGGTGGATCTCTCCTCCACCCTGGGGTGTTGGGCAATGTAGCTTTTGTTGTGTTATGGATATTTTACTTGCTGTAGATTGAAGGGGAGAGACAAAGGGATCTTCTCATGCCACCATGATGGTGACATCTCCCTAGGATTTACTGTTTTTGTTTGTACTAAAATATTCTTTGTTACTTTGCGTGCTTTGATAACATTACTTGGTAAAGTGCCTCCAATTCAATTGTTAACTCCTAGATGGAAGAGGTTTTACAAGTTTTTTTGTTGTTTTGTTTTTTTGTGTTTTTGTTTTTCCCTGTATTGTGCCATTTCTCTCAAAACCTAACATTTGGAAATCTAAACTATAAAAGAGAAATTACAGGTTCTTATTACTTTTTAAAAAGGGAACTGTTGATAGTCCAGAGTATAGTATGGAATAGTAGAAAAGGCAAGGTTTGGAATAAGATTTGAATTTGAATTCTAGCTTCCCCACGCTGGAGAAATTGGAAGACTTGTGTACTGTTGATAGGAATATAAAATGGTGTAGCTGCTGTGGCAAATAGTATGGCAGTTCCTCAAAAAATTAGATATTGAATTACTGTGTGATCTAGCAATTCCACATCTGGGTTTATATCCAAAATAATTGGTAGCAGCAACTTGAACAGATATTTGTACACCCATGTTCATAGTGGCATTATTCACATTAGCCAGAAGGTGGAGGCAACTCAAGTGTCCCTCAATGAATGAATGGATAAACAAAATGCAGTATATACATACGATAGAGTATTATTCAGCCTTAAAAAGGAAGCAAATTCTGACATATGCTACCACAAGGATGAACCTTGAAGACATTATGCTAAGTGAAGTTAGCCCATCACAAAAAGACAAATTCCACTTATCTGAGGTACCTAGAGTATTCAAATTCATAGAAACAGAAAGTAGAATGGTGTTTGCCAGGAGAAGGGGAAAAGGGAAGTTGTTATTTAATGGGTATAGAGTTTCAGTTTTGCAAGATGAAAAGAGTTCTGGAGATTTGTTGCACAACAATGTGAATGTACTTAACCCTACTGAACTGTACACTTAAAAATGGTTAACATGGTTAATTTTTTGTTATGTCTATTTAACCACAATTAAAAAAAATCAAATGGAAATGTTGAGTACATTCAAAAATGAAACAGAATTGGTACATTGTTTTTAGAAGGCAATTTGGAAATTTGTATTAAAGAAAAATAAAAAAAATTTGTATTAAAGATGTCCACATGCTTCGATTCTTTAATATGCTCCTAGATATTTTTCCTTAGAAATATATTCTGAAAAGAAGAAAAATGCGATAAGCACAAAAATGATTATTTTAAATTTATTTATAAATTTGAAAATATGGATAAAATCTGTTTGTCCAACAAATGCGGGATGCAGAGTAAATTGTTGTGTATTGACTTGTGGGATTGCAGCCTTTTAAAACAATATATAAAAATTATATGTGTAAATGGGTAAGGATTGCCAGGAAACAGGAGAAGAGATATCAGGGTGGTTAGATTTTCAGGGGCATTTGTTTTTAAAAGTCTCATTATTTTAATGTCATTTCTACAAAAGTTTTAAAACCCACTTAGCCAACAACTATTTTTATATTTTAAAATCTGTATGCTAATTATAAATTATTCTTACCCACTTGTGGAAACATGTTTACCACATCCTATACTCGAGAATGCTTTGTAAACCTGCAGTATGGATTTTGTGGATATTAAGAGTGTAATAAAGTAATTCATTTTTTAAATGCAGCAATAAATTTGGAGTCTAAAGACCTGGGTGTGAATTTGGATACTGCTTTTTTTTTCAGATTTTGCTTGGGCATGTCACTTAATCTTTCTGAACTTCAGTCCAAAGAGTTTCCAGTCTAGTGAGCACTTACTCTGAAGTGGGCGCTGGGCTAAATGTTTTACATGAATTATGTCTTCTAGCCCTTCCAACAAGCCTATGTGACAGGGCACTTCATTGATCCTCTTTCTACAAATGAAGAAACATTACATGGGGAAAGGAGATTCCTACTTTCAGCTCTAACAGTAAGAGCTTGGAAGTCATCTTTCCGTTACTATAAATTGGAAGAAACACTTGGTAATTCTGGCAAATTGCTGGAGGCTGTGTGGACTACCATAAGCATGAGAAATTTCCTGTCGGCCTGCAGTCTTAGGAGGTCCCTCACACTTTCTTGGGTTTCACTTCCAGGAAACCCACCAGGTTATCTTTTAAGAGCCAAGAAAGACTCCCTTGTTGCTCTAACAGGAGATAGGGGAAAGTAACCATTTTGAAATCTCAGAGCATTCTCCATAACAAAGACCTAGTCTCCAGGGCTAGGAGCCCTATTCTACCTATCTACATATAGTCATCTCCAGTTCCTTGTAGCATTCCTGTCTCATCTGAGGGAGGAAAGAAGCTAAAAAACACTTGTGAAGGTCACAGCCCAGAGACACAGGTCCATTAAAAGGCTGAAATTTAATCATGAGGTTATAGAATGCTTGTCTTCACCCACACTTTACCACCACATCACAGGGCTACAGTACAATAAAAGTGGATTACAGCTGAAAGATGTGTGAGGTGTAGACTCTACTCAGGAGAGGTTTTTAGAGGAATCTGGCACCTACAGGTACAGCAAACATTAAACTCAGCCTGACTCCTGGCCAAATTGACATAAAGTCTCTACTAATGACCTTCTACCTCAGCTCCTATTACCTGATTCATCATGTCTGGCTTTCAAGGAAAAATTATAAGACATGCTAAAAGGCAAGAAAATCACAATCTAAAGATAGAGCAAGCATCAGAACTGGACTCAGATACATGATACATGTTTTGGAATTATCAGAAAGAGAATTTAGAAGAACTGTGATTAATATGTTAAGGGCTGTAATAGAATAAGTAGACAACATGCAAAAACAGATGGGTAGCGTAAGCAGACAGATGGAAGCTCTAAGAAAGTTTCAAAACAGAAAGCATCAAGGGGCACAAGGAGTTAAGTGCATGCGCTCCGCTGTGGCAGCCCAGGGTTCGGATCCTGGGTGCGCATCGATGCACTGCTTGGCAAGCCATGCTGTGGCGGCATCCCATATAAAGTGGAGGAAGATGGGCACGGATGTTAGCCCAGGGCCAGTCTTCCTCAGCAAAAAAAAAAAAAAAAAAGAGGATTGGCAGATGTTAGCACAGGGCTGATCTTCCTCACACACACAAAAAAAGCATCAAAAGGAAATGTTAGGAATCAAATGCACTGTAATGGAAATGAAGAGGGCCTTTGATGGGCCCATCAGTAGAGCGAACATGACTGAGCAAGGAATCATTCAACTTGAAGATGATGTCAATAGAAATTTCCCAAACCAGAGTGCAAAGAGAAAAAAGAATGAACAAAAGGAGCATCTAATAACTGCGGGACAATTTTAAAAGGTGTAAAATACACATAATTGGAATACCAGAAGGAAAAGAGTGAAAGAATGGAGCAGAAAAAATATTTGAGGTAATAATGGCCAGGAATTTTCCAAAATTAACGATAGACACCCAAACAGATCTGGGAAGCTAAGAGAACACCAGGCAGGATAAATACCAAAAATCTATACCTAGGCATATCATATTCAAACTGCAGAAAACCAACAACAAGAAAGTCTTGAAAGAAGCCAGAGGAAAAAAACACTTACCTTGATTTCTTGTCAGAAAACTTGTAAACCAAGAGAGAGCGGAGTGAAATATTTAAAGTGTTGAAAGATGGGTAAATCAATTCAACCAAGGCTACATAGCTAAGTGGTGAAGCATTCAAATCCGTCTGCCCCAAAGCCAATGTTTAGCCTCTATGCCTCACACAGAGAAGTCAAGTGGAAATTTATATAAGGAAGAAAATAAAATTCACCCGTGATCTCATTATCGAGAACAGTAGTTCTCAAACTTGAGTGTGCATCTGAATCACATGCAGGCTTGTTAAAACACAGATTGCTGGGTCCCATGCCCAGACTTTCTGAACCACTAGGTCTGGGGTGGGGATCTGAGAATTTGCACTTCTAACAAGTTACCATGGGATGAGGATGCTATTAAAAACCATTGATCTAGACTCAGAGTAAAGTTTGCCATTTTAATATATTTCCTTCTGAGTTTTTTCTAGGCAGATTTGTATTTTGTTTTGTTTTATAGACTTGAGATTATGTTGTATGTAGTTTTATATTCAACTTTTTCACTTACTATTATAAGTACTTTTTCATGTCGTATTTCTCAAAAACATCATTTACAATAGCTGCATTCATTATATTTATGAAATAAGTTTATTTAAACTTTCCCAGACTGTTGGATGTTTAGATAGTTTCCAAATTTTCTGTGTTATAAATAATGCTGCAATAAATGTTCCTATACAAGGATCTTTTGGCCCAGCTTTGATCCCTACCCTTTACCCTCTTTGGAAAAATAATTTCATTTAATCTCACGTCTGTTGGTTCTGACTGGTTAATAACAGGATAATCTAATTTATAAATTCTGTGAGTACCTTGTGATCCTTTTGTACTATTTACATTAATTCCTTTTCAAAATTTTTTTGTTAATCAAAGACATGTAATTGCCAATCAGAGCTTATGAGCAGTGTAAGATACATATTTGCTTATCGTTTGTCTATCCTATTATAGTGGAAACTCCATGAAATCAGAGACTTTGTTTCATTTCCTACTACATCCCTGGAATTTAGAACAATATGTAGGATGTAGTAGTTACTCTCTAAATATTTGTTGAATGAATGAATGAACCAGGAGTAACACACTGAGTAAAGAAATTTAATGTCATCCTGCATAGTCTTATTATGTGTAAATGTATTTTTCCATTAACCTTTTAAAAATATTGAAAATAGCTCAGAGCTACCCCCATTATATTTGCAGAGGCACTCAGATTGAAAATCTCATATTCAATCCAACCTCATCATTTAGAAAGCTAGAATGGCACTTTCACTTCAACATGGTTGAGCACACGTTTATTTTTACCCTTCCTGAAACCCCACTAAAATTACAGTATAGGAATAAAAAAAGGCATAGATCTACAAGGATAAAGAGAATAGGAGAGGAGATAATAGTGGTTTGTAAAAAGACATTAGGAAAGGAGATAATAAATTATTAAAGGGATGGACAAGTGGCAGCTAGCCTAGCAGAACCAAAGAAAATAAACATAAGACTGTAGAGGAGGGAGCCAAAAAGAAACAAAGCAAGCAGAGCTGTAAAACCCTGGAAAGGCTCAGGGTGGGAGGCAGCATCTCTGAAGGCATATGTGTAGAGTGAGGCTAAACACAGGGGGTTTGGATGAAAGGCAAGAGGATGGATCTCCCATCCCCTGGAGTAACCGGGCAATCACTTCCCTTCCATCCATGCAGAAGATGGGAGAGTTACTCTGAAGACTTTAAATCAGAGAGACTTAGGATGTGGGGATACCTGGCACAGTTGATGGTAAGCAGGTGATGTGCCATAATTACTATTATTACCATTTTTGACATCATAGCTGAAATACTAAAATTTGTATGAAATTCAGTATTATCACATAGATTAAATATTCTGAGTAGGACCCAAGATAATAAACCTGAAAAGTGGTAGTCTGTCTAACAGGATGTGTGAGAAATGGGGATTTGAAATCCCCTGGATTAGGATCTGCATTAGTAATGAGGAAGAGGAGCTACATACCTCCTTAATTGGTTAGTAGATTCACATGGGTAACTATTATACACTGGCATAGGCATTAAAAGCTACAAAACAAAAGTGAAATGGAGTTCAGAGGTTAAAAAGCTTCAGGTGAAATCAGTAAATAAAATGAAACTTCATATGAAACTGTGCGATATAATGAAAGGAGAGGGAAACTGTCTCAAATGTGACCTCAATTTCAGTGACTTTCATGTCCATTAGGCTTCAGCTGCCCACTTCCATGGCCAAAGTGCGTGTTGCCGTCATCTGGAATTGTGCCACCTCTGAAATCTTAAATTCAGATATTTCGTGCTTGGACTATACCATATTCAACATTGATTATCTAAAAAATCATTTTGTGAAATAATTCAAACTTTGTGAAACATTTCAAACTTACAGAAAAACTGCAAGAACAGTACAGAGAATTCCCACTTTCCTTTACCCAAATTCACCAATTTCAACATTTTGTCACACTTTTATCATTTTCTCTCTCTTATATATGAATACATATTGTATTATATGATAAATATGTATTATATATAATATAATTTTAACCTTTTATATATGTACATATTTTACTTGAAACATTTGGGAGCATGTTACATACGATTGTGCCACTTTATCCCTTAATACTGGGGTGTGTATTTCCTAGGAACAAAGATGGCCTTACGTAAAATCTCTGTGAAGTTCACCTAATATTTTTATCTAATTCTACAGTCCATATTCCAGTTTTGCCAGTTGTCCCAGCAATAACGCCTTGTATAGCATTTCCCCCTCGCACAGGTTTCATCCAGGGTCGCATGTTACATTTAGTCGTCTGTCTCTTTTCATCTAGAGCAGTGCCTTAGTCTTTCTTTGTCTATCACGACATTGATAAACATTGGTTCAAAAAGGATTTGGGTCACCCGCACAAATTCATGATCTCCTCATGCCTCTGTTGGGGGAAGAGGGAGAATCTCCCTCTGCCCTTTTCCTTAAGGTTCTTATGGCTGGCCAAATAATTAACAAGACAGGTTAGCAGGAGAAAATAATACCAAGTTTAATAACATGTATACATAGGACAAAGCAGGGACGCTGCGTTTCTCAACACAATAGCAGAAATTCTCATCTTAAATACCATGTTCAACCAAAGACAAGGAGGATGTTGGGGGTGGGGGTGTCAGTTACAGGAGATTATCACTAAAGCACTGTAAACAAGAGTAAGGTTTATTATGCAGTTTTAAGGCCTCACCTTCCACATTGATAATTTTCTAGAAATGAGGTCATCCCCCCTCTTTCCAATACAGAGAGGGAGATACCTTTACAAATGGAGACTTCCCTTGTAAATGATTGTCTGGCAACTCCTCGAAGGGCCATCCAGAGAATGTGGCCAGAGAGACAGAACTTCCGATAAGATGGGCTTGTTGGTGCCTTTTCTATTGTAACCTCTATCCTACATTATCTTTATAGCCATCATGATAATAACTCCTTCCTGAAACAGATCTTTTGTTTTAAATTCTTTAGGCAGTTTGGGAGGGGAAACTCAAATATTCTTCCTGAGTTCTCTGAGTCCTTATTGTCTTCTGCTCGAAATAATCCGCATACCAGAGTGGTGCTTCCTGGGGTAGCTTGCCCTGAGCACCATCACCTCTAATCCCCGCACCTCCCCATTCACTGGGCAAACTTTCTCACTTCTTATATGGCAGAGAAAATACAAGCCATAAAATAGAAACACCCTCAATTTCCTGACACATACACATTTATCTGTATCTAGCGGGCTATTGCAAAAGCCTCTTAAGTGGTTTCCTTGTTTTCATTTACCATGCTGAAAATCTGGTTATCTGGTTATGAATTCTCTCTCTAAAACCCTTTAATGTTTTCCCATTGCCTTAGGGCAGTCTAAACTCTCTCAGAGAGCAGACGAGGATGTTTTGTTTCTCCAGGCTTTTTCTGATCACATGTCTGGTACCACCCTCCATGCATTCTACACTTCATCATAATGAACAATTTATTCATTGTTGCCATAATGAAAGTACTAGGCCTGTGCACATATTGTTTCCTCATCATCGGCTTCGTTTAATAAATTGTATTGCTCAGTGGTTGAGAACATGAAATCTACAGTAAACCCTTATGGGTTCACGTCCCAGCTCTGCCACTTAAGAGCCAGGTAGCTTTAGGCTAGGCACCTAACTATTCTAATTTCTCCACGTGTCAAATGAGGAGAACAGTGGAACCTCCCTCATGTACAGCAGGTAACAGAGCTTCACCTGTAGCAGACCTCCAGAAACGTTATCGACCATTGCTCACAGTGGCAGGCACTGTGCTGGACACTGGGGAAAAGCCAGATTTGGGCCTTGCCCTCTTATAGATTACATTATTGTGGAGGAGAGAACTGTAATTACATAATTATTTAACTGCATTTGGGAAAAAAAGTTCAGGCTTCCAGAAGAGGAACATCTGACAACTTTTTCTTACTTCAGGGCTTCGAATGCGGCATTTCCTCTGCTGAAAACTTAACAGTTTTTGGAAAAAGGAACTGCAAATTCAAAAGCCTGACGCAATAAAGGAGTGTGGCTTATTAGATGCATTGAATGAAGGCCAGCGTAGCTGGCATGGAGAGGTTAGGGTGGGGAAGAGAGGTGTGAAATGGGGTTTGTAAAGTAGGCGGAGGCCAGGCCTATGTGATGTCCGGGTCAGGGGCTGACCTCTATCCAAGGGCTAGAGGAAGCCACTGAAGCTTTTTAATCAGAGAGAGAATACAATTCGGTTTATGTTTTAAATGGTCACTTGCCTGCTGTGGCAGATTGGAGCAGGGCAAGAGCAGGTGGTGATGGTGACACTGGGCACTACTGACCGAGAAGGTTTTAGAGTCTAGAATGTCTAAATTTCTCTGTGACTGGATGTTGGGATTTGCAGGAGAGGGTTAAGAGTGAGTTAACACCTCTCTGTTTCAGCTTCCGCCTCTTCCTTCTGGCCTCTACCTAAGTCCCACCCTCAAGACCCAGGTGGACGCCACTCTTGTGCTTCCACAGTGCTGTCTGCGTACCTCGCTGGGTCTTAGCACACTTGCCGTTATGGTTTACTGTAGCTGGTTTGTCTTCCTCCTAAATTAGAATGTATTTGTAGTAGATGAGTGAGAAATGAAAGCATAAATTAACATAAAGCTAGACCATGAGTGAATACAGTGTTTCATTTTTAAGCCGGGTGTTTTGGTGGTATATTGTCTTTGGATCAAGTTGTTTATAAAATAAGAATTCATTAAGAACTGCTCCCTCCTCAAAGACCAGAATTGGGTTCTTGACTGTGTTTTGTTGACAGGAATAGGTATTTGCATTACTTGGGTCAAACAGAACAATAACATTATTTGTTCTTCCACTTAATTAACCTGGAGGGCATTTCTTTCCCTTCTTTGTTGTGTGTTTTAAACAGTTCTCATGGTAAAGATCCCTCCTGGGGCCTATTATTTTATCTTGATTTGTGTAGGTTTTGATCAGCTACTTAAATATTTCAATATGTGTACAGACATTTTAACTTTAGGAAAAACTCAGCCACACTATTTGTTTAAAACCCTCTATAACCTCAGGCAGTTTGACTTTATTTCGGTTATGACAGCTCCCTCTGTGTTTATTATCATTAGTTCCTTCTTTTGAAATTAAATGTAACTTGTTTTGTTTTTGTCTTTCTATAGTTTGTTTTAACTTCGTACAATAGCTAGTTTTTGGCCTTAGCATTTCCATTGCTGAAAAACAAATATAATGTCAAATTGTTGGCTTTGGTGGTGCCTAATGTGGAATTAAAGAGAAAAGAGAATTACTATAAAATGAAATACCTTGCCTCTAACCAAGATTTCACCAATTAGGAGGCATTTTATTATTATATTGATATATTGATTTAGTTATATTTATTTTATAATAAACAAGTCTTCTATATGTTTTTATAGCCTAGTAGAGTAGGAACAACTAAAAATAATGTAAATAATATATTTTTAAAGAAGTATGAAATATAAAGTTCTAGTTAATATTTTAAGAAAGATGATTTATTTATTTATTTGAGGAAGATTGGCCCTGTGCTAACATCTGTTGCCAATCTTACTCTTTTTCTTTTTTCTCCCCAAAGCCCCAGTACATAGCTGTGTATCACAGTTGTAGAATTGTACCTCTTCTATGTGGAACGCTGCCTCAGCATGGCTTCATGAGCTGTGAGTGGGTGCGCGCCCAGGATCCGAACCGGTGAACCCCACGCTGCCAAATCAGAACACATGAACTTAACTGCTACGCCACCGGGCCGGCTGCATGATTTATATATCTAACCAATACAAGAATTATAGAAATTTGGGCCGGCCCTGTGGCTTAGCGGTTAAGTGCGTGCACTCTGCTGCTGGCGGCTCGGGTTCGGATCCTGGGCACGCACCCACGCGCCGCTTCTACGGCCATGCTGAGGCCGCTGCACAGCGACTGAAAGGATGTGCAGCTATGGCATACAACTATCTACTGGGGCTTTGGTGGAAAAAATAAATAAATAAAATTATATATAAAAAAAGAATTATAGAAATTAGCAGTTCTAAAAATGTTATTAGTGAAATAGCAACAGATTCCAGTAAGGTTTATGACTTCATGAAAACTAATGTTAATAACCCTGAGCGTGAAATTAGATTTTTGCCTGTTTTCTCTTTCTATATATGTTTCCTGTGATTGAGTAATACAAACTTAATTACTCTCAATCAAATCTTTAACTTACTTTCCTGAAATACTAAGCAACTTTCCCAAATTAGCAAAAATTAGGAATGATAATGGGTTACTTTTATTGAATATTATTATATTATTACTATTACTATATAGTTCAGGTAATACATTTCAAAACAACCTTATGCGACAGATATTCTTGATATTGTCCTTTTTATAGATGAGAAAACTTGAATACCTGAGCAGTTAAGTAACTTGTTGGGAAGGTGACAGAGCTGAGTGGTGGGGCTGATCTGCCGCCCTAGAGACTGAGGTCTTAATCATTCCACTGTGCTGCAACCTAGAAATGGGGGCAAAGTTTGTTCAAAGTAAGATTTTTTTTTTAAATTTTATTTATTTATTTATGTTCCCCCAAAGCCCCAGTAGATAGTTGTATGTCATAGCTGCACATCCTTCTAGTTGCCGTATGTGGGACATGGCCTCAGCATGGCCGGAGAAGCGATGCGTCGGTGCGCGCCCGGGATCAAACCTGGGCCGCCAGCAGCAGAGCGCGAGCACTTAACCGCTAAGCCACGGGGCCGGCCCTAAAGTAAGATGTTAATAAAGTAATTTTTTTTATTAACTAAAGCCGATATTATATTCAGATTTCCTTAATTTCCTTAGTGTCCTGTTTCCATTCCAGGATCCCATCTAGGACACTGATGTAGTTGTCAGTCTCCTTAGGCTCCTCTTGGCTGTGACAGTTTCTCAGACTTTCCTTATTTTTGATGACTGCTCTGACAGTTTTGAGGCTTACTGGTCAGCTATTTTGTAGAATGTCCTCTACTGGAATGTGTGGGATGTTTTTCTCATGATTAGACTGGGATTATGGGATTTTGGGAGGAAGATCAGAGGTAAAGCGCCATTTTATCATATCATATCAAGGGTACATACTATCAATATAGTTTATATCATTGTTGATGTCTACCTGGCTCGCCTGGTGGAGGGAGTGTTTGTCAGGTCTCTCCACTGTAAAGTTACTTTTTTCTCCCTCTTTCCATACTACACACTTTGGAAGGAAGTAACTATGCACAGCCCACACTTGAGGGCGGGGTTACGCTTTGCCTCCTTGAGGGCAGAGAATCTACTAAATTGTTTAGAATTCTTCTGCACAGGAGATTTCTGTCTTCTCTCCTGTTTTTTTGTTTACTCAGTCATTCATTTATGTGAGAATGGACCCAGGACTCATGGGTATGTGTTTTACACTTTGGGTTATTATCCAATATTACTTTATATATGCTGTCGCTCAGATTGTTCCAGCATTGGCCATTGGGAGCTCTTAGTTGGCTCCTGTGTCCCCTTGTTATAGCCCCATCAGTGTAAGTTTTTTTTGTTTTCTGTTTGTTTTTTTTTAAAGCACTTCCTTACTTTCTGGCAACAAGACACTCTGGGCATGTCCTTTGTATTTCTTGCGCCAGTCCTAGAATCAGCCATTTTTCCAAAGAGCCCTGATTCCTTTTCTTGGAGAATGGTATTAGAAACCAAGTTCTGTGCTCACTGCTACTAGGGTGTTGTTACCGCTAGGTGCTCCCAGCTGACAGAGCAAGGAAATACATGTGTTCACACTAACCTGTGTATACACACATATCTGTGAAGATTTATATATGAAAACATCAGAATCTATGTGAAGCTGAACATGAGTTCATATTGATATCTTCAACTCTAATCCATTATTACATGGATCATTCTAACCTCCTACCATTGCTTATCAGTAAATTTCCACCCTGATAGTGAGAAACCTGGCTCCCACCACACCTGTGAGTTTACTTTATTGTTCAGTTCCAGTATACATGTAGAGAAGGGTCAGAACTGTTAACCCAGACCCCTGTGGGAAACGACTTCATCAACTAGCGCACAGCGCTTATGTGCAGTTCCTTTTGTCTTTAGTCTTACAGATCCCACTTATTTCTAAAGTTACTTAGGTAGCATCTTTCCTCCCGCATTTCCTTCAGTAAGGAAAGCTCCAAAAAGGTTTTCTTTTTAATTGGCGTATATTAAGGTTCACTCTTTGTGTTATATAAAGTTCTGTGGGTTTTGACAAATGCAATGTCATATCCATTGTTATGGTATCACACAGGATAGTTTCACCACCCTAAAAAATTCCGTCACATACTCAACCATGTCCCCTCCCTGTAAACCCCTGACAACTACTGATCTTTTCCCCGCCCCTATAGTTTTGATTTTCTAGAATGCCATATTATTGGAATCATATGGTATATAGCCTTTTTAGACCAGTGTCTAGCAATATACAAGGTCTTATACATCTTTTTGAGATTGGTATTGAGAGCTCATTTCTTTTTTATCACTAAATAATATTCCAATGTATGGATGTACCACGGTTTAGGATGTACCACAGTTTATTTATCCATTCACCTTTTGAAGGACATCTTGGTTGCTTACAAGTTTTGGCGATTAGGGGTAAAGCTTCTGTAAACATTCAAGTGCAGGTTTTTTGAGGACATAAGTTTTCACCTCATTTGGGTAAATATCAAGGAGTGCGATTGATGGATCATGTATAGTAAGGCTATGTTTACCTTTTCAAGAAACTGCCAAACTGTCTTCCAAAGTGGCTGTACCATTTTGCTTTCTCGCCAGCAATGAATGCGAGTTCCCGTTGCTCCACATCTTTGCCAGCATTTGGCATCATCAGTTTTTTTGCATTTTAGCCATTCTAATAGATGAGTAGTGGTATCTCATTGTTTTAAATTTTCAATTCCCTAGTGACATATGATGTTGAGCATCTTTCCATGTGCTTATTTGCCATCTGTATATATTCTTTGGTGAGGTGTCTGTTCAGATCTCTTGCCCATTTTTTCCTCAGCTTTTTTGAGGTACAATTGACAGATAAAATTATAAGATATTTAAAGTGTACACTGAGATGATTTGATATATGTATACATTGTGAAAGGATTTCTCTTGTCTGGTCAATTAACACATCCATCACCTCACATATTTTTATATATAATATACAAATAAAAGTTATATATATATGTGTGTGTATGTGTCTCAGAATGCCCGTTTTTAAACTTGGGTTTTTCTTCTTGTTGAGTTAATAAAATAATTTTTAATGGAAAATTTCTTTTATGGTATTAGTCTCCCTGATTATTATTCTGGTTACAGTTATTGAGAGCTTGTTTACTATAAGCCAACTTTATGCTAACCTCTTTATATACATTATTACATTTAATCCTCATAACAACTCTTTGAGGTATTGTAGTCACTTTACAGATGAAGAAACAGGCTAGTAGGAGGCAGGGTCTGTTTCATCAAACATAGTTAGTAATAGACAGGGCTTATTATGCTACTACCAGCTATTTTAAATTTTTATATTAACACTCCACATTTCTGGAAAATCATGTAAACATTTTGACATTTATTTAAAATCAGTAAACAAGTATCCATAAGGAAACTGTTTTTTCTTGTCATTGAGTACCTTTCAAGTCATTTTCATGTGGCTTGAGCCTTTAAAAAAGGAGAATTTTTTGGGTTTTCAAAGCACAGAAAGTAAAGAAAGCTGTTAATTGACTTTCTGGAATGATTAATTCAAGAAGAAATCAGTTGGTTTTTATAGACAGCCTTTTACATTTTGTGACTGTGTGTGTTTTAAACCACACCAAAAAACAGAGATAGGAATAGCTGATGGGGAACTGAAAACTGCGACGATTTCTTCTAAACCATAAAATGCAGTTGACAGACATCTTTTTATAGACTTGTCTGTGATTGCACACTGTTTTTGGGCTAGAAAATTTTTTCATCAGGGAAAATCTTTCCTTAAAATTTATAAAAGCTGTTTATAGTAAAATAGCACAGTATGACAAGACAGAATTCTACCCAGATCATTTTAAAGCTAAGTTGGACCACATTTCCCTTAAAGTGTAGACAATAGCAGCAGTGGAACATGATAAGTATATGTTTAGTGAGGAAAAGTGATTTCTTTTGCTGAGGAAGATTTGCCCTGAGCTAACATCCATGCCAATCTTCCTCTATTTTTTAGTATGTGGGCCACCAGCACAGCATGGCTAACAGAGCAGTGTAGGTCCACGCCCAGGAACCGAACCCAGGCTGCCGAAGTGGAATGCACTGAACTTAACCACTAGGCTGCTGGGGCTGGCCCCGGAAAAGTTTTTTTATATTGCTTCCAAAATAATTTTTCAAACCTTGAATTCTTTATAAAATTGAGAAAATGACAAATCCAGATGAGAGAGGGAAGGAAAACTAATCTGATTTAGCAAAATTGGTTAAGAAACTAGGATTACAGAAATAAAGGGATGAATCGCACATAGTTCCTGTATTAGTTAACTATTGCTGTACAACCGATTACCCCAAAACCTAGCAGTTTAAAACAACAAACACTTATTATCTCACACAATCTCCAGATGTAGCTTTACTGGATGATTCTGACTCAGAGTCTCTCAGATCTGTGGCTTACTTACATGGTTGTTGGCAGGATTCCGGAGGCCTCAGTTCCTTACTCGTTGTTGGCCAGAGGCCTCAGTTTCTTGACACATGGGACTCTTCATAGGCCATTGGAATGTCCTTACAACATGGCGTCTGGCATACCCCAGAGTGAGTCATCCAAGAAATAGAGAGACAGAGATTAAGACAGAAGCCACAATATCTCATATAACCTAATCTCAGAGGTGACATGCCATTATTTTTGCCATATTCTATTGGTGACATAAACTACCACTGGTATAATATTGGAGGCAACTACACAATGGTGTGAATACCAAGTGGTGGGGATCACTGGGAATCATCTTGGAGGCTGGCTGCCATAGTGTTCCCTCAGTCCCCTGGTGACTCACATCCCTCCCACATGTAGAATTTACTCACTCTCTTCCAGAGCCCACCAAAGTCTCATCCCATTATAGCTCGTCTAAAAGTCCAGAATGTTGTATCTAAATCAAGGCCAGGTGTGGATAAGGTTCCTCGACTGTAGTAAAGCACAGCTCCTTGAGTGCAGTTTCTCTCTATCTGTAGACCTGTGAACTAAAGAGACAAGGTATTTGCCACTCACCACCCAACAGGCAGTGGTGGAGCAGGTAAAGGATAACCTCCATAGACACTTCTATTCCAAAAGGTGAAAATAGGAGACACATGGGAGTCAGTGGTCCATAAAATCCAGCTGGGAAATGCTGGAAGGTTCTTGATTAGATCTTGGTCCTACTGTACAGAAATGATTCTAGGTGGCTTTTAGCTCAGCCCTCTGGGCTGTTGGTTCTACCCTCTGTGTCATCCTCCCTTTTATGAGAGATAGTATATGTTTTCAGCTAAGCAGTTTTCTAAACCTGTTTCCTGTCTTTATCCCCTTTCACTCCAAGTTGGAGGTATTCCTGCAAATTTAATTCTCTTAAAATCTTCATGGGTCTCCTATGAATCTTATTTTCCATTAGACCAAAGACACATATACAAATTTGAGATAAGTCATTCTGTACCTTGGGCTTCTGCTGAGACAGCTGAGAGACATTAAGCTTTCTTTTGAAGCCCTATTGTTTGATTCAAAGGATCTGTGAGACACTCTTAAACACTTTAGAAGTTCTTTTGCTAGTTTGAATGGTGCCCTGAGACACCATATTTGATCTTTCTGAGGTCTTAACAAAGGATTTTACAGCCACATACTTGGTTTCATGTTTAGACTGTTTTTCTGGCAGTGCCCCATATTTAATCTTTGCCCAGAAGCCATTTCTTATCTTGGCATCTGTTGCCATCTGGAGAGGCAGGGAATTTCCATAACTAACAATTCCTGGCTTCTTTTTATTCAACCATCTTTCCTTTAGTTTATCTTCTCCTCTTGCATTTTATATAAGCAGTCAAAGAGAGCCAGGGAGCACCTTCAACACTTTTCCTAGAAATCCCTCTATCTAGACCACCTGGTTCATTAGGCATGTGCTCTACTTTCCATGTTCATAGAAATTTTCCTGCTATTCATAAAAAGGATCCCCTTTTGCAGTTTCCAAAGTGATTTTCCTCACTTTTCTTTGAGCTCTAACCTACAGCCTACTCAAAGGCTGGCACCACCTGACTCAAAAGCGTCTCCCATATTTTTAGGCATTTGTGATGGCAGCGTCTCACTTTCAGATACCAAAATTCTGTATTATCTATTAGTTACCTATTTTGTGGTAACAAATTACCCCAAAACTTAATGGCTTAATACAACATTTTTGGGGGCTGGCCTGGTGGTGTAGTGGTTAAGTTTGAGCACTCTGCTTTGGTAACCCAGGATTTGCAGATTTGGATGCCGGGTGCAGACCTACACACTGCTCATCAAGCCATGCTGTGGCAGCATCCCACATACAAAATAGAGGAAGATTGGCACAGATGTTAGCTCAGGGCCAATCTTCCTCATCAAAAAAAAAAAAAAGGAAAAAAAGGAAACCATTTATTCTCTCATACAATTTCTGAGAGACAAGAATCTGAGAGCAGTTTAGTTGGGTGGTTCTGGTTCACAATCTCTTATTAGGTTGTAGTCAAGATGTTGGTTTGGGCTGGAGGATCTGCTTCCATGCCCACTCACTTGGCCATTGGTCACTCAGTTCTTCCCTGGCTTTAGGCCTCACTTGCTCACTACAGGAGGCTCTCCATAGGCTGCTTGAGTGCCCTCACAACATCCAGCTGGTTTCCCCTGGAACTAGTTATAAGAGGGAGGGTGGGAGTGAGAGAGAGAGAGAGAGACTAAGGTAAAAGCCTAATATTGGAAGTGACATACCATTACTTCTGCCATATTCTATTGGTCACATGACCAGCGCTGGTATAACATGAAAGGGGGTTATACACGTGTATGAAAACCAAGAGTTGGGAATCATTGGGAGCCATCTGGGGGTTGTTTGCCATGTTTCTGCCTTTAAGAATTTCATAGTCTAGTGAGCGTTTATTAGTGCCTACAGGTTCTAAGCACTGTGATAGCCATGTGTTGTTCATTTGGTGTTTAAAATCCTGAAAGGAACTGCTACTCCCAATTGAACCTTAAAGAGATCAAGTATCTTGTTCAAGAACTCACCAGAGAACATAGATTTGAACCTAAGTCTGGGAAAGACTTGGGAGCCTAGGCCTGAGGTAAAAGAGTGGATAAATATTCTGTAGGATTATTGTCTTTGTATTTAAAAATGAATTTTATTCAGTATACTTATGTTCAGCAGTAGCTGTTTGACCTCTGTTTCGTATGTGGACAGCTCTGGTCAATTATCTTTTGTTATATTCCCTTCTCTATAGAGCTCTGACCTTCTTTACCTGTCCTGTCTCATCCTCCTACTGACTTTCTTCTCACCACTTTCCATGGAGTCCTTTGGAGCCTCAGGCTAATTCTAATGTAAATAAACTTCTTTACAAATACTCTTTTCATAGAAGGTTCGCTCATCTCTTTTTTATTAACTTAATCATGGATTTCCTTCTGGAATACCATTTCTTTTGGGGCCATCTTGAGTAAGGGCCCTTCATTGTCTCATGTCGTTTTGTCTTCAAGTAGTAAGTTGAGTCAGCCCACTTCCAATTCCAAATTATTGCTCTTTCATTCTTATATAACAATATAAAAATTCTTCTACTTTTGAAATTTGTCCCATCTTATTCTCCTTCTCTCTTTGTCACTGTCATTTATCAGTCTCCCTCTAGCTTACTCTTTGTTGGTCGAAGCCTTTGGCACTTATTTTGCGGTTTTCTGTCCATCCCAAATTCCACCATCATTCTGGATGACTTCAGTGACCATGTGGACCACCCATCCAACACACTAGTTTCGTAATGTCTTGTTCTTTTCCACGTCGGTGACCTGCACTTCCACTCCTGTTCAACATCCTACTCCCATGGCTAGATCCTGTGAGACATTTAAAATCTTTACTCTTTCATTCTATTGACTAACCACAATCTCTGAGATTTCCAATGGTGCTCTGCTTCTTTACATATAAATTACTTGCTCTTGGATCTTCTCAAGACTTCTATTTTCCATGATCCTTCTCTCCCCTCCTTCCTCCCATTTTATCAGTCAAACAAAACTGATTCTGGCTAATGTGAGTAGAAAAGGAATTTCTTAGAAGACAGCAGAGAGCTCACAAAATCAACAGGGAAGCTGGGGAACCAGCTTGGACAATGGGCAAAGAACCAAGGAGGTTCAGCAGCGTGTACCCCAGCTAAGGTCAGGCTACAAGGACAATCTGGTTAACGTGCCACTGCTGATACCACTGCCCCTGGACCACTGCTACTAAATTCTTGCTGTTACTGCTTCCACCATCCCCATAGGTAATTTAAAAATCGTCCCTGCATTTTTGTGTTACCTCCTTAAGATTCAAAATCTTGCATAAGAACATCCAATTGACAGAGCCTAGGTCACATGTAGGTTCCTTCGCCACCAGAAGACTGGGAGAGGGAAGATCTATCCTCTTTGGCTTACTTAATGAGAGAGAGGACATTGTATTCTGCTAATATACACAATAGGGATTCCCTCCAAATAGGAAGAGTATTTGGATCTTGGGTGCCAAAAAAACAAAGAAGAAGGAAAAGGAGAGGAAGAGGAGGAAGAAGAGAAAAGAGAAGGAGAAGGAGGAGGAGGTGAAAGTGGAGGTACAGGAAGAGGAAGAGGAGGAGGAAGAGCCATCCATGACTGTCTACTTTAGCTGCCTAATGGCTTAGGTGGGGATAGGGGGAAGTCTGCCTGATCCACCTTCCACCTCCTTATTCTCAGTAGATGATCTTGCTTTGTGTTTCAAAAATGGTAGCCATCAGACCTGAATTCCCTTAACTTGTTTCTCTACCTTTAAACACATCTTCATCAACACTCTCCTTTCCTACCTTCCTTTAGCTGTTTTAGTAGAAGAGCTGTTCCTTCTCTTGTTCAAGCTTACTTTTCTCATTAGTATTCATGATCTCATCCACTCTTGTCTTCTCCAGGACTTTCCTTCATTAATTAAGCCTTCCTTTTCTTTAGTTAAGATTTTTTATTAGTATCTCTTTTACACCAAACATTGTTGAATGCCGGAGATATAAAGATGAATTTAATATAGCTTTGAAGGACTTTTAGTATTTAGTGGGGAAAGACAGACACAAATAATTGATTGCAGTGCAATGATTTAATCACAATCATAATTATTTGTGTAATTTGTTTAATATCTGATTTTCCATTAGCACATCAGCACATTTGTTTGGTTCTCCACTGTGTCTCCAGTGTCTAGTACCTAGTAGGTGCTTAATAAATATTATTGCATGGATGAAGAGAGGTAGGCAGAGGGTGCTGTGGAATCACAGAGGACAGGTTCTTGGCTCAGCCTAGAGGATGAGAGAAGGAAGATGGTGTGTGGGTGGCAGCTTGGTAGGGTAAATTGCAGGAGCAGCATCTTCGAGGTTTAGGAGTCAGCAGGGAAAAGTGAGGGGAGACCAGGCAGAGAGAAGAGCATGAACACAGGTAGGGAACGGGGAGGAGCTGGATGGTTTGAGCAGTTAGGTGTTAAATAGCTTTACTAACAACTAGCATCTATTGAGTGTTTACATATGTGGGAGATCAAGATTTGGCCACCCTGAAATATATCTCTTTACCTTGATTGTTTTCTCTGAGGGACATTTGACCTCCCCCACTAACTGCCTAAAGAATTTGACATGGTGGCTCCTTCCTGGAACAGATCTTCTATCATGATGGCTGTAAAGATAATGTAGGATAGAGGTTACAATAGGAAAGGCACCAAGCCTCTTTTATCAAAATCTCTGTCTCTCCCTGACCACATTATCTATAGGTGACCCTGAAAAGAATTGTCTTCCTGCCCTCTGAAGTCCCAGGCCACTACCCACCCCCAACATGCTCCTCGCCTTTAGCTGCAATACTTAAGCAAGCAGCTTAGACAGAGGGACGAGTTGCTCATTTCTGAGTTTCTCCCATGTATACATGTTATTAAACTTGGTATCATTTTCTCCTGCTAACCTGTCTTGTTAATTATTTGGCCAGCCATAAGAACCTTAAGGAAAAGGGCAGAGGGAGATTCTCCCTCTTCCCCCGACACATACATACTTAGCATATGTTTACGTACATATGTTAAGTATTTTATACACATTTTCTCATTTAATACTTAACGATGTTCTGTGAGTAAGGTATTATTCCCATTTTAGCAATGAAAAATATCTTCAGTCCTTAGGGAAACTAAATAACTTGCCCAAGGACACTTAACTCATAAAGGTTAGAGCAGGGATTTGTTTGGGGTTCTTTCTGGCTGCAAAGCCTGGTGTTTTTTAAAACTACCCTGTTATACTAAGGTAGTTGTTCCCAAACTGCTGCTCATCAAATCCCCTGAGGTAATTTGTAAAAATACAGATTCCTGGCCCTACACAGGATACTGAATCAGAATTTCCAGGGGTAGAGCTTGTAGACACAAATTTTTAACAAGCTCTTGGGTGATTCCCGTACAACTGGCCTGGTACTGGTGGTCTCACTCTTGGGAGTCACTGCACCCAAGAGCAAGGCAGGACCAGTGACCAGATCAGGGAGACTTTCCTGAGGACTGCTAAGGGTCTTTGACTTTGTCCTGCAGATGATGGGGAGTTTCTGAAGGGTTTTAAGCTGGAAAGTGAGGTAATCAGATATGCATCTTATGTACTCCACTTTGACAACAATGTGAAGGATGAAGTTGAGGTACCAGACTGCAGGCAACGAGAACTTATATCTTCAGATTTCTGTCTTGACTGATTTCTTCCCTTTTGTCCACAAACATTCTCAAATCTCTAAAGATTTTTTCTCTTGGTCCTACCAACTTTTCAATTGTGTTAGTTTCCTCGTTTCCCTTGCTAAATTCTTAAAAGCAAGTTATACTTAATGCCAAGTTTCAATCAGTTCAAGAAATATCACTTCCCATTTTCTTCATTAATGCCTCACCCCTAACAGTCCAGCTTTCAGCCCATTACCCTGTCTTCTCCAAGGTCATCTTTCATTCAATAAATATTTTTTGAATGTTATTTGCAATCATAATCCTTTCTCAGATTTTGGTTTGAAATGATAATACGTGGGACCTAAGAAAGGGATCTAAAGGAATGGAGAGAATTGGCCAGTGGTGGAGAAATAGGTTGACAGAGTATTAATGGACTAGTCTCTTTTAGAGCTGGTGGCATGAGCAGATGGCTCACAGGCAATTATAATTCAGAGGACCCTCCCCCTGCAGATGGATGAAGAGTCTGATGGAAAATTAGTTTAATTTTGGATAGGTTTGGTTGAGGAGGTGAGACATGTAGTAGAAATTTAGGACTGTCACTTGGGTGAGGAAGGGCTTAAACCCTGACCAATAGACTTGGGAGTCCACAACATGAGGTGTTAAGACTCTGAGAGTGCATAATTAATGCATTAAATTTGTGAAATGCTTTTATAATAATTTACATGTTTGTAGTTTATATCCTGGAAACAAATTTTTCTGCTAAAGGAATGACAAGTATATCATGAGGAGTTTAGGTTTCTTTTCTTTTCACTGAGGGAGACTGGCCCTGAGGTAACATCTGTGCCCATCTTCCTCCACTTTATATGGGACGCCGCCACAGCATGGCTTGATGAGTGGTATTTAGGTCCGTGCCCGGGGTCCGAACGCGGGAACCCTGGGCGGCTGAAGCGGAGTGTGCAAACTTAACCACTATACCACTGAGTGGCCCCAGGAGTTCAGTTTATCATGACCTATGAGAACTTAAAATTACACGAGGATTCAATTTGACTTTGGGTTTGCATCATAATCACGTGAGAACCTCTCATAAGGTTGCATTTACTAAAATCAAAAAGCACTCAGTTTGTTTTACGTATTTTATGTACTCCTCCCATTTTCTATATGTTTTCTATTCAAGCTATATTTTCCTCATTTTAGTTTTTCTGTTCATTCTGTTTTTCTCACTATTGCTTTATTCCCCACTAAGTTGTCTCTATAAAGAATGAAAATCAACCTAATTCTGTTTGGGGTCAGGTTTTTACAGTTTTCTGTTTGTTTGCTTGCTTTTGTTGTTGTTATGAAATGTTCCCTGAAGCAGGACAAACAGAAATATAATAAAAAAAGACTGCTTGCAAACCTTCATGTCTGGTTAGGACCCCTACTGTAATATCACTGTATGATCTATAATTTTTAAGACTCTATGTTGAGAACATATTAAAAATAAGCTATAAACTGGCCATAATTGGAGTAATTATCCTCAGTAGGAAACAAAAACTTAGGACCCCTGAGTCCTATTTCATTATTTGCTGTATATTAATATAAAATTATACAATTCTTTGTGTCTTTTTTTACAACTATATACAAGTATTATAAAACTTATAAATATAAACATTCCAAAGATTCAAAATTTCTTATTATGAAGAATTACGGGTATATCAATCTTAAATGCCAACTCTATTATATGATAATATTTATTTATAATCTAAGCAATTTTTTTAAAAGCAATGACAAGCAGAATAGTGTAGCTAAAAGAATAGAATCTTTGGAGCCATGCAGACTTGGGCTTGAATCTTCAGTTTCCCATTTCCTAGATATTTGTCCTCAAGTCACTTATTTAAAGTTTTAAACCTCAGTAACGTCTTCTATTAGATAAGGATGTTAGTGCCTATGCCAGATGATTTTTGTGGGAAATAATACGAGCAGCTCACATCTAACGAGCACTGCTGTGTGCCAGGGTCTCTACAGGCGCTGTTCTCTTTAATCCTCACAGCAACCTTGCACGGTAGCTGTTATTATTATTATTATTGTTATCATCATCCATCATCATCATCCCCGCTTTATAGATGAGGAAACTGAGCCTTAGGGAGATTTGGTAATTTGCTGAAGCTGGTAAGAGCTTGGGGATTCAAGCCACTTTTGTCTGACTCCAGAACTCTAGCTTCTAAATAAAATCATGTACATAAAACATTTAATCTTGTGTCTGGCATATAGCACACGCATAAAATTTGTTTGTTCAAACCTATTCCCCCTACCCTTCCTGGAAATAAGGCTAATATTCCCATCTTTTGCATTTTAGGATACAAAGTAAAGGTGATCTCCCAGTTACAAATTCCCAAGTTAGCACAATAAAAATAGCTTATGTTTTTGAGTGCTTACTATCTGCCAGGCACTTCACGTATAACATTTAATGCCCACAATGGCCCTATGGGATAGGTAACTATCGTTAGCTCCATTTTACAAACTGAGGACTAGGGCACAGAGTCCCTAAGTGACTTGCACAAGATCACGTACCTCCTGGCAAAGCTGGGATCTGAACAGTGTGTCCAGAGCATACAGACCACATTATTTTTTATTTCTTTACTTTTTTGAGGAAGATTGGCCCTGTGCTAACATCTGTTGCCAATCTTCCTCTTTTTCTTTTTTCTCCCCAAAGCCCCAGTAAATATTTGTGTGTCATAGTTATAGAGTTGTAGTTCTTCTATGTGGGATGCCGCCACAGCATGGCTTGATGAGAGGTGAGTAGGTCCACACCCCGGATCTGAACCGCTGAACCCTGGGCCACTGAAGTGGAATGCATGAACTTAATTGCTAAGCCACGAGGCCGGCCCCATGGACCACATTATTTTTTATTTTTCTTTTTTTAAAAGAAGGAAATCTTTTTAAAAAACATTTATTTATTTATTTGGTGAGGAAAATTGGCCCTGAGCTAAGGTCCATTGCCAATCTTCCTCTTTTTCTTGAGGAAGATTGTCCCTGAGCTAACATCTGTGCAATCTTCCTCTATTTTATATGTGGGACGCTGCCACAGCATGGCTTGATGAGCGATGTGTATGTCTGTGCCCGGGATCCGAACCCATGAATCCTGGACCGCCGAAGCAGAGCTCATGGTTTTAACCACCACGTCACTGGGCTGGCCCCTGGAGCACATTATTTATAAATTTTTGAAGAACACAGTGCCTAGTGTATAGTGGGCATTTGTTAACAAATAACCAATATTTGTTAACTGAGTGAATGAATGAATGAGCTAATGACTGAAACAAACATGGCCTCTCTGTTACCCCTCTCACTCCAAGGGTCCAGTTGGTAACTAACTTATTCTGGTAACACCATCTGAAGTTATCTGAACTACTATTTCTTCCTCATCATCATCTTCATTTTGTCCACTCAAGAATTAGGTAATTGCTGTATTAAATTCTCCAATGTGGCTGCATATGGTGGTGTGTGTCTGTAGTTACAGGCGCTTGGGAGGGCAAGGCTGGAAGCTTGCCTGAGCTATAGCGCAGTGCTTATTGGGTATCTGCATTAAGTTTAGCGTCTATGTGGTTTATTCATTTATTTATCATTTAATCATTCATGTAATAAATTGTTTTGAGCACTAAGTACTCGCTATGTGATACAACAGTGATGAGAACAGATGAGGCCTCTGACCTTACTGAATTTACAGTCTAATGGGGGTGGGGAGGGGAGCAGCCAAGAATTACAGTGTATTGGGGAAGCATAGGGTGCAGTGGGGTCATTAGTTGCCTCTTGTCTGAATCACTGTGAATCTCCTAAAGATCTCTTTGCCTCCAGTTAACCTCGTAGCCGCAAGAGTGATCTTCCCTGATTATAAATCTGGCCAGATACTCCCTGCATTAGAAATCTTCACTTGATATCTGTTGCCCTTAGGATAAAATCCAGAGTCCTTTAGTGTGTCTTACAAAAAATATCCTCCGTGATATAGAGCCTGTTCCCACCTTGCACTCTCTCTTCCAGATATAGTTCATTATAAAGAAGTTAAGGAGCAAAAACTTGAAATTTTCCTCATGCTTTTTAGTTTCTTGTCTGAAACTGCATTGTAGTACACTTTTGCTTTTTCTTATTTTGAGTTATTTTTTAGGGAAGAGAAAACAATTGATCAAGTTAATATAAAGGATGTCATTTTTAAAAGCACACTTAAGAGATAGTATCTAATAAACACCCATAAGAATGCATGGGGAATAGAGGGTACAAAATAATTGAAAAGTGTTCCTGTTTCTTAACACACTTAAAAAAATGCTTCTGTGATTCTTATTTTATCAAAATAAGTCAGTATACAATCTATGTTAGTATATTCTTAAATGTATATTTTCAAAATATTTAATATTAATATTTTTAATATGTAAAATGTATATTACAATTTAACAAAATATATTTTACAATATACAAGATAGTCTGAAATGAGGCATGTATTGCAGGGGTTCTGTTATAAAAATGTGCTTCTGGTCTTGCTTCACCATCTGATCAGCTTGCAAAAGTGCTTATTTCCACATACGGTCATTCCATTTTTTGCTAAATGGACACTCTATAAAAAGTAACATTTTCTAGAACTCCTGGTGAACATGACATTTCTGTGAAATTAAATATATTATTGCTAATATTTTCCCCCAAGATTGGCAAAATTGCATATACCTTACTGAGAACTTACGTATTTATTTTAGCTTTATTTAATTTTTGAGATAACATTTCTGATATTGAATTAGATGTAACCATGAAATACATAGACAGAGTTAATTAGATTATCAACCATCCATTTTCTCATATATGTTAAGGTTATAGTCTAAACACGTTCTGTAGCAAGAAATTGATTATTTTCAGAGCACATTTATGGATTATGAATTTATTTACATTTCTATTGACGTGACTAATGAAGAGTTAAGTTTAAATAAGACTTTGTACCTTGTGAAGGGGGACTGAGTATGGATCTTTGCTTTTTTCAAGACCTCAGTAAACACATTTTTCATTAGTGATGGCCACAGTCAATGCAATGCTTCTTAAAAGCAAAACAAAAACAAATGATTTGTCTTTACAGCAGAGAACAATAAACCAAACCCTGATCCATGATGGCATGAGCATGTTTCAGAGGGGATTCTTCCATTAGTTGAGAGGGCTAAGTGACATCTAAATTCTCTTTCAACCCTAGATTCTTGATTTTTTTTTTTTCTACTAACCTAAATATGTCATCAGCCAAGCACTACATGGAAGTTTCTCAAAATTTGTATAAAATCTTAATCTGTGGTATGTTAGTAACTAATGAAGACATAGTGGACTACAGTTAGTACCAGCTTAGAATAATGTTACATGTACACAAATATACAGAGAGAAGCACTTTGGTTATAAAATATATATATTTTTTCTTTTCCTCCCCAAAGTCCCAGTGCATGGTTGTATATCCTAGTTGTAAGTCCTTCTTGTTCTTCTATGTGAGCTGCTGCCACAGCATGGCAACTGACAGCCATGTTGGCAACTGTGGTTCTGCAACTGGGAAGTGAACCCGGGCCACTGAAATGGTGAGAGTGCTGAACTTTAACCACTAGGCCATCAGGGCTGGCTCTGATTACCAAATTCTTTTGTGTGTGTGTGAGGAAGATTGTCCCTGATCTAACATCTGTTGCCAATCTTCCTCTTTTTGCTTGAGGAAGATTGTCCCTGAGCTAACATTTGTGCCAATCTTCCTCTACTTTGTATGTGGGATGCTGCCACAGCACGGCTTGATGAGCGGTATGTAGGTCCACGCCCTGGATCTGAACCCACAAACCCCAGGTCACTGAAGTGCAGTGTGCAAATTAAGCACTATGCCACTGGGCCAGCCCCAACCAAAATATTTTTAAAAATTAGTGATAGCACATTTGATCACATTACATTTCATTCTAATAAACCTATACGTAAAAAATGAGTTTCTTAAAATATAATCATTTCCTCAAGTATCTCATTTGTTATATTCTAGTAATCCTCAAGATTTTTTTCTAGATTTTTTTTGAAATATTTTAAAGTCAGAGGCATTATTTCAATTGTTTTGAAATGTTGATTTGAGTGGTGTAATTTGACAAATACGTTTTGAGAACACCTACATCCATTTTTTTTTTTTTAAAGATTTTATTTATTTATTTTTCCCCCAAAGCCCCAGTAGATAGGTGTATGTCATAGCTGCACATCCTGCTAGTTGCTGTATGTGGGACGCGGCCTCAGCATGGCCAGAGAGGCGGTGCGTCAGTGCGCGCCCAGGATCCGAACCTGGGCCGCCAGCAGCAGAGCCCGCGCACTTAACCGCTAAGCCACTGGGCCGGCCCCCACCTACATCCATTTTTGCAAAGACATATTGTTATACTTTCATTTAATTTGAATAGTTCCCTTTTTTTTTCTGTCAACATCAAAACGTTCTAAAGCTTTCATTAGGCTGTTAACAGGTTAATATAGCTTTCTGATACGTTACCATGGTATTTTAGCCAAATATGATGAGACCAGGTCTTATATTTTGGCAAGAATGTACACAGTCAATCTCACTTTTTTATTTTTAAGATGAGAAATCTACTTAAATAAAAGAAGTCAGGGATACTTAAAAAAGAAAAATCACCAACCCTAAAAGGACAGAAAAGGGAAAGTGATGCTTTAGTTTGGTCTGGTTGCTGTTGTCTTAACCACCTGGAACCTTGGATAATAGTGTTCAGAAGGCGTATTAGAATTGTTCAGCCCATTTTATTGTCTAAAATATCTGTGCCCTTTAATTTTATAACTAACGATGCATTTGAATTAGGATGAAGTGTGTTTGTTTCCTGTGCTGTCTACTCTATTCAAGATCTGTTCTTTGCACTAGCTCTGAAATGCCATAGGGCAGCCTGTCCAATAGGTGCTAACTATTGTCTTCTCGAGCCCTGGGCTTTCTCTCATGTGGTGTTGTCAGCCAGCAATATGACTGCTGGAGTCTGTCAGAGTGATTTCGTTTTTAGAAAAAGCCAACCTTGCCTTGTTTTAATCTATTTAAATAATAGACTATTTGAAGGTTTTAAATAAATTGTTTTCCTCCATAAGAGTTCATTCAAGTCTAGGCTCATCTGTTTGAACAGTCTTGATCCTGTGATGGTATAGTTTGAAACAGAACCTCATTTATGCCCAGATTCAGCCATAATAATTGGTATCTAACACATATATAGCCCTTAATATGGATCAAGCATTGATCTAAATTCTTTACAAATTTTAACTAATCTAATCATTAACCAAACTTATGAGGAAGATGCTGTTATTTTTTTATTGTGGTGAAATATGCATAACAGTTATAAGATAAATAAGTCATGTTGTAATGTACAACATGACGACTGTGGCTAACACTGCCAGATGGTATATAGGAAAGTGTTAATGTTGTTAGGAGAGTAAATCCTAAGAGTTCTCATCATAAGAATTTTTTTTCTTTTCTTCTTTGTTTTCTTTTTATTGGATCTATATGAGATGATGGATGTGAGCTGAACCTATTGTGATAATCATTTCACAGTATATGAAATCAAACCACCATGCTGTATGCCTTAAACTTATACAGTGACGTATGTCAATTATTTCTCAATAAAACTGGAAAAAAGAGAATTGAAAGCAGTGTTCAGCATTCTCTGTAAATGGTACGTAAAGAAGGGTCTGAATGGAGTGAGAGTTCCAGACAGACATATGACGGCTCGGTTTGGGCAAGGAAGAGAAAGCTGTTCCTCGAGAGGCGTCCAGGGCGTCTGGCTGTTCATCCCCCCCGGGCTTTACTCCTCAGTGGACATGAGGTGCCATTTCCCTGTAGGGCAGATCTGGCCCCTTAGAGATGAGTGATGGCTGCTCTCCCCTCTCCTTACCTCTGCTTTGCGTGGATTGAAAGGCTTAACTTGAAATTGTAACACAGGAGATGGGGTGGGGGGGGCGGATCTGGTGTTGTGACCGCCAGGCAGCCGGTAGGTTTTCGTCACTACATAAAACATTGTGAAATGGGCCCCTGCTGCTTTCCTCCTGCCCTGTGATTGAGTAACTTACTTGTTCTTTCTCTGCCTCCATGGTCACTCTCGCCTCCTAGAACTGGTGTAAGTAAGTGGTCCTCACAGTGGTTTGGAGACCCTTGTGTGTTCCAGGACCTTTTCAGGGGTCTGGGAAGTCAAAACCATTTTCATAATAAATCTAAGACAGTATTTGCTATTCTCATTTTTTCACAAGTCTCTATTGGAGTTTTTCAGAAGCAACACGATGAGTGATATTGCAACAGATTGAATGCAGAACCAGATGTGAGAATCCCGCTGTCTTCTGTTAAGCCAGACATTAAGGAGATTTGTAAACATGTAAGACAGTGCCATTCTTCTAATTAAATTTGTTTTTTGTTTTATAAAATAGTTTTTTTCATAAAATTATGTTATTTATGTAAACATACAATGGGTTTAATTCTTGTTACTTCTAAATGAATTAAGAAATCAATATTTTTAAAGTTTGAGGTTTGATTTCTAATATGGTAAATATAGACAAATATAACTCACATAAACAAAAGCTCTTTGAGGGTCTCAATAATTTTTAAGAGAGTAAAAAGGGTTCTAAGACCGAAGAGTTTGAGAACCACCATTATCAGTGGATATTTCTAAAGCTCTTAGAACAACATCAGTGTGGAACAAATCAGCTTGGTATTTAAAGCTTAGAACAACATTAGGCATTATTATTATTATTCCACTTTATATTCTTGAAGTAAATAATTTAGACCTGTTTTTCCTCCGTTTAATCTGGATTAGGAATGTTATATTGTACCTAACAAAACTCTCATAAGAACGTTTTACTTATGTCTAGGAGTTCTGTTTTGATCTTTTAAGACCTGAAACAGTTCATTTTCCTTGTCAAATGGTTTTTGAAAGTTGGCATCTTGAAAAGCATTGAAGCAGGGTTTCAATATCATTAATTAGAGGCACTTTCATTTTGCCTCATACAAAATATAGAACATAATGTACTTTGACATGTATACATTTGCCCGCTTCGTGTTCAGATTTCAATCAGTGAGATTGATTGAAATATAAGTTTTTGAATAGATAATATATACACACGAGATAAAACTCTAAAGGTCCAAAGAATATACAGTGATAGGTAAATCTCTTCACCTCTAGCTCTGGCTCCCCAGCTCCCCTTTCTAAAGGCAAGATTTGTTATCATTTTCTCTGGCTCTTCCAGAGACAGTCCATACAAATACAAGTGTATGTGCCCGTACCTTTTATTGTGGTAAATATAGATAACATAAAAATTAACATTTTAACCATTTTTAAGTATTTGGCTCAGTGGCATGAAGTACATTCACATTACTGTCATCCATCTCCAGAACTTTTTCATCTTCCTAAACTGAAACTCTGTACCCTTTAAACAATAACTCCCCATTCCCCCTCTCCCTAGTTCCTGGCAGCCACCATTCCACTTTCTCTCTCTATAAGTTTGACTACTCTAGGTACCTCATATAAGTGGAATCATACATTATTTGTCCTCTTGTGTCTGGCTTATTTCACGTAGCATAATATCTTCGAGGTTCATCCAGAATTTCATTTCTTTTTAAGGCTGAATAATATTCCACTGTGTGTGTATATACCATATTATGTTTGTCCATCCATCTGTCCATGGACATTTGTGTTGTTTCTACATTTTGGCTATTTGAATAACGTTGCTATGAACACTGGTGTGCAAATATGTGTTTAAGTCCCTGCTTTTAGTTCTTTTGGGTGTATACCCAGAAGTGGCATTGCTAGATCATGTGGTAGGTCTGTGTTTAATTTTTTGAGAAACGACTGTACTGTTTTCCACAGCAACTGCACCATTTTACATTCCTACCAGCAAAGCCCAAAGCCCCCAATTTCTCCACATCTTTGTCAATACTTGTTATTTTCTGTTTTTTGTTTTTTTAAACACCCATCCTAATGGGTGTAAAGTGGTTTTGATTTGCATTACCCTAGTGACTACTGGTGTTGAGCATATTTTCAGGTACTTATTGGCCATTTGAACATCTTCTTTGGGGAAATATCTATTCATGTCCTTTGCCCATTTTTAAATTGGATTGTTTATTTCTTTGATGTTGAGTTGTAGGATGTGTGTGTATTTTTGACATAAGTGGTGAGAGACTATATAAACTTTTCTGCACTTCGCTTTTTTCACTTATCAATATATCTTTCTTGTTTTTTTTTTTTTTTTTAAATTTTTTGTTTATTGCAGTAACATTGGTTTATAACATTGTAAAAATTTCAGGTGTACATCATTGTACTTCTATTTCTGCATAGATTACATCATGTTCACCACCAAAATACTAATTACAACCCATCACCACACACATGTACCCAAATATCCCTTTCACCCTCCTCCCTCCCCCCTTCCCCTCTGGTAACCACCAATCCAATCTCTGTCCCTATGTGTTTGTTTATTGTTGTTATTATCTACTACTTAATGAAGGAAATCATACGGTATTTGACCTTCTCCCTCTGACTTATTTCACTTTGCATCATGCCCTCAATGTCCATCCATGAGATATCACCTCACGCCTGTCAGAATGGCTATAATTAACAAGACAGGAAACAACATGTGTTGGAGAGGTTGTGGAGAGAAGGGAACTCTCATACACTGCTGGTGGGAGTGCAAACTGGTGCAGCCACTATGGAAAACAGTATGGAGATTCCTCAAAAAATCAACGATAGAACTACCATATGATCCAGCTATTCCACTGTTGGGTATTTATCCAAAGAACTTGAAAACACCAATTTGCAAACGTACATGCACCCCTGTGTTCATTGCAGCCTTATTCACGATAGCCAAGACTTGGAAGCAACCTAAGTGCCCATCAAGGGACGAATGGATAAAAAAGCTGTGGTATATATACACAATGGAATACTACTCAGCCATAAGAAACGATGAAATCAATATATCTTTCTGACTATTCTTTTTATTAGTACATAAAGAGCTTCCTCATTTCATTGTATGAATGAACCATAATATATTGAATTAATCTCCCATCAAGAGATATTTAGGTTGTTTCCAGGATTTTGCTGTAATAGTCCATGTTGCAGAGAATATTTTAGTATGCATGTTATTTTGCAAAAGTGAGAATTTTTCTCTAGGGTAAATTCTTGGAAATATGTGAAAGTGCATGAATATTTTTGGTAGTGTTGCTATCTTGACAATATATTCTCTCACTTAATATACGAGCGCGCCTGTTTCCCCACGCCCTCTTAAACAAAGTTTAATTATCAAACTTGAGGATTTTTACCAATCTGACTTGTGAAAATAGAAACTCAGTGTTAATTTTCATTTCTCTAATTGTGGACATCTTTTTGTATGTCTAAAAGCAATTTGTATTTCCTTTTGTTTGAACTAACAGTTAATGACCTTTCTCCATTTTTTCCATTGAATTATTTATATTTTTTATATTAAAGATCTTAGCCTTAGTCTGTGAAATGTATGCCATCTCTCTTTTGACTATTTTTACTTTCTGGCATTCAGAAATTATGACAAAAAAAGTTAGTCAAATTACATACCTTCTGAGTATGGATTTAATTTTTGGAAACAAACAAAAGGCATTAGAGTAGTTTTAATAGAATAAATTTAAGTCACCCCGAATAAAGCTAGTTTGGTAAAAAGACAAAAAACACATCTCACAAGGAATACCTCTAAAGTAAAGAAGTTAATTTTTCCATGAAGCTGATAAATTTAATTTTAAAGTCACTCAAATCTTATTCACAAACAAATCTAGTTTTTTGTAATCGATGTTCTTTCATTGTTGACTCTAACAGAATAAAAGTACTCTGAAGTCAAGTAGAGTCAGGTGCTGGCTCTCTCATAGATTTTTATGTGCCACCCTCTTTTTATTTATTTTCTTTATCTATGAAATTAAAATAACAATACCTGCACTACTTAAGCCACAAGAGTATTAAGAGTATCAAAGGGAAAAATATGAATGAATTTTAAAAAGTATATAAGGTCAGATCAACTTCTATATTTTTAAACACTTCATTTTAATCAATTCCAGAACAGACTGATACTCAAGAATTTGGTGAGCTAGGATTCTGTAGGGTCCAATTTTGGAATGAAGGTGCTGGTCTTTCCCCTTCCCCACCACACCCGTCTGTGCCAGGCCTAGGCTTCAGTGCCTCTGCAGAGTGACCTTATCATTAGTATTCCAGACTATTCTGTGTCTACTTTGTAGCTGCCTCATCTCCAGGGGATTATCCCCCGCGTTTCCTTGTTGTTTCTTCGTCTCTAGGTGAACGTGTGGTGCTGCAGCAGCCCAGGTGTCCTCCTGCTAGTGCAGCATCTCTCACGGCTTCCAGCCCAACTCAGCAGGAGTCCCCGGGGCACGCCTTACCCAGCGCTCATCCCGTCACCCATAAGGAGACTTGAGTTTCTTAAGCAATTGGCAGGAACCGTGAGTGTATTAGGTCTTGTCTAAAATTCAGTAAGTAGGTAAAAAGAAATTGTTTGTAATGGATTAGAAGTGACTCTTAGGACTGGAGGTGCCATAAATATTACATCTGCTTCTTCACATTTAGTGCTATTTTTGAAGAGAAGTTAATACAACATTTTATAGTTCATTTTTATCAGGTAGTAAAAAGTGTGAGTCGTGTGGAGAAATTGCATGGACATTTGCCCCAAACAATTATTATCTGAGAAAGCTTGAGGCTACTGAGAGAGCTTTTGAAGAACTACATAGGTAAATGTTTCTGCATTTGTGGAATGGAAAAACATATTACAAAAGAGGAATAGGATTGTTGAACCCACAGACCCCTTGATAGGGAGCGAATCATAAAAACTGGGGTTTCTTGGGCCAGCCCCAGTGGCCTAGTGGTTAAGTTTGGTGTACTCCACTTTGGCGGCCTGGGTTTGGTTCCCAGGAGTGGACCTACACCACTCGTAGGAGGCCATGCTGTGGCAGCAGCTCACATACAAAATAGAGGAAGACTGGCAACAGATGTTAGCTCAGGGCGCATTGTTCCCTGAAAAAAAAAAAAAAAATCTAGGGGCCAGCCAGGTAGCACAAGTGGTTAACTGTGCGTGCTCCGCTGCGGCGGCCTGGGGTTCACCAGTTCGGATCCCAGGCGCGCACCGACGCACCGCTTGGCAAGCCATGCTGTGGCGTGTCCCATATAAAGTGGAAGAAGATGGACATGGATGTTAGCCCAGGGCCAGTCTTCCTCAGCAAAGAGAGGAGGATTGGCAGATGTTAGCTCAGGGCTGATCTTCCTCACACACACACAAAAAAATCTGAAGCAAATGTGACAAAATGTTAATATCTGTTAAATCTTGTTATTGGATATATGGCTGTTTATTTTCCTGTATTTTTCTCTGAAATATTTCACAATTACACATAAAAATAAATATTTTTTAAAGAGTGTTTTACACCTTGTCTTTTCACCATCTCACTTTCCAATTGCTTTGTAAAAAATTGGTTTGCTTGTAATAGCCCTTTGGATGAACCATGATTAAAAAATCACTTAAAGAAAGTTTAAAAAAATCATCTCAAATCCTACCTCCTGAAATAACAGTTGTTGCTGTTAGAGAACTACCATTCTGGACGTCTGTGTACCCATGCGTGAGAGGATAAATGGATAGAAGGAGGGGGAGTTAATAAGAAAGGAGGAAGGGGGAAAGGGAAGGAAGGAAAAAGAAAGAAATCATGGAAGGAGCACCTCTAGACTGTCCTCCACGGGGCGGGGGTCTGCCTGTGTTGCCCACAGCTGCATTTCAGCACCTAGACCTGTGCTCAGGACCTAGCAGGAGCCCAATAAACATTAAATGAATGAACAAAGAGACTATCCTATCAAAATAAAATCACAAAAACCATCTTTTTATAAATAAAAAGGATTAATTTAATTGTACTTGAATGTAGCATAAAAAAAAAAGATTAATTTCAAATGAAGACATTGTGGAATCTCAAGTGTTCTCTGGCCATGAGAGAGGTTATTTTTTTAAATTCAGAAAAGATCATGAGAAAAACATTAAGAGGTTGTAGTTATTGTGTGTGTTTTAAAACTGCTTATTTCAAATATAGAAAGTGTCAGGTAACTCCCTGCTGTAGAAGAGGAGGACGTGAGCACTTTTAAAATTCCTTCCACTTTTCTCCCTCAATCCCCCAATTTATCTGAGGTGTATTATTACTTTTACACCGACAAGGTAGAATATTTATATGTTGCTTAGTATTCATGCAATTTTTAAGTATATTTTTCCTATATTTGAATGCTGTTAACTACCATTTCCCCCTCCATCCTTGAATTCTTTATTTTGATTTATTTCTGTTGTCCGGATTCCCCTGTCAATTTTATTTTCAGAAAGTATTCATGGGTATTTTTCCCTGAGTTCTTTCATGTTTAAAATGTGTGCTTTATATTTGACTACTTTGTACTTGAATTACATCTTATAAATTTATATCATCATTTTTAAAGGCTGCAAGGTGTTCCAATGTATGACCAGACCAAAATTTAACATATCTCCTAATTTTGGAAATTTGGCTTGTTTATAATATGATGCTACCATTACATTAGGGCTAAAATTATTGATGTGGAATTGTTCAAAGGCTTTATCCTTTCCTATACTACCAAAAAATCAATCCTGTAAGCCCAAGTTCTTTTCTCTTACTTTTTCCTAAAAAGGAAGATTTTTTTCTTCTTGGGAGATAGGGTATCTCAATGTACATGATTAAATTCTGAGAGTAGGATGATGCGGGATAAATAAGAGCCTGCTATGGTCTGAATGTATGTATCCTCCCAAATTTCGTATATTGAAATCCCAATTCCCAATATGATAGTATTAGGAGGTGGGGCCTTTGGGGGGTGGTTAGGTCATAAGGGTAGAGCCCTCATGGTTGGGATTGGTGCCCTTATAAAAGAGACCAGAGAGATGGCTCATCCCTTCTGCCCTGTGAGGTTACAGTAAAAAGATGGCTGTCTAGGAAGTGGGTTCTCACCAGACACCACGTCAGCCTGCACCATGATCTTGGACTTCCAGCCTCCAGAAGTGTGAGAAATAAATGTTTGTTGTTTATAAGCACTCAGTTTATGGTATTTTGTTATAGCTGCTTGAACAGATTAAGACAGAAACCCACTCTGACTGAGACTGGAAGAGGATTTCTTAACGACGTTAAAGGGGGAAGTAAGATTTGAGGGAGAGCAGTGGAGCTTAGTTACAGGATCTGAAGGGAGTGATCGGGAAAGGGGATTAAATTTTAAAAAAATACTTTTTGAATAGCTAATATATTCATATGGTTAAAAATTCAAAGAGAACAAAGTACAGAGAAAAGTGCTTCTAACCCCCTTCCACCAGCCATCCAGAAACCCTCCAAAGTACTAGCAACCAAAGTACTAATTTCTAGGGGTCACTCCAAAAATATTCCATTCATATACAAGAAAATGCGTATATATTATTTTGTTACCCCCCCCTTTTTTTTTTGTGACGAAGATCAGCCCTGTGCTAACATCTGCCCATCCTGCCCTTTTTTTGCTGAGGAAGACTGGCCCTGGGCTAACATCCATGCCCGTCTTCCTCTACTTTATGTGGGACGCTGCCACAGCATTGCTTAACAAGTGGTGCATCAGTGCATGCCTGGGATCCAAACTGGCGAACCCCGGGCCGCCGCAGCGGAGCGCGCACCCAACCGCTTGCGCCACCGGGCGGGCCCCACCCTCTTTTTTTCAACTCAAATTGTTGTATACTGTCATAGTATTGTATTGTTCCCATGGGACGGGATCAAACCTGTGATGAAGTTTATTTTTATGGTTTCTTAGTAGCCTTCAGGAGTCTGAAATGGCTGTAGCTTTCCAGTTCAATCTTAGTCTAAGTGCATAAATGTCCTAAGTTTGAGTGTACTGGAGGGCATCCCAAAGGGTGTGGGGCCGTAGGTATCCCAGTAAACTCTGTCCCAGGCTTTGTAGATGGGAGTTGATTAATAGGATGGCATTGTGACAGAAGAATGACACTTGGATTCAGGCCACCCTGTTCAGGGCACTTAATTGGCTGTTGTGATAAAGAAGACCCTTTCTGTATTCCATAGCTTTGGAGGCCAACTTGTATTGACTTTTGTACTTATTGTATGGTCTACATGAGGTACAAATTTTGCTGTATGGCTACAAAAATTGGGAGCCAGAGGCTGAGGATTGGTCTCAGGGAATGTACTTCCTGGGGCCTCTGGGCATATAATTCCTGGGGCCTCTGGGTGTGTACCCTCTGTGACTTCCAGGTTCATACCCCTAAGCCTCAACCTGATCTCCTTAACATGGGAAATAAAATATTGTATTCACTTGAAAAGTGTCAGCCCTATTAAATGTGGAAATCTTCATGCAAATACAGAACAGACAACAGTTTATGGCAATATCTTCATTAGCTTTGAAAGACAGAGGGGATGCAAACCAAAAAGGCATTACTGTGTGCTCAGATGGCTGCAGGTGTGTTTGGAAATCTAGCTCCCTTTCATTATTCTGTTGGTCATGCTCTTCCACATTGCATGGGATCCAATAATCTTTAAGTTTTATCAGTTAATATGAGTGTATTGTAAGCATATATTTGGAAATAAGTGACATAAGGAGTAATTATTCCTTATATGCATAAGGAATAAGTGAAAACTTACCACAGTGGCATTCAAGCCTCTTAGTGCACTGGAATGACATTTGTTGCCATTAAGGGGATACAGGGCTCTTGTGTTTCAGCAGTCACTCTGAGACTCCGCCTCAACTCTAGTCATCTAACATGCTGGTGACTCCACTCATCTACTTGTATTCTCTCTCTTCCAGATTCTTCCTCCTACTTTGTTACCGACTAGTTTAATCTCTACTCTGTGTCTCCTACCCCTTTGCTTCCACTTGCTCATGGCTTCTGATACCTTATGATTCTGCTTACTGCTCTCTCTCTCTCTCTCTCTCGATCTGTTATTCCCCTTCTGTCTCTCTTTCATCTACATCCCTCTCTGTATGTCTTCCTTTAAAATTCCCAAGGAAGAAAGAAGAAAAGTCTCTTTGGTCATTTGCCAATATCGAGTAGAGAGTGCTTTTGTTGAGTAGAGCTTGTATGAGGGACAAATTCACGGGCCTTTCTCTTGTAGACCTGTAGATGTCATTTTCTGGTTATGTAGCCATCTCTGGTTAAAGCAGCTGTGCCCAGGGAGGCAGATCAAATGGTACAGAGCATAACAACTCAGACGTTAAGAAACCCTCAGAAGGACTGTGGATTTGGCAGGTACCTTAATACCTATCTGGTACAGTTACCGCCAAATCCTGATGAGTTTGTATAAGCCTAATATTAGGCCATTCTCACCCAATTTCTAGGCCAGCAGTTAGAACTCTGTGATAAATTCACTGGTTTCTGACCACTCACTCCCCTCCTTGGTAGTGCTAGTGATTCATGTCATGGTGGTGGACTGTGGTCGAGATTGTGTAGTCTAATGCTATTTCCTCTCTTCCTGAGCACATAGATAAACTATAATTCCCAGACTCCCCCGCAGATAGAGAGAGGCTGGGAATTATGGTCTAGCTAGACCATCTGACTGAGTTTTGGCCAATGGAATGTAGGTGGAATTGATGTGTGCCACTTTTAGGCCTGATCCATAAAAACCTCCCATGAGTGATCCTTCAGGCTTTCTCCCCTTCTGTTTTGATATGTACAAGCAGAGTGACGTTGGAAGCCGTGTGTTGAAAATGATGGCATCACAAAATGGAAGGAGCTGGGTCCCTGAATGATGTTTTGGAGGAAAACCACCTGTTGATCAGGAAAACTCATTCTGGATTTAATATAAGTCCCCTTCATGACTGTAATATTAAGCCACTGGATGTTGGAGTTTGTTATAGCAGTGACCATTATCCTCACAGGCAGCATTATTGAATTTTCTCCACAGGCACTCAAGGAAGGGTTTGGGGCCCCTGGATATTCTGGTGAGCTATGACCTAGGCTGGAGTTGGTTGAGAGGGTGGCCTGTTCAGAGAGGGCTGATGGGGTACAGAAGAGCAGCTATCATTGTTTTGCTACTCCTGTCAAGCACGACGTGAAGAATGTCTCCCTTTAAGACTGCCTCCACAAATCACAAGCTATGGATATCAGACACATTTCTAGCCACATAAGAAAGTCCAAGAGTTGTTTGAAATTGCCCAAAATTTACTTGGGGGAGAGTGAGAAGTGCAGTAGAGGTTAGTAACTAGTGGTTCCACCTTGTACACAGAGCAAGTAACTCCATCTTCACACAGTCAATTGTAGCAATGGAATTCAGTGTTCTGTACATTCTAGATAGAGAGAGTGACAGAAACTTCATCCATTCCCTCTACAGAGATAGTAAGGCAAGATGTCTGAATCTGTTCTTCCCCTGGGGGGAGATGAGAAAGACAGGATTGGTATGGGTGCTATTCACGTGGCTATGAAAGGAAGATTTGGTTACATTAGCAGGGTCCCAAGGGGGATGGGAATTGATTGTTTTCATCTTTGAAGGACTCAGAAGCAAGTGTTGAGAGGTGCCACTGTATAATGCAGTAATGAAACCACGCCAGAAGGCAGGCTGTAAGTACTCTGATTCAAGTAAGCTTTTGGTTAATTTAAAGGCATGGGAGCTACACCAGCTTCTAACCCATAGCCCTCTTCTATTTCATTTTTTGAATTACTGAGAAGTGACACTCAAATGTCTATTTTTTCTGAAAACTACTGATGCCTCTGTAATAGTTTACAACCTTCCACTGAGAGCTCATTTCAGGCCATCTTTTCTTTGCTTGCAAAACTCTAAGAGTATTTGTGTTTTTAACTGAAAGCTTATACTTTTTCTCTCTCCTAAGCTATAAACTTATTGAAGACCCACTATATTTAATATTTGGGTTCTGTAAAGCACACCACAGTGTCTTTTTTCTATATACAGTGTCAATACTATTGGCAGAGGGTATGTAACTAGTTGTGTGGATTTATTAGAACATGAACATGTAAAGGTGGGTTAGGAACCATTCAGTGAGTGATCTTGTTTGCTGCCCCAAGGAGCCTGGATTTTGTTATACTGGTAATACAAATCCATAAATGCAGAGAAGTGGCAAGACTAGATTTGGATTTTTGAAAGAAAATGCTAGCAAGAGGATGGTAGATAGGTTGGCACATGGACTAGAGCAGTGGTGCCTAGTTCTGGGTGCACATTAAAATCATCTGGGGAGGGGCCGGCCCCGTGGCTTAGCGGTTAAGTGCGCGCGCTCTGATGCTGGCGGCCCGGGTTCGGATCCCGGGAGCGCCCCGAGGCACCACTTCTCCATCCAACGCGAGGCCGAGTCCCACGTACAGCAACTAGAAGGATGTGAACCTATGACGTACAACTATCTACTGGGGCTTTGGGGGGAAAAAACTGAATAAATAAAATCTTTAAAAAAAAAAATCATCTGGGGAGCTACTAAAACACACACACAGACAAATACAAGCAAAGATTTCAACAGGGACTTGAAGAACAAGCTTTAATGGCACAAAGTCTGACAGTAGCAGATATAAACAAGGATACGGAGCAAGAGGAATTCCCATTCTCCTCAAAGGCATCTAAATGAGAGCTTGGGAAAAAATTTGGATAACAGTGTGTCTGTGTGTGGACTTAACGGAGCTGCCCCACAAGCCCAGATAGTCCAGGACTGCATGCAGAAGAGCAGCATAGAACTGGTACTGAGAGCCCTCCAACCTCACGAGACCTTGTGGCTCTCCCGAACCCCAACCTAAAGCCAGGCAGAAACAAGGATGTCTGCACAGGGGCAGGCATGGATAGCGTAAGTGCCTTAGCCACACCCTCACAAGTAAAACACCTTTTGATAACTAAGCTTTCCTTGACATTCACCCTCATCTCTGTATTCTGCTGAATTATCCTCTCTCTGAGGCAATGCACATGGAATGCCCTAGCCGCCTAGGTTGGGGGAAGAGAACAAAGAATTATGGATGAAAGGCCTCCATTATTATACCAAAATATAGTACTACACAGATGTCTTCCATATAAAGCAAAAAACAAACAACAACCAAAAGACTTCTACCCAATAAAGTCCCCCAGCTAGTGTCTTTCTCTCTTAGCTACGAATCTTAATAAGAAAAGGAGTTTGCTTTTACTGATCATCTTCACTCTGTTCATTCTTCAAAATGCAATTTGTAATTTGACATCTATCTCCCAACCCCATTTCCATTCAAACTGTTTTCCCTGAGGTCACTAGTTGTCTCTGCCCTTGTTTCCCATGACATCACCTTTTGTTTTCATCTAATGTCTCTGACTCTTCCTTCTCAGCAACTTTTGGGGACAACTGTCCTTCTATTTGGCTTATTAATGTCCACCAGAGTTTTGTCACCATCTCTCTTTTCACTTTATACCCTTTCCTGGGAAATCTTATCCATACCCAAATCTGGAGCTCAACCTAGAAGATTTTTTTTGAAATCCATTAAAGAAACAACTCTAGGTCAAAGGGGAAATTGTAGGACAATGAAGTTGAAAACTTCTAGAAGATAACAATAATGGAAATGAGATATGAAAATGGAAATGACATCAGAATCTAGGAGATACAACCAAATCCAAACTTATTAAATGTCTATCTCAAGAAAAATAAAAGCATAAATAAAAGGAATAGAATATCCAACTCAAAAAGTTAGGGAAAAAGTGTAAACTGAGAGAAAGCAGAAGGGATGAATTAGTGAAGATAAAAATAAAATTAATGGGGCTGGAAACAGGGAAACAAGAGGAACTACTAAAATGAAGAGCTGGTTCTTGGTAAAAGATTAAAAAAGATAAACCAATGGTAGGACCAGCCTGGTGGCGTAGTGGTTAAGTTCATGCACTCTGCTTCAGCGTCTTGGGGTTCACTGGTTTGGATCCTGGGTGCAGACTTATGCACCACTCAGCGAGCCATGCTGTGGTGGCATCCCATATACAAAATAGAGGAAGATGGGCACGGATGTTAGCTCAGCAACAGTCCTCCTCAAGCAAAAAGAGGAAGATTGGCAACAGACGTTAGCTCAGGGCCAATCTTCCTCACCAAAAAAAAACAACAACAAAAAAAGAAGATAAACCACTGGCAATTTTTTTTTTTTTAGAGAAAGCACAGTAACACAAATCACTTGGGACAATAACCGTCAAAATGAGGAAATTTTAAAATATGATAAGAGAGTAGTTTTTACAGCTCTATACAAGCAAATTTGAAAAATTAGCTGGAAAGGCCAACTTTCTAGTAAAATATAGTTTATCAAAACTGATCCCAGTTATGTATTCTTGGATTGGAAGACTTAATATTGTTAAGATGGCAGTATTCCCCAAATTGATCAATGGATTCAACACAATTCCTATCAAAATCCCAGCTGCCTTTTTTTCTCCCCAACAATTGACAAGCTGATCCTAAAATTCATATGGAATTGCAAGAGACCCAGAATAGCCAAAAAACAATCTAGAAAAAGAACAAAGTTGGACTCACACTTCCCAATTTCAAAATTGACTACAAAGCTACAGTAATCAAGACTCTGTGATACCAGCATAATGGCATGAGACTATATACAGAGATCAATGAAATAGAGTTGAGAGTCTAGAAATAAACTGTTACATTTATGGTCAATTGATCTTCAACAAAGTTGGCAAGTCCATTTAATGGAGAAAGAATAGTCTTTTCAATAAGTGGTGCTGAGACAACTAGACACTCACACGCAAATGAATGAAGTTGGACCACTACCACACAATATGCAAAAATTAACTCAAAATTGATAAAAAACCTAAATGTAAGAGCTAAAACTATAAACTTTCTCTTAGAAGAAAACATAGGTGTAAATCTTCGTGACCTTGGATTAGGTAGTGGTTTCTTAGATATGACATCTAAAGCACAAGGAAGCAAAGGAAAAAATAGATAAATTGGACTTCATCAAAATTAAAAACTTTTGTGCTTCAAGGGACACCATCAAGAAAATCAAAAGCCACAAAATGGGATAAAATATTTGCAAATCATATATCTCATAAGGGTCCAGCATCCAGAATATATAAAGAACTCTTACAACTCTATAATAAAAATACAAATAACTCAATTAAAAAGTGGGCAAAGGATTTGCATAGACATTTCTCCAAAGAACACAGTTAATGGCCAATATGCACATGAAAATATGCCAAACATCATTGATGATCTGGAAAATGCAAATCAAAACCACAATGAAATACTACTTCAGATCTACTAGGATGGCTATAATTTAAAAAACGTAAAATAACAAATGTTGGTGAGGATGTGGAGAAATTAGAACCCTCATACTCTGCTGGTGGGAATGTAAAATGGTGCAGACACTTTAGAAAATAGATTTGTTTGTAGTTTCTCAAAAAGTTAAACATAGAGTTACCATATGACCCAGCAATTTCATTCCTACGTATATACTCAAAAGAAATGAAAAAATATGTCCTCACAAAAACTTGTATGTAAATGTTTCTAGCAGCATTATTCATAATAGCCAAAAAGTAGAAATGACTCAAATGTTCATTAACTGATGAATGGATAAACAAAATGTGGTGTCTCCATGTAATGGAATATTATTCAGTCATAAAAAGGAATGAAATTTTGATACATGCTACACCATGGATGAACCTTGAAAACATTATGCTAAGTGAAAGAAGCCAGACACAAAAGACCATATATTGTATGACATTTATATGAAATATCCATAATAGGCAAACCCATAGAGCCAGAACATAGATTACTGGTTGTGAGGAGGTAAGGAGAGAGGAGAATGAGAAGTGACTGCTAACAGGTATGGGGATTTTTGAGGGGGGGTAATGAAAATGTTCTAGGATTAGATAGATGACATAGACGGCTCAACATTGTGAATATACTAAAAACCACTGAATTAAACACTTAAAAAAAGTCAATTGGTTAAAAAAAGCAAAACAAAACCAAAAAAACTGATCTCAGTAAAGATAGATAATCTATAACATACTAATTTCCATAGAATCAATAGGCAAGTTTTCAAAGAGCTCTCTCACCAAAAGGCTTCAATCCAGATGGTTTCATTAGGAGAATTCTATCAAACTTAAAAAAATTTTGATCCTAATGGTACTTAATCTCTTCCAGAAAATAAGAAAAGAAGGAAAACTTCCAAATTCTTTTTCTGAAGTGAGTATCATGTTCATACCAAAAATGTAATAAAAATTGCATAAAAAAATCCTACAGAACAGTCTTATGAATATCTATACAAAAATTGTAAATAAAACACTAGCGGGGCCGGCCTGGTGGCTAGCGGTTAAGTTCCGGTGCTCTGCTGTGGCGGCCCGGGCTTCGCAGGTTTGGATCCCGGGCATGGACCGACGCACCGCTTATCAAGCCATGCTGTGGCAAGTGTCCCACATATAAAGTAGAGGGAGATGGGCACAGATGTTCGCTCAGGGCCAATCTTCCTGAAAAAAAAAAATTAAAAAAATAAAATACTAGCAACAAAATGCTATAACACATTAAAGTAAAATGAAATTTATTTTAGAATGAAAGAATAGTTCTATGTTAGGAAGTGTATTAATATGTTTCATCATATTAATAGATCTGAGAAAAAAATCATAAGATCATCTCTATAGATATTTAAGAGGCATTTGACAGAATTCAACACACATTCATAATTTTAAGGACTCATTATACTAGTCAGAGTTCTCTAGAGAAGCAGAACCAACAGGAGATAGATAGATAGATAGATAGATGATAGATAGATAGATAGAGCAAGCTATGGATAAAGATAAGAAATTTATTACAGGAATTGGTTCATGTAATTACGCAGGCCAAGAAGACCCATGATCTGCCATCTGCAAGCTGGAGAACTAGAAAAGCCAGTGGTATAATTCAGTCTGAAGGCCTGAGAATCCGGGGAGCCAGTGGTGTGAGTGCAAGTCCAAAGACCCGAGAATCAGGTGGCTGATGGTGTAAGTCCTGGTCCGAGTCCTAAGCCCTGAGAACCAGGAGCACTGATGTCCGAGGGCAGGAGAAGACAGATGTCTCAGCTCAAGCAAAGAGGGCAAATTTGCCCTTCCTCTGCCTTTTTGTTCTACTCAGGCCTCCAACAGATTGTGTGATGTCCACTGCATTGGTGAGGGCACTCTTCTTCACTCAGTCTAACCATTCAAATGCTAATCTCTTCTGAAGACCCTCACAGACACACCCAGAAATCATGTTTTACCAGCCATCTGGCCATCCCTTAGCTCAGTCAAGTTGACACATAAAATTAACTGCCACACTCAATAAAGTAGAACTTGAGGAAATACATCCTTACCATGAATTATGTATGTCTCAGCCTAAAATCCAGTTTCTTACTTAATGAGGAAGCAAAACCAGCCTTTCCATCAAAGTCAGGAACAAGGTAAGAATATCCACATTCACCATTATTATTTAGTATTAACTAGAGGGATTAGCCAACGCAATTAGACAAGTAATAATGGAGGCATAAATATTGGACATGAAATGGTAGAAGGTAGAAAAGAGAGAAGAAAAAAGAAAACTACCTCTATTTGTAGATATGATATCATGAAATATCAGAAAAACCTAAGAGAATAAAAGAAAAAACTACTATAAAGAAAAAATTTAATAAAGTAGTAGGAAATAAAACTAATATACAGAAATCAAGACCCTTCAACTGTACAAACAATGACCAGTTAGATGATATAATGGGGGAGAAGACACATCAACAATAGCAACAAAAAAGCTAAAATTTATAGACATAAATATAACAACAAAAAATACAAATGCTACATCAGGAAAACCTGGAAGATATAAAAATAGACTTGAGCAAATGGACAGACATACCATGTTTTTGGATAGGAAGGCTTGAAATCATGAAGATGCCAAGTAATCCTAAGTTAGCTTGTAAATCTAACCCAACCTCAGTTAAAATACCAACAAGATCTTTTCTGGAGCTAGACAAGTGAATTTAATGTTCATACGAAAAAATAAATAAGCAAGAATAGCCAAGAAAACTCTGATAAAGAAGAGGAAGGGGCCGGCCCCGTGGCTTAGTGGTTAAGTGTGCGCGCTCCGCTACTGGCAGCCCGGGTTCGGATCCCGGGTGCGCACCAACACACCGCTTCTCCGGCCATGCTGAGGCCGCGTCCCACATACAGCAACGAGAAGGATGTACAACTATGACATACAACTATCTACTGGGGCTTTGGGGGAAAAAAAAAGGAGGAGGACTGGCAATAGATGTTAGCTCAGAGCTGGTCTTCCTCAGCAAAAAGAGGAGGATTAGCACGGATGTTAGCTCAGGGCTGATCTTCCTCACAAAAAAAAAAAAAAAAAAAAAAAAAAAAAAAAGAAGAGGAAGGAGGTGAGTTTAGCTTTATTTGATATTAAACCAAATTACAAATCCTTTACAATGAAAACAGTGTGGCATAACAGACCAACGAAATAGAACAGAAAATCCAGAAATAGTCCCAAGTGTGTACGGAGAGTTAATATGTGATCTAGGTGACATCTCCAATAAATGGGGAAAGATAACAACTAGATAGCCATTTGGAAAAATACAAAAATTAGATCTGTATGTCAAGTTGTACACTAAGATAAAGTCTATATGCGACAAAAATCTACGTGTAAAACATAAAATCTTATAAGTATTAAAAAAATATATGGGTGAATTCCTTTATGAACTTGGAGTGGGGAAAATGACTCAAAACAAAATCCAGAAGTAAAAAGACTGACACATTCAGCCACATCAAAAGAAAAAAAATTCAAGTTAAAAAAAAACTTGAAAAATTCAAGAGATAAATAACAACTTGAGAAAATCTTAGATTGCAAATGGCTAATATCCCTAATATATAAAAGTGGTAACTACTTAAAAATATCTGATTAGCCAGAAATCTTCATTCTTTCACCATGGAGAAAAAAGGAATTTATTATGCCATTATTTTAAAATTTAATCTTTGTAGTGTTTATAAAACATTTTATTTTGAAATTAGAGTTACAGAAATGCGAAAAATAGTACAGAGTGTTCCTGTGTATCCTTCACGCAGCTTCCCTTCGTGATCATTTTTATATGATCATAGTACAGTTATCAAAACCAGGAAATGAATGCTGGTTCAAAACTGTGAGCTAAGCTTCAGCTCTCACTGGACTTTCTCCAACCGTTCCTGCATCCCCCTCTCTCCCGGGCTCCAGTGCAGAGACCTCTGCTGCCTTTAGCTGTCTTGTCTCTTTATAAAGTCCTCCAACCTGAGACAGTTCCTCAGCCTTTCTTTCCCGTGATGCTTCTGAAAAGTCCTGCTCAGTGACTTTGTGGACTGTCCCCAGTGTGGGTGTGTCAGACGTCTTCTCAGGTGTAGATGGAGGCAATGCGTTCTTGTCAAGAACGCCACAGATGTGACTTTGTGTTCTTCTCAGAGCATCGCGTCCGGGGGCCCTTGATGTTGAAATGTCTTATTACTGATGATGGTCCTTGATCACTCGGTTCAGGGACCGTCTGCCAGGTTTCCCCGCTGTAAAGTTATTATGTTCTCCCTTGTAATTAGTAGATATCTTGGGAAAGATACTTCAAGACCGTGCAAATATCCTGTTTCTCCTCAGACTTTGCCCACTAATTTTAGCACCCATTGGTTGGTCTTGCCCCTAGCAATGATTACTGTAGTCTGCCAAACGGTGTTCAGTGTTATTTTTCAAAGGAAACCCTAGGACAGTGTTTGTTTTGTTTGGGCAGTGAGCAGCCATTTGGCAATGCTGAATTTTAATTATTTAGATCTTTTACAACAATGAAAAATATTTTAGTCAATTATTTTAGTAAAGATTTATTAAACCCTTGTTATAACCAAAACATCTCTGAGAAATCTGCAAAAGGCAAGTGGTTCTGGTTTGTATCTGAGTCTTTTCCTCTGCCTCTATTTTTCAGCCCAAATCCCACTCCCCACCACGACTGTTCTCAGAGGATGTTATTGCAAAGAGGCCAAGAGACAGAATCTCAGGAGTCAGGGGATGGGACCAGCTTCCACTTTTGCTCCACACGGGTTATGTCCCTAGAGGGTGAGTCAAATAACTCCTCCAAGTTCTAGTTTACTTCTTTTTAAAATGAGGATTCTAATCTGGATTGACGTGAGAATTAAATGAATCAATGTATATGAAAGTATTTTTTAATCGAAAGGCATTTTTCAAACTATAAATTGTTCTACACATTCATTTATTATTCAACAGAGATTTATTGAGTCCCTGCTATGTGTGAGCTCCTTCTAGGTGTTGGAATATAGCAGTGAAAGGCCTCTAACCTCATGGAACTTATATTTTAGAGGGAAGAGACAGACAATATACAAGTAAACAGATAAGTAAAGACAATTTCAGATAGTAGTAAGTGCTACAACGTAAATAAAACAGGATGATGCAATAAAATGTGCTATAAGGAAAATAAAATATGTATTAGAGAGTGAGGAGTGGTTGGGTGGGATGAAACCATTAAATGTTCTGGTCTGGGGTGGTTTCTCTGGAGGTAGTTTTTGAGTTAAGATCTTGAAGATTAGAAGGAGGCAGCCATGTGAAAACCGGGGCGGGGTGGGGGGGGGAGGGCAGAGCAAACAGGAAGGTCCTATGAAGGGGAGGGGTTAGTGTGTTGGAGAAAAGCAAAGATGGTAGCGTCACTCTGCTGTTGTCAGAGTGGCGCGGGATCAAGTCCAGAAGGTTGGCAGGGCCAAGTTATGTAGAGCCGTCTAGGCCCCGAGGAAGGGTTTAGATTACCAGCGCAGCCGGAAGCCATTGGGGGATTTTAAGCGGGGAAATTACATGCCATGACTTTCACCTTAAAGATTGTTCTGACTGCTGTGAGGAAAGTGGATTGAAGTGGTTAGCGAGAGCAGAAGGAGGGTCCTGTGGTGCTCCAAGCAGGGGCGAGTGGGGCCAGAACAGGGTATGATTGTTAGGATTGTTATTGTTATGGGCTGAATGGTGCCCCCCCAGAAGTCATGTCCCTGATGCCTACTGCCTCAGAATGTAACCTTATTTGGAGATGAGGGCTTTAAAGAGGTGATTCAGTTAAAACGAAGGCATAAGGTGGGCGCTAACGCGATCTGACTGGTGTCCTTAAAAGAAGGAATTTGGACATACAGACACCAGGGATGGGCATACAGAGGAAAGGCCACGTGGGGACACAGCGAGAAGACAGCTGTCTGCAAGCCACGGAGAGACACCTCAGAAGAACCAGCCCTGCCAGCATCTCGACCCTGGGCTTCCAGCCTCCAGAACTGTGAGAAAATTCACTTCTGTTGTTTCAGCCACACAGTCTGTGGTATTGTGTTATGGCAGCCTGGGCAGACTAATGCAGTAATGATGATGATGGTGGTGGTGGTGGTTTCTTCATAGCATTTATCATTGCCTCAAGTTAGCTCATATATTTATTTGTGTGTGTGCACGCTTTCTCCCACCTGATTGCGAGTGCTGTGGTTAGAGCAGGGACCTCGTCTGTCTAGCTCATGACGGTACCCACCGTGCCTAGGGCAGTGCCTGAGCCATAGCAGACGGAAAGTAAAGATGTCATTAAATTATTTATTATATCAGTCCACATAGTCCAATGTTTTATAAGGCTTTTTTCTATGATACACAGGAGATCCAGAGTTCTTCATTTGGGGGCTGCCAACTCTAGCACTAGGACTGTATAGGAAATGATACTGTAACAAGTTAGGACGAGGTTTCTGGAAAGCATATTTTAGCAGTGGGAAAATGATCCTCACTCGATTAGAGGGACCTTTGGAAAAAGAGGCCTTTTTCTGAACAGAGGAGTTCTGCCGAATAAGGAGATTTACTTATTACTTTAGTTTCATTTCGTGGCTTTGCCAAAATAAGGTTAATCTGTGAAAAATGCCTTCCACAAGGACAGGTCTCCGGGTTGTTGTCTGCTGTATTGTAAATGGTATCTGGCACATCGTAATGTTCAATAAATATTTATTAAATAAATGAGAAACATTTTTAAATCCTACTTGTGTTCCTTATCAGAAATTTTTGAATTACTTTTAACATTCTCTTATACTTATCGGGATAGCAACTATTTCACAGAGGAGGTAAAATATTTTGCTTATTCTTGTCTCCCTTAGAATTGTGCCACTTGTCCTGAAGCCGGTCTTCACTTTGCCGCGTTTTTGACCTGAGGGTGACGGGCCCTAAAGGGAAGACTCTCATCCCAGCTCAAGGGCACTGGCTCCACCTTGTGTCAGGAACGTGGTACTACACCCACGAACGCCGGCCTGCCAAAAGCCAGCCTGGCCCGGGGGAACGTGTGCAGCGGTCCAGATGCTGGGTATAAATTAAATGATGCTGCTGCTGGTGGGCAACCTTACTGGACTCATTTTGTCCCCCTGTTTACTACTCTCTATATAGTGCAAGTACAGAGACAAGTTGCTAGTATTCAACCATAAAGGCTTTTGGAGTTAGTTTGTAGTTCTTATATAGGACATCTACTCTGACAAACGAAATGAAACGTCCCTGCAGATTTTAAAGACTTTATATGAAACAGTTGATTTTCATTTTCTCTGAAAAACCTCCCCAAATCGAGGTGTTGGCAATTAAAAAAAAAGAAAATCCTCTGAAATCGATTTCAAAGGAAGAAAACATTTTTCAAAAAGAAAAAAGACTTTTTTACAAGAGATATATTTGATTTCTGTTTTGTGTATGTGGTAGAACACTAAGTGGGCTGGCCCCAACCCGCTAGTTGTTCGGAGATGAACCTGTGCAGAGCCAGCACGGCAGAGACCATGGGAACTGAGCAGAGTGACTGGACTCAGAGGGTCCATGATGAGCTGGAGGCACGCCCCACCCGCTGCTGCCAGCTAACAGGAGCAGGTGGTTCAGTTTTCAGGAATTCTGCAAGCCACTGTTAAAAACTAATTTACATAAAAAATAAATTACATAAACTTACAAGTAAATTATATTAAAAACTCAGGTGCTGGCTTCTGCAGCACTTATACTAAAACTGGAACGATCCGGAGAAGGTGAGCACGGCCCCTGCACAAGGGTGGCAGCCAAGCTCAGAAAGCCTTCTTTACTTTCAGGTTGTTCTGTATAAAATGCAAAATAAATGTTTTTATTCACAGGGGAAACATAACAAAGGTAATAAGTACTCAAAACATACCTCTTCCTCATTGCTGTACTGCGTTTTATTCTTGTCCCTGCTCTGGAGATGGTTCATGTGTGGTGTGCATGGTGGAGACACCATAAACGGTACGCTATCGTGCGCCTCTCTCCAGCTCCTCCTGGAGTGACTTCACATTGGTAGCGTGGAATTGGCCACAGGGGTGTGTTTACACGATGGAAATACAAATGCTGCTAATCAGGGCTTTTTCCTCTTGAGGACCCAGTTGATAAACAGCACACTGTTGTCTGCAAATGAGTTTATTTACGCCTTTTCTCTCTACTCTCTTCCAAAACCTGACAGACTTTAGAAGAAATTATTAAAATTTAAAAACTATTTTAATTTTATTTTACTACACTGATTTCAGTAAGTTTTTAAATAGTTGTTTTAAAAGGTTACTTTAATAATTTTAAATATTTTAATAATTTTAATATTACAATAGCTTTAAAAGTTACTTTAAAATAATTTTTAATCATTTCACTTGATTCAAAATCCCATTTAGTAGAAGTAAAATAGGTTAATCAGCCTTAATATTACATACAATTATATCAATTACTTTATTTCATATTTTGATTAATTTTCTAGTTCCTAATATCTTATTTCAAATTATTTCTGAACTTCTTTCTTTTATTTTCATCATTAAACTTTGAAATTTCTATTTCTTGTCTCCTAAAACTATAATTTCATCTCTTTCAGTGTTTTCTTAACATTTTCCTGTCCAGTTCTCTTCCTTCCTAGACCTCTTTCTCAAAAATTAGTGGCCTGATCTTTTCTGGCCTCTGTTTTTTCTTGCCCTTCTCCTTTTTGCTCAGCTCGCCTTTGGGAGCCTTGCTACTCTTGAGGTTGAACTGTTAGCTACACAGTTTCCTCCAGAGCAGCTAGGATCCCAGCTCTGTCCAGTTACCATCTGGAGTTCTTCGGGGTGCGCCTGCCCCCTCCTGCCGCGTCCCCATGGTCTCGGTATCAGAGTTACAATGTAGAGGGGCTCCTGGATCATCTGGCCTTCTGTGCCTCGGGCCTTGTATTTCAGGACGTGGGAGAACAGGAGAAGCTCTGAGTCTTTGCTTCTGCTATATCTCCCCCTCTTCTCCTCCCAGGGACTCATTTAGGAACTTGGGGGGCCTCTTGAAATAAATTCATCTCAGTCCATTCTCATTTGAAGAAAGAACACATTTGAGAAGCAGCAGCTATTTGTATTTAAACATCACTTCCCTTCCCCTACCTCATTTGCCCTTGAATTCTTTTCTTCTCAGTCACCCTCTACGTGGCCTTTACTGGGCAATGCAATCAACCAACGGCCACAGGAAGGCACCCGCCTGGTGAGCTGCCTCCTTGGGCCAGAGGTCCATCTGACCATTCCACAGGAACTACCGCTCATCTTGAGAGAGCTTGAGCCAGTGTTCAGTGCGAGTCAGTCACGAGCCCAGCTCTCACGCTGCAGTGGCAGGAACCGCCACAGTGCTGCCTTCCTCAGCGTTGCTCAGGGACGCACAGGGCTCCATCTCCTCACACGCTGTTCATTCACTCCAAGGAACGGTAGGCTGATATCCAGCCTCATCTCAACCTGTACTTCATCAGACAGAATATTTTAGGTCTCCCCCAGTTGCCAAGCTTTCAATTTTAAATTCTAAAATACTGAGTAAAAAAGTTGTAACTAATATATTTTATTGTGAAGCTGAGAGTTAATACATCCTTAAAAATCAAATTTTCAAGGCAAAATGACAAAAATAGTATAACACGAAAGATAAATTTGTTTTATAAATAGTTTATATGACGTAGAATTTCTGTTATCATTTCTTATTCTTTTGGTTTTTATTGCTGAGAATGAAATGTGCTTATCTTATTTTTTTAACAAAAGCTTTTTATTTAAAAAATTTCAAACTTATAGACAAATAGTAAGTGGCACGCTGGACTCTTGTGTCCTTTCCCCTAGAGTCACCGGTTATTAACATCTGGCCACGTCTGCTTTTGCCTGCATGCGTGCTCTCTCTAGCTTTTTCCATATATACATATTTATGCATTTTGTTATTATTTTCATTTTGATGGACTATTTGAGAGTACATTGTAGGCACTGTGATATTTTCCCTGAGATACTCTAGTGTGTTTCATCTGAGAACAAGAACTGTCTCTGAATTAAGCCACAGGTTTTGTATGTGTGTTTTTAAACGTCATCTAAGAATCAGAGCACTTGGGGAGAACTTGAAGAAGCCGTTGGCTCATCCCCCTGCTCCTTGCAGGTAAGTTCCTCAATGGTACAAAATTGCCATTTCCCAGGAGTGGCACACAGACACCTCCAGGGCCAGGCCTGTGATGTATGTGTGTGAGTCAGGAGTGTAGCACAGGTCACATGACATGGGTGTACACCCCGTCTAAACAAACCAACCAACACTGCGCTGAACCAAACACATCTGAGGGCCAAGTGTGCCCCTCGGGTCATCAGTTTATGACCCCAAGATCTAGCTTCAGGGTTCCCATCGGGCGAGATATTCATAGCTTTCTTCAGAAGCATCTTGTTATAGTCAGGAAGTTCTCCTTTAAGTCTAACTAAACACTCGATTGAGATTTATGAGGCAGCCGTGTGCAGTGGTTAAGAGTACGGATTCTGGCCTGTGTGTTGGAATCCTGTTTCCACTATTTATTAGGATCTTGGTAAAATTACCTAACCTTTCTGTGGTTCAGTTTTCCTCATCTGTAGAATAATGGTACCCACCTCACAGAGCCGTTGTGAGCAGTAAGTGGATAAGAATATTTAAAGCACTTTAAAACAGAGCCTGGCACACAAAACAAAACTCTGTATGACTGCATTCTGTTAGTGCTAACCTAACGGATTTCTTCTCACACCCGTACAGACCATGACTGTGGTATAAGGGATGTGAGAGGTGAGGACTGTTCTTTCTAAAAGTCTTAGAGGAGAAGTCCATTCCTAAGCCTGAAAGCTGACCTACTTTTCTCACCTTGTGAGAGACTGTGTTCCTGTCCTCATCCCTTTTTCTCCTTATCTCTCTTGTCAGGCTTCTCCAAGGCTCCTGAGATTTCCCTGGTCCTGAGGGAGTCGTTGCTCGAATATCTTGGTCATACGTGACCCTGGACAAGTTATTTAACATCTTGGGATTTACCTTCCTCATCTGTGAAATGGAGATAATAGTAGTAGCAACCTCACAGGGCTGCCGTGAGGATTGAATGAGTTGATACACGTGCTGTTCTAGAAGGTGCCTGGCACACAGCGAGTGCCATGTGACTGTTAGCTGTTAGGTCCGATGTGCCTTCTCTGTGGCAGGCATATTCCTCAGATGTGTATTCTGTACTTGTGCTCTAAATTTTCTTACCACCAGCACTCTGTGGGGGGGTTCTCTTCCTCACTCTCCTGCAAGTGCTGTAATTAAGATCACCACTGGTCTTCTTTCTGTCCAAATCCAAGATCCTTCGTATTCTCTTAGCCCTGTAATATTTTTAACAGTAGAGATCATCTTGTAACCAGGGGTCCAGGGCAGGGGGCAGTTATGGGGGTTATGGGAGGAAGAGAGGGAGATGGAGATCAGGAGGGGAGGAGAGGGCGAGAGATTGCAATGGACTGATTGATTGATTAGTAGAGAGCTAGTGATGGCAGGATTCTGCAGAGGGATTGGGCCTGGAGTGGGTGAGTGGGAAATGGAATTGGCAGCTACAAGATAAGTAATTTAGAAGTATTGTGATAGCGAAAGGAAGCTGAGAGAGAGAATGGTTGGAGGTGGTAAGTCACCTCAGAAATTTTTTCAAGATGAAGATATCCGAATATTTTAAGGCAAAAGAGGAAGCAACTAATAAAGGAAAGAATGAAGATGCTGAGAGGGAGAGGCAAGTGGGTCAAGAACAAGGGCCAAGACAGGAGCTAAGAAAAGCTGAGAGGGATCAGCTGTATTAGGGAAGAGCACTTTGTATTCCTCCAAGGCTGAGAGCATAAGGAAGGAGGTGTGTACGTACTTCTCAAGTGGTATAAGAGAAATGACTGTAAGGGGGGGCTGTGGACTGAATGTTGAGCTCCCCAAATCCATATGTTGAAGCCTCAACCCCCAATGTGATGGTATTGGAGGTGGGGCCTTTGGAGGTGATTAGGTTTAGATGAGGTCATGAGGGTGGGGCCCCCATGATGGGATTAGGGCCCCTAAATCAGGAGGGAGACCAGGCTCTCTCTCTTTCCACCATGTGAGGATATAGCAAGAAGATGGTCATCTGCAAGCCAGGAAGGGCTCTCACAGATACCCAGTCTGCTGGTGCCTTGATCTCAGGCTTCAAGCCTTCAGAACTGTGAGAAATCCACGTCTGTGGTTTGAGCCACCTAGCCTGTGGTACGTTGTCATAGCAGCCTGAGCTGACGAAGTAGGTGGTATGAGGCTTAGTGATGGGCCCAACCTAAGCAGTTTCATCTGCTAAGTGAAGTAGGCGATCGGGTCTGTGGGGTCTTCTGCTGAGATCAAGGGGGTCAGTGCTTTGGAGCTTGAGGCAAGAGGTGATTCAGAAGAGCTGCTCCAGGAAGCTTGCTAGGGAATCTACGGGAGGGGCATGAAGGGATTGTTCGGCAACGTCCAGGACACTTGATGCTGGATGGTGTGACTTTGTAGGGGCCACGGCTTTTTTTGTTGATTGTTTTCTTCCTGCAGTGCTTTGCAGGAACAAAGAAAGTGAAAATTACAGATACCCAGGGTTGTGGACTAATAGATCAGGCAGGATGGGAGGTTAAGGGGCCCAGAATCCAGGATGGTGACAATGGCAATTTTGAGTGGTTGACTGCAGAATATTGAGCAACGATGTGTGGGTTCATTAACTGCTAACCACAGCTACATGAGTGAGCCCAGGTGAAACCAGTGGAGGAACCATCCAGCCAACACACAAAATTGTGAAAAATAGGAAATCATTGTTGTCTAAGCCCGTACGTTTTGGGCAGGTTGCTAAGTGGCAACAGAGAACTGCAGTGCTCTGCCGTGCATTGACCACAACAGGAAGCCTGAGGGAGAGGGGGCCTGGTGCAGAAGCAGAGGTCAGTCCCTGGGGGAAATGGAGCCAGGTGGAGAAGAGTGGAGAGGGATTCTGGGGGCAAGCAGAAAATACCCAGTACATCAGGAAAAGTGCAGGTTTTGGAATTTGAGAGCAAGGATGGCGCTTGCCCTCTTGAAATATGGGTGCTTAGAGAGGCAAGTGTGGTGGTAGTGACTGGTGGATAGAGCCCAGAAACAGCTAAGATGGTCTCTTGTCTTCCTTCCCTTTCGCTCTCAGCAAAGGACCTTGCCTCCCACTACACAGAGGAAAGAGGAGTGTTCATGTGTGAATTTCTTCACCATCCATTCCCAAGCCACACACTTACGGTTACAGATAGGAATTGCTTGATAAGACTTGAGGTAAAGGTATCTCGCATTTCTTTATTTTTCTAAATCTAGTCAAATTCCATTTCCCTCTTTGCCAAGACCAGTGAAAAGTTCAGCGTTAGTAGTTTTTGTGGCTCCTTCTCTTCCTCTCTTATCTTGTACAGGGACCCCAAGGCTACTGCAGTCTTTAGGAGAAACAGGCACGAGGAAAATCATGGTGCTGACGAGATGTCTGGGCCTGAAGGCAGGAGCAGCTTCCCCGCCCTCTGTGCCAAGCTCGCCCACAGGGATCCTGACCACAGCGTCCAGAGCACAAGGGAAGAGGCTAGCTTCCACAGGAGGGGGCTGGGCGGGCTAGCAGACCAGTTTGTAGGTGCACAGGGGGAGTGCCTGAGTTGTTGTATTGTTCTTTAGGCCACTGTGGACTCATCAGCCAAAGAATCTTTGCCTTTTTCTCTTCTATCAGTCAGGCCTTTGTGTTTCAGGACTAGAGAGAAAGAAGTTGCTGGAGGCCTGAAGACATCGCATAGGCTTTGTTTTCTGTGGTGTCCCTTTGTTTTCTGTGGTGTCCGTAGGCAAAGGGAGACAGTCTAGCTCGATCTGCTCAGAGAAGAGGTTGGTGAGAGGTTCTTCAAAGGGAGGTGGAAAGAGAGAGGGATCGAGTAAAATTTCCTGAGACTGCAAGGAGCAACCTGCACCTCTCACATGTAGCAGCTCCCAGGTCCAGGACCTCAGATTCGATGGCTGTGTGGACACTGAGCACTAAGTACCAGGCCCAGCCCTTTCCTCCCCCTCAGAAAGCCCCCCACTCACTTAACGGTGCACTCATCAACCTTCTTTGCACTGGCTTATTCCATTAGCATTAAAACATGCTCACATCTTTCTGGTCCTAAATTTTTAAAAATCTTCATTGACACCATGTCCCCCTCGAGACATCCCTTCCTCCCCTTCCATTCATAGATCCATCCTCCTTGACCTAATGCAGTTGAATTTCTCCCCCACCTCCAACTGAAACGCCCCGTGTCAAAATCATAACTGATCTCCTTCTTTACTAAATCCAGTGGACATTTCTCAGAACTGATTTACTTGACCTCTCAGCAGCGTCTGACACCAAGGATGACTCTCACTTTTTCCAATCCTTTTCCTTAGCTTCTGTGACACCGCCCTCTCCTGGATTTTCCCTTACCCTCTGGCTCCTCTTCTCTGTGTCTAATGCAGGTTCCTCTTCCTTAGACCATTGCTTCAATGTGGGTACTCCTCAGAGTTCTCCCTGGATTGTTGTCTCTTCTGGCCAACACACTCTTCCTAGAGGAGGTCTTCTGTTCCCATGGCTTCACTACCAGACCAGTGTCTCCAGCCCAGATCTTTCCCCTGTGCCTCACTCTCTTACATATGTTAAGTCTGCGGTTTGATTTTACCTGACTTACAAGTCAGTAAGTTAGCCTGTTACCTTTCATGGATGCTGGCAGAAGACATGAGACTCCTGGGTGAGCGACAAAGGACTTCATTTAAGTAGTTTAAAGTTTCTCAGAGAGGCACAGGGGGATTGATTATGTTGCTGACAGCATAATGTAATTCTAATTTTCTCTTTATGTACCTCTCTTCTCAAAATCTTGACTCATGATGGCAGCTATTCCCTAGAAAAGCATTGTCCAAAAGGAGTATTATGCACATAATTTAAAATTTTCTGGTAGCCACATTAAAAGAAAGTAAAAGAGAAACAGGTAAAATTAATTTTAACAATATGTCTTATTTAACCCAATATGTCTAAAATGTGATTTTAACCTGTAATCAATTTAAATATTATTAATGAGATATTTTACTTTTTTTTGTACTAAGTTTTGAAATCCTTATAGCCCCTTTCAATTCGGACGAGTCACATTTCAGTGCTCCATAGCCAGGTGGAGGTGGTGGCTACCATACTGCACAGCACTGGCCTGGAACTTCTCCTCTCCCCCAACTCACCTCCCTGAAATTCCAGCCTGCAAGGGCTCCAGGTCTCCCCTCCTCCCTTGCCTGCCCTCCCTTTTGTATGGAAGTTAATGCAGTGTTTATTCTTGTCCCTCTGATTCGGGAGTTTAAGTAGTTCTCTGACTCACCTAACAGAAGGCCTGGAAAGTTATGGAGGGGATAAATTTTGTCAAATCATATTTTTTTGTCCCTCTCTTATTAACTATTTATTCTAAGTATACAATAGCCTGTCTGATGTTACAATAACATATTTGCTGCACTGGTGTCATCCAGTTTCATGGGACATCTTTAGGGACTTCTTCAGAAGAAGTACAATCTTATTATTATTTTTTTTTTTGCTGAGGAAGACCAGCCCTGAGCCAACATCTATTACCAATCCTCCTCCTTTTTTTTTTTTTATTTTCCCCTTTTTCTCCCCAAAGTCCCAGCAGATAGTTGTATGTCACAGTTGCACATCCTTCCAGTTGCTGTATGTGGGATGCCACCTCAGCATGGCCGGACAAGCGGTGCATCGGTGCGCGCTCAGGATCCAAACGCAGGCCGCCAGCAGCGGAGCGCTCGCACTTAACCGCTAAGCCACGGGGCTGGCCCCCAGTACAATCTTATAAAAAGTTTTTAGTTTCTAGTGACACCATCATGTTCAGATCCTGCCTAGATGAGGATGTGGGCATGGAAACCAATGCAGAAGTGTTGAGACTCAGGAGGTGTGGGATGTAGTTGACATGAAGACACTACAGGTCTAGTTGGCCCTCATTTACTATGAAGGAAAATCAGTAAGTGAAAATTAAGAATCTTCCACAGTTACTGACTTCAGGTTTTTCTCTTAAGTTGATACTCATCCTGCAACCTCCTTAAATGCAGAATTTAAAAATTCTTATTTACAATGTTTTCTCAGTAAAAGAGGGAGTAAATGTAACACCACTAATATTATCTAGAATAGTAAAGAACTTAAATATTTTAGTTAAGTGAATATTTGTGGAATTAAATTAACATTCAAATATTACAACTTTAATCATTTTAAGTGGAAATATTTAATAATTGATTACAAATCCCCTATTTTAGCATCCAGAGAGTACTGAATATAATTTATACTTTTCTTAGGTTATCTGTTGAATTGAGTTACATTATTATGGGGAGGGGGAGGGGAAGAACTAATATTTATTGAGGGGCTACTCTGCCAAGAGCTGCGCTTTATGTTATGATGGCTTATATTGTCTGACCCTTAGAGTCTTCCCAGCCCAGTTCTAAGTATTTCAGGGACACTGTTTTACCTGCCAGGTGGGCTTGTGCACACAGAGAGGAACCTGCCGGTCTAGCAAGTTGCAGAGCTGGGATTTGAACCTCAGCAGGCTGACACTAGAGGCCATGATTTTAAGTCTCTGCCATAATGTAAACTTCACCACAAACCTCTGGGGTAGACATTATCATCCCCATTTTACAGATGTGGAAACTGAGGCTCAAAAGAGTTAACTAACACTTAAGGTCAGCTAGTAAGTGGTTGACATTTCTTTTTCTTACTCTCCTCTCCTTTCTTTTCTTTTTCTAGAACTTTTTGATTTTGCCCACATTGATTGGCATGTGCCAATCAATGCAAACCCTTCTTTATTCTCTCTTTGGTTCACTTGTCTGCCTTCTCCTTTCCCCAGAAAGTATCTTTTATTCTCATGAGGCAGTATTTATTAAGTGACTTTGCTATGCTACATTTGCTCTGAAATAATTTAGAGAAATATAGCACTTCCCTTGTCAGAGTTTATATTCTAAACTATTGACTCCTTTTCCCCCCAGAGAGATGGGAACAATTATCGGGTCATTGGGATGCTGCCTCAGTGAAGGAGAGCTGCAGACTCTGACTGCAGAGGTGAGTAGGGCTGAGGAGTTTCATTCAGCAGACTCTGTGTGACTTCAGCTCCTTGGAACTGAGAAAAAAATCCTTACCTGAAACAAAAACGCCCTAAACTACTGGATGTGCTCAGTGAAAACATCAGGACAACTATGCGAATTAGCCAACCAATAGGATCTGAAAGAACTGATATCAGATCTTGAAGAAATGGCAACGGCCCAGTAACTCAAGGGAGTAGGGACGCCACTTTAGATATTACACTTTTTAAAACTAGACGAGGAAAGGCCAGTAGGCACAGGGGACTGGCTCTATGCAAAAAGAACATTGACAGATGAAAGGAATATCGTAAATAATGTCAGTTCAAAGGGGAGGGAGGCAGAGGCTGTAAGGAATTTATATTTATTTGGGGAAATAAAACTAACTTTCAGAGCAAGTAGTAAACAATAAAATAATAACAACTAACCTGACATTGATTAAACAGTCTAAGAAGTTTTAAAAAAGATTATTTGTAATAGTGTAGATGAGCCCCTGGAGAGAATCCCATAAAGCAGGGCTGAGCCGCCCAAGACCAGAGAGCTTCATGCCCTGTTTGGTTTTCCAGAAAAGTGTCTGATACCATTTCAAGTGCAGCTTTCAGTTCAACCAAGCAGAGGCCTAAGGGGAAAAAGCTACCTGGGCAACCACCAGGAGGAGAATCTTCTCAGAATTGCTTATCTAGGTCTGCGGGTCTTGGTGGAGGCCAGGGATCAACAAAGAGGCCAAGGGAGAAAGGCAAGGAGGTGGGATGTGGTTTGTTCCTTATTCCTGGCCCCCAGCACCATGCTTGTCTCGGGGGAAGAGGGAGAATCTCCCTCTGCCCTTTTCCTTAAGGTTCTTATGGCTGGCCAAACAATTAACAAGACAGGTTAGCAGGAGAAAATAATACCAAGTTTAATAACATGTATACATGGGAGAAAGCAGGGACGCTGCGTTTCTCAACACAATAGCAGAAACTCTCATCTTAAATATCATGTTCAGCCAATGACAAAGGAGGATTTTGGGGGTGGGGGGAGTCAGTTACAGGAGATTACCAACTAAAGCACAGTAAACAAGAGTAAGGTTATTATGCAGATTTAAGGCCTCACCTTCCACATTGATAAGCCTCTAGAAATGAGGTCATCCCCCCCTTTTCCCAAAACAGAGAGGGAGATACCTTTACAAATGGAGATTTCCCTTATAAATGTAAATGATTGTCTGGCAACTCCTCGCAGGGCCATCCAGAGAATGTGGCCAGAGAGACAGAACTTCCAATAAGATGGGCTTGTTGGTGCCTTTTCTATTGTAACCTCTATCCTACATTATCTTTACAGCCATCATGATAGATCTGTTCCAGGAAGGAGCCACCATGTCAAATTCTTTAGGCAGTTAGTGGGGGAGGTCAAATGTCCCTCAGAGAAAACAATCAAGTTAAAGAGATATATTTTAGGATGGCCAAATCTTGATCTCCCACACTTGCTTGTTGAGTGTTACCAGAGGAGAAGAACTGTGACTCTCGGTGAGTCGCTGAACCTCGTGAATGTCAGTTTCTCCACAATAATACCTACTTCAAAGTGCGCTTCAAAGATAAATGAAATAATGTATAAGAAGCCATGTTCTGAATCCTAAAGCACTGTATAAAGTTAAGGAAAGGGGGTTTAGAAAGATGACTCTGTTGCCCGCATGTTAGCACCTTGGTAACTAAAAAGCAATACCAATTTTTCATTAGCGCTTAAAGATATTCAATAAAGCAGGAAATTTTTACATTGTCTTTCCATTTTGGGATCCAATAAACTATTTTTACTGAGAGTGGAGGAAAAAAATCTTATTCCTCCTGAATTGATCCTCACAGAAAAAAAGGTGTTGATCACTGCTTTCAAGTGTTTATCAAGGAAGCTAGAGTTTGCTTTGGGAAAGGAAAGTGGGTGCTGTAGGAGAGCTAGGAACGGAAGATGAATATACCATGAAGTCATAATAATTGCATGTAATGCAGTGGAGTCAATGGGGCAGTAATGAAAATGTCTCTGAAAGTCAGAAAGAGAGAAGCTTGAAAGCCTAATCCCCTTGTGGTTTGTTCGTATGTTTTAGTCTGTAGCAGGGTCAGCAAACCACAATCCCTAGGCCAAATCCAACCCAACCCACTGCCTGTTTCTGTAAATAAAGCCTTACTGGAACACAGCTAGACTCAGCCATTTACATATTGTCTACGGTTGTTTTCTAGCTACAGGAGCGGAGTTAAGTTGTTGCAACAGAGACCGTATGGTTGGCAAAGCTGAAAATATTTACTATCTGGCCCTTCACAGAAAAAGTTTCCCAACTCTTTCTCTGGCAAAGTAGAACAAATACCACATCTAGTGTCAGGAGATCTAGGTTCACATCCCATAGCTGCCACTTAGAGCCGTGTGGCCCTTGGTGAGCTGCTGCATCTTTCAGAGCCTGGTTCTACATATGCAGAAGGAATGCAACAAAATCAAAACGTTTGTATGAGGATTAAATTGAATGCCTGTGAGCAACCAGCTCTTACTTGGTGGCATGCAATGCACATTGGGGTTCGCTTGCTCTGTAGGTGGCCCTCTACCAAAAAGCCCCCATGGGTTTGGGCAGTTAGCCACAGTAGGTGCTCAGGCCCCAACATTTTATTTTGTCTTCACCCTTTTCTTAGGTACATTGACACAGCCTTTGAAAATTACAGATACTTAGAGTTGTTACAGACCAATAGGGATCACTGAGCTGTCTAAGCTTTGTAAATGTTTCTCCGTGCAGCGCACAACACAATTTATTCAAATTAAATTCTAGCAAGATGCTTAAACAGCTTTGGGTGTGACTACCTTTTTAGAAGTTTCCCAAATAATTACGGGAAAGAAGCACACAGATATTTGTATGTATCAAATACATTTAGAGAATCAAAGCTTCATAGTGGTCCACATCTGGGGTGAATGACATGTTGCTAAATGCTCTGTAATAGTTTCAGAAATGAAACTGTTTCTGCTTCATTTGCTTTAAAATGAAATAATGTAACTATGCTTTAAAATTCTTCCATAAAAAGTGGAAACCTGTGTGTAGTTCTCTAGTTGTCATTTACTTGAATTTTAGTGTAGATACATACTAACGTTCAGTCCTTTGCTTCCGGAAGATCAATTTGAAATCTGACATTTCTCTTGAAATAGATCATTTAAAAAATCACTTAGCATTGATCTCTCCAGTTAATACTCTTTTTTTTTTAAAGATTTTATTTATTTATTTTTCCCCCCCAAAGCCCCAGTAGATAGTTGTATGTCATAGCTGCACATCCTTCTAGTTGATGTATGTGGGACACGGCCTCAGCATGGCCAGAGAAGCGGTGCGCCGGTGCGCGCCTGGGGTTCCGAACCTGGGCCGCCAGCAGCGGAGCGCGCGCACTTAACCGCTAAGCCACGGGGCGGCCCACTCTCCAGTTAATATTCTATAATTAGCAACTTGCCCCACATAATCTCTGCCTGTTTGGAATATCACAAAATCCAGCAAGTGTGAGAAGGGGTAATGAAAATTTTACTGACATACAAGTTACCAAACGATTCTTCCTTTAATATCAAGTTGGAGCCATCTAGGATCCTCAGTGCGCAGGAGCTGGGAGGAGATGATGGCATTTTAGTACAAGAGGAAAGGATATTTAGAGGTCTACATCCTTTGAAGTTCAAACCTAAGTGGAATTACGGAGAATTTAAAGTAATTACAAAGGAGAACTAAAAGATGTTTGGAAAACAGGACTTATACTGGTAATATTATTACACTGTACAGTGATTAAAAAAAAAAAGTCCAGTTCATCAGTAAGTTATAAAAATCATACAGGTCTATGTACCTAGTAACAGGGCTTCAATATACGTGAAGCAAAAATGGAGAGATTAGAGGGAGAAACAGACAATTCTGCAAACACAGGTGGAGATTTTAACAACCCTCTCTAAGTAATTGAAAGAACAATTACATAAAGTATCAGCAAAAATGCAGACCTAACACCACCATCAACCACTCTGACCTCACTGATATTTATAGAACACTACACCCAAAACTGCAAAATACACATTCTTTCCCAGTGTACATGGAATGTTCAATAAGATAAAGTGCTAGGCCATAACACAAGTCTCAATAAATTTTTAAAAACTGAAATCATACAGGATATGTTCTCTGATAAAAAAATGGAATTACATCAGAGATCAGTTGAGAATAAGATAACCATGGAATCCTCAAATATTTGGGATTAAGCAACATTCTAAATAATTCATGAATCAAAGACGAAATCACAAGGGGAATTAGAAAATATTTTGCCCTGAACATTAATGAAAATACAAAATGTGAAACTTTGTAGGATGCAGGAAAGCAGCACTTAGAGGACAATTTATGACAAAAGATCTAAAATTAATTATTTAAATTCTCATCTTAAGAAGGTAGAAAAAGAAGAGCAGCATGAACCCAATATAAATAGAAGGAAGAAAATTATAAAGAGTAGAAATGACTGAAATAGAAAATGGACAGAGAAAATCACTGAAATATTAGTCTTTTCAAATAAAATGATAAACATGTAGCCAAGGTGATCAAGACTCAAATTTCCAATAACAAGGAGGAGTTGTCCTTATCCTTCAGACAGTTTAAAAGAACAATTTTTTGCCAATAAATCTGGCAACTTAGATGAAATGGACAAATTCCCAGAGAGACACCAATTACCAAAACTGACCTAAGAAAAACTGGAGAATTTGAATAGCCCTGTATCAATTACCAAAATTAAATTTCTAATTAAAAACTTTCCCACAAAGAAAATTAGAGGTTCAGATGGCTTTGCTGGTGAATTCTCCCAAATATTTATGGAAGAAGTAATACCAATTCTACACAAAACTCTTTCTGAAAATATTACAGGAGAGAACACTTTGCAACTCCTTTTCTGAGGCTAGTATTACTCTGATACCAAAACCAGACAATCATACTACAAGAAAAGAAAACTGCAGACCTTATTAACATAGATGCAAAAGAACTTTAATAAAATTTTATCAAATCAATTTCAACAATGTTAAAAAAGGATGATACATCATGAGCAAGTGGGGTTTATCCCAGGAATTTAGGGTTGGCTTAACAACAATCAATGTAATTTACGATGTTAAGAAAACAAAGTAGATAAACCACATGATCATTTCAATAAATACAGAAAAAGCATTTGAAAAAATTCAACACCAATTGAAGATAAAAATACTCAGCAAACTAAGAATAAAAGGAAACTTCTCAACCTGGCTAAGGGCATTGTGGGAGATCAAGATTTGGCCACTCTGAAATATATCTCTTTACCTTGATTGTTTTCTCTGAGGGACATTTGACCTCCCCCACTAACTGCCTAAAGAATTTGACATGGTGGCTCCTTCCTGGAACAGATCTTCTATCATGATGGCTGTAAAGATAATGTAGGATAGAGGTTACAATAGGAAAGACCAAGCCCCTTTTATCAAAAACTCTGTCTCTCCCTGACCACATTATCTATAGGTGACCCTGAAAAGAATTGTCTTCCTGCCCTCTGAAGTCCCAGGCCACTACCCACCCCCAACATGCTCCTCCCCTTTAGCTGCAATACTTAAGCAAGCAGCTTAGACAGAGGGGCGAGTTGCTCATTTCTGAGTTTCTCCCATGTATACATGTTATTAAATTTGGTATTATTTTCTCCTGCTAACCTGTCTTGTTAATTATTTGGCCAGCCATAAGAACCTTAAGGAAAAGGGCAGAGGGAGATTTTCTCCCTCTCCCCCGACAGCATCTACAAAAAACCTAAGGCTAACATCTTACTCAGTGGCGAAAGGCTCAATGCTTTTTACCTAAAATCAGGAACACGGCAAGGATGCCCATGTTCACCACTCCTATTCATCACTGTACTTGAAGTCCTAGCCAGTGCAACAAGGACAGAAAAAATAATAAAAGAAGTACAGTTTGGAAAGTAAAAAGTAAAACTATCTCTATTTCAGACAACATGATTATTCATGTAGAGAATCCTAAGAAAGTTACCAAAAAGCTACTAGAACTAATATGTGAATTTACCCAGATCATAGGCTACAAGGTCAACATTCAAAATTAATTATATTTTTATAAACTAGAAATTAACAATTAGAAAAATGAAATTAAGTAGACAACTCCATTTACAATAGTATAAAAATGAAATAACGAATAAATTTAACAAAAGATAGCCCAGACATAGCCCAGCTCAACAGCAAATAGTGTAAAGGAAAATTAAGATCTAAATAAATGGTTAGATATACATGTTCATGGGTTGGAAAACTCCACATTGTTAAGATGGCAGTTCTTCTCAAATTGATCTACAGATTCAATACATTTTCAACCAAAATCATAGCAAGCTTTTTTGAAGAAATTTACAAGTGATTCTAAAATTTGAATGGAAAAGCAAAGAAACTAGAATAACCAAAATAATTTTGAAAAGGATGGTCAAGGTTGGACTTATACTACCTGATTGCAAGATTTACTATGAAGCTACAGTAATCAAGACAGTGTGATATTTGTGTACTGATAGACATATAGATCAATGAAACAGGCCAGAGAATCCAGAAATAGAACCACATGTACACCTTGACAAAGGTGCTGAGGTAATTCAACGAAGAAAGGATAATCATTTCAATAAATAGTGCTGGAGCAAATGGGTGTCTGAATAGAAAGAAAATGAACTTCAACACTCTTTTACTCCACACACAAAAGTCAACTTGATGGATCATAGACCTGAACATAAGAGCTAAAACTATAAAACTTCTAGAAGAAAACTTCTGTAGAGAAAACTGTGGCATTGGGTTAGCCAAAGATTTCTTAGATAGGATACAAAAAGCATGAACCATAAAAGAAAAACAATGATTAACTTCATCAATATTAAAAAATTTTGCCCATCAAATGACACAGTTAACAAAGAAACAAACAAACACAGATTGGGGGAAAATATTTGCAAATGATTTATCTGACACTGCATCCAGAATATATGAACATCTGTTTCAACTAATATTAAGAAGGCAATCAAACCAATTTTTAAAAAAGCCAAAGATTTGAATAGACATTTCATAAAAAAAAAGGTATGAATGGCCAATAAGCACATAAAAGATGCCAAATACCTCTAGTCATTGGGGATAATAAGGTGCAACTACACATCCACTAGAATGGCTAAAACTTAAAAGTCTGAAAATACTAAATGCTGGCAAGGATTTGGAATAACTAGAATTCTCATATATTGCTGATAGGAATACAAAATGGTACAATCACTTTGGAAAACAGTGTCAGTTAAAGATAAACATACAGTTATTAGAAAGATAAACATACACTTATTATACAACCCAGCAATCCCACTTGTAACTATTTATCTAAGAAAAATGAACGTATATGTTCACACAAAGACATAAACAAATGTTCATGATAGCACTAATCATAATACCCAAAAAACTGAAAACAACCTAACTGTCTATCAATTGGGGAATGGATAAATAAATACTATGGACTATTACTCTACTCAGCAATATAAAGGAACAAAATAGTGACACACACATGACATGGATGAATCTCAAGAATATGTTAAGTGAGAGAAGTCCAACACAAAAGACTATACTGTATGATTTCATGTGTGTGAAACTGTAGAAAAGGCTACACTCTGGTGTCAGAAGGCAAATTAGTGGTTGCCTGGGGCCAGGACTTAGAGGCTGGGATCAAATGCAGAGGAACATGAGTTAACTTTCTATAATGCAGGAAATCTTATATATCTTGATCATGGTGGCGGTTACCTATAAAATTAATTCAAACCAACACTTGGAAATGAGTAAACTTTATTGCATGTGAATTATACCTCAATAACACTGTGAGAAAACATAGTAAAGGATTGTCATAAACAACTTTATGCTACTTCTTCAGTCAGTGGGTTCCAGATGGAAAATTGACTCAGGGGCCGGCCCCGTGGCTTAGCGGTTAAGTGAGTGCGCTCCGCTGCTGGCAGCCCGGGTTCCGATCCCAGGCGCGCACCGACACACTGCTTCTCCGACCATGCTGAGGCCGTGTCCCACATACAGCAACTAGAAGGATGTGCAGCTATCTACTGGGGCTTTGGGGGGAAAATATATAAATAAATAAAATCTTAAAAAAAAAGAAAATTGACACAGGTTTAGGAACTAAGAAGGGATCATGACTTTTTTGGGGTGACTGTCCTCAGCCTTCTGGTCCTCCATTCTTGCCCTATTTTGGTTGTAGATGGTAAACAGAATCCTTGTCGGCTGCCCGTCTGTTCTGCCCGTAAGCATACCATGCTCTATTAACCATCTCTGCAGTTTCCCTTGGCTCCCTCTTCAACCTTATTGGTCATTATATGCGGCCTCTTAGCTTCTCTGGTTAACGACTCTGCCTGGCTTCTGTCACTTGGGGGCAGGGGGTGGGTGGGTGGCTGGCAAATCACACCACGGATATTAACAAGCCAGGTCTGCGAGTGCCTGTCCTGGTCAGCGGTGGCCTTCAGAGGAGACCCATCCCAGAACTCTCAGCGAGGCCGGGCTTTCTCACCAGCATGTTCTTGATGTCCTTGGTTGACTAGTGCATCCTCTGAGCCCTCCCATGGAACACAATCCTCTGTGGGTTTTCTGACTCATAGTATAGCCATTCCAACTAGCCCCCTTTTATCAGCTCGGTTTTCTCCTTCACTCAGGGCTGATCATCGCTTATCACAGGGGTCTAAGAGCCACCCTAGCAGCAAGTTTGTCCCATTTTCTGTCATCTTTGCCAGGGTGGCAGGTCCTGTGTCCTGAGAAAGTGCCCAGAGTCAGTGAATTCCTGCTTGTTCAGTCTCACATTCTAGCCCTCATGGTCAGGCACTCTCAACCAATCTCAGGGGCACCCCCGACTCCATCCCCTGCTCCTTCTAGTTCTTGATAGCTAGTTCCTTCTGCTATTTCAGTATAGAGTCTCTTACCTCCCTTATCAGACCCAGCATTTCCCCTGCCAGTTTATTCCAGGGTTTAACCCAACTATTCAGTCTCTCTCCTAGAAGAGGAGATGGGGGCAGTTCCTGAAGGGCCTCCGTTGCCTCATCAGGGAGAGTCTTCTGCAGACAGCTGAAGTGCCACCTCCGACGAGGTAAGGATGAGTGCAAGCCCAGGGTGTCCAGGGCATCTCCCAGCCAACACCCTCAGGGGCCTCCATCCAAGGGTCTCCATCCCACGTTTCAGTGTGCCCATCTTTGCAACCAGGACCCTGACTTGCCTGTGCAATTCTAACTTTCATATCTTCTATGTGAGGGGTGTCCAACTATGGCCCACAGGCCAAATCCTCCCCACAGCCTGTTGTATACAGCCTGTGAGCTAAGAATATCTTTTACATTTTTAGAGGGTTATAAAAATAAGGAAGAATATATGATGAAGATCTTATATGCCTTAAAAACTCTAAACTATTTACCATCTCCCCTTCCTGGAGGTTTACCACCCCTGTTTTACATGTTGCCTGCCTGAGCCTGCTCTTTCCCTGAGTTGATAAGGGCTTCTTCGCCAGCTACCAAAGAGGCCCTCTGGCTTCACAGCTAGTGTTTAACTGCTTGACAGTGGCCCTCAGCTCTCATGATTCTTCTGCAGGGCGTCAATGAAACTGCTTGACAGTGGCCCTCAGCTCTCATGATTCTTCTGCAGGGCGTCAATGAAACTTACAGCCAACTCTGCTGCTTTGTGGGCCTTGCAGCCCATGTCTTTCAGATGCTTGAATCATGGCACCTGCAAAGGCATGCCTCTTTTTTTTTTGTATTGAGGTAAAATCGGTTTATAACACTATATAAATTTCAGATGTACATCATTATAGTTTGATTTCTATGTAGACTGCAACGTGTTCACCACCCAAAGACTAATTACCATCCATCACCACACACATGTGCCCTTTTACTCCTTTCCCCGGACCCCTAGCCCCCTTCCCCTCTGGTAACCACCAATCTAATCTCTATATCTATGTGTTTGTTGTTTGTCGTTGTTTTTATCTTCCACTTAGGCGTTCCTCTTCACTGAGATATTCCCAGGTCACCTCTGGTTAAATCTTTAGCAATGGACTGCCTGAGGCTATCTGTGTCCCAAATACCACTCAGGACAGCATCCTTTTTGCCTGCTTGGCAGTGAATAAACCTGTCTTGGAATTCCAACTTACGACCTGTTTTCTCAGGCCACTCCTGGCACCACTTGTGATACTCTGGGTACTCTGAGAAGCAAGCGCTAATCATTAGATGTTCAAGAGATTTATTGTGAGGGGAAAATCAGAGCCCGGGGAGGCTGGGAGAGCCGTCGGAATGCAGTGCAGATCTGACCCCTGTGAACGAGCAAGTGAAGGAAGGAAAGTTGGGTAGGAAAAGCCTTAGACTGCAGCAGCTCTAGAAAACAAGGCAATGGGAGTTCTCAGTTCACACTTGCCCAGCAGAGGAGCCCCTTCTTGCAGGAATGGTACTTATTTTAGTATCCCTGCCACACTCAGTTATTGGCTGGGTACAGCCCGTGAGAAGTGTGGCCTTGGCCCAAACATGGTGGCTAGGGATATCATTGAATTATGGCTCTGCAGTTGGAGATCTAAGTGATGCATTTCATGGCTGCCATTGTTGTCACCTGGAAGAACTGTAATGTGCACCAGGTGTTGAATGTCTGGTAGAATATGCTCAAAGAGAGCTGGCTGCTCTGTGTTTTCTACCTCTAAGCTCACCATGGCCTACCTCTAGCTTTCAGGATTAGATCAAAGCAGAAAACTACTTAGGGATGAAATGAAGGTCCCCATCAGGTCCAAGCAGTGGGTCATGGAAGAGTGAGCAGAAACTTTACCAGCAAGATAGGTCAGTGATAGATCAGAACTGGACCAGACTTATCCTGGAATTCTGTCCTTAGGTAAAAAGATGATACAGGGGAGATTTTGCTAATGTAGTCCTCAACACATCTACCTCTACAATCAAACAACTTTGACATGGAACAGTTGGTCTCTCCGTCTGGTGCACAGCTGTCATTCTGGGATCTCTATGATTTTCCTGGGAATCTCAGTTTTCCTCTTCTTGGTTGGATTTCTCTGTAACCCAAGTTTTCCTCTTTCTAGTTCCTCTAGCATTTTGGCACATTCTTCAGTAGCTTCTTGGAAAAGAGTGCCTTGGAGGTAAAATTTTTGAGACTTTTTATGTTTGAAAATGACTATGCTAGTGTTTGTTTAGGTGCATATAGAATTCTCCATTCAAGATCTTCATTAAGAATTTTGAAGGCATTTCTCTTTGTCTTCATGCTTCTGGTGATGCTATTGAGAAAGTGCAATTCCATTCTGATTTCCAATGCTTTGTGTGTAAACTTTTTTCCCTTTCTGGAAGCCTGGGCAATCCTCTTTTATCTCCAGTGTTTGAATTGTCACAATGATTTACTTTGGTGTGGATTCATTTTCATCAAATGTGTTAGATAACTGGTGGGCCTTTTAAGCTGGCAACTTATATCCTTTGATTCCAGGAAATATCCTTGCAATTATTTTGTAGATGATTTCTAACTATCCACTCTTTTTCTTTGTTCTCTCTTTTGGAACTCTCTTTATTCATTTGTGTGCCTCTGAACTAGTCATCTAATTTTCTTATTTTTCACTGTTCTGTTTTTCATCTCTATCTTTTTGTTCTACTCTCTGACAGATTTCTTGAACTTTCTCTTCTAATATATCTATTGAGTTCTTCACTTCTGTTGTTTTTTTAATTTCCAGTAGCTTGTTTTTGTTCTTTGAATGTTTCTTTCTAAATAACATCCTGTTCTTGTTTCATATCTCTGAAGATATTAGTGATAGTTTATTTGAAGTTTTCTTCTCTTTGCATAATCTGTTTTTTCCAAGTTGATATTTGTGTTTGTTTTGGTCTCTTTGTTTTTGTTAGTAGCTTTCCTCAGATGTTGAATAAACCTTGGCTGTCAGCTCATAATAAACACATGCGCGGAGCTTGTCAACTTTAGACTTCACCTGTGGGTAATCTGGGACTCATCAGAGTCTTTGAGAATTTTCTCTTGTGCAAGTTCAATTCCCAAGGAAAGAGTTTTTCCATCTACCTGGGAGACAGAAGCATCCAGCTGCCAGTTTAGACACCTTCTGTTTTATGCTTTCCAGAATATAAATCTCTAGACTCTTGCTGAGATGGGGAGAGGCAGTCACCCAGTGGGAAAAACTGAGAAGGGATTTAAGGTTCTGGTTTTCAAACAGATTTTACCCTGGTGCTCCTAATTATGGCTCCTACTCCCTTCACCCCAAGTTCCAGAAGTAACTGGTGTTTTTTGAGAATTCTTTACCGACTGTTGGCTTGGGTTCAGTTTTCTGGGTCTACTAGATCACTGTCACTCTCCCATCTGCTTTCCAGCTTCCAAAATTTTATTACTTTGGCATTCTTTCCTATTCTCCCTATCTAAGTGAGTTTATGATTGTTTAAAAAAATATTCCTTTATTGAAATTTTAATGAGGTTTGAGAGAGAGTGAAGTTAGATGCATATATGCAATTTGCCGTCTTAACCTAGAATCCCACCTGATATTTGATTAATTAGTCATTCAATAGAAAATAGCAGCAGTAATCTAGAGAAAAGTAATATAAGTCTAAAGAGGTATCATTAAGTAATCTTTTGAAAGAGAGCATTACTAAATGTTAGAGCTAGAACACTGGACAATTGTAGCATGCATGATGTAATACAAACTTCAGATTGTATTAAGCGAGCATGTTTAAATATTAAGGGTAACTACAAAAAGAATAGAAATTGAATGTGTAACTTGTAAATCGATAAAGAGAATAAAAGAATTAAAGGGCATTCAGTCAATCCAAAAAAGGCAGAAAAGAACTAAAAAAGAAGCACAGAAAAATCAGGGTATATAGAAAACACAAGATAACGATACTAATAATCATAATAAATGCAACTGGATTAAACTCACAAGTCAAAAAACAGAGATTGTAAAATTGGGCTTTAAAAAGATGCATTGTATGAAGCACCAGCAAATTCTGCCTTCAGTTATAAATCAACCGCTTCTCGCCTCTTCCACATCCACTGCCTTCGCCCAAGCCATTGTCATTTCTCCCTGAGCTTCCACAATGGCCTCTGAACTCGCCCTGCTCTCCTCTTGGCCCCTACAGTCTACTCCTCACACTGCAGCATGAGGGGTCCTTCTACAAAGGTTAGGTCAGAGCATGCCGCTCCTCTGCTCAGAACCCTCCGTCTGAGGTTCCCAAGTCACTTAGAAAAAACCCCCAAGTACAGTACTTGTACTTACTGCAGCTTACAAGCGCCAAGTCATCAGGCCTGTGGTTTCCTGCCATCTTCCTTGCTCACATGCTGGCTTCCTTGCTGTTTTAGACCATGTCAAATACACCGATATTCAAAGCGCTTGTTCCTGCTCTCACCCCTACTCTGTGATGCTCTTCCTCCAAGTGCCCATGGCACTTAGAGACGTTCTGGGATATTCTGGGCCAGAGTGAGTCCTCATGTGGCAAGAAAGGACCTCAGAGATGATCTGAGCCCCGTGTTTCACCTGGGCCTGTGAGTCTGTATCCTTCAAAGTCTGATACTGGGTAAGATCTCTGATTCAAAAATCCAGCCCTTTGTTTCTTCAGTGGTATTCAACACATTCTGAAGTTACCTAGTATTTATATGTCTCTCTTGCCTCTGTCATATAAGCTCCTTGAAGGCAGCAAGTTCATCTGTTTTGTACATCACTGCATCCTTGGTGCCTAGAACGAAGCCTGACGTACACCAGTTCAAGAACCTGCTCTACTGTTCCCTATAGGCCTGAGCAATATTCTGGTGGTAATTATGTTTCTTACACTTTCTCTTCTGCCCCTAGTGCTTAACACAGTTTAACACAATCCTTAGACTCTACTTGCAAGACCTGGTACCGGAATAGCAGCAAATGTGGAAATGCAGGCTTGCAGAGCACTACAGAGGTGCTTGCGGGAAGAGTTCACACAGGGTCTGATTCATGTGCTCAAAAATTCCAAGTCTACAGGAGTAAGAGTAATTAAAAACTATTGTAAGCTGATAATCATTCATTCAACAAATACTTACTGAGCATTTTTCATGTACCAGGTACCAGGGATACAAAGGCACAGGAAAACCGAAAAAAGCTCCATCCTAATGAGGTTCAAGATAGTTTTGAACATTTTAACAATTGTGAACATCACAGTTTTAAATATACAGGCATTTAAATATTTGAGATTGTATTTCAGTTCTATTCATTTAGTTAAATGAAGAAACCTACCCACAAATAAATATACGTAGTGTTTTGCATATCTGCGGTCAACGATTTAATGTTAAATGAATAGTGGTGAGGAGCCTTTATGACGTCAAAGTGCAATAGATACTCCCTAGGAACCAGTTAAAACGGGTAATAATTCTGAGTCACTTCCTACCTTTTTCATCTTGGATGAAAAATATACCATACCAGACATACCACAAGCCCCAAAGGTCCCAAATCACAGTTTCTCATTATTTTTAATTGGTTAAGTATCCTTAGAATTCTTTTTGGAAACTTCAGAAAGGGCCGTTTAGTTAGTAGAATGAGATCTGCATGATCCACATAGTTGTGAAGTGGGAATTTCCATCCCCCTGGACCTTAACTCCCTCACTCTGGTCCCAGAGGAGCCTGAGATGTCACAGCATTTAGAATTTCACTGTACCAAGCTTCTCGGAGATTGCAAAAGGGTGGGGGTAGTTAGTTTCTTATTTTGAAGTATTTGGTGATATGAAATATTTGTATCGGTTATTTTTCCTACACATTCTGGCATTGGAGAAGGTGGGAGAATGGAATGGATCTTCTCTAATTTGTGTTCATGTTAGATGATGGAGTTAAAGAATTGTAGACCTGGAGGTACTTTGGAGATCATCTAGTAATGGCTACCAGCATTACTTCTGAATGGAGATAGGTAAATTAGGGGAGGGGGCACTGAGGGGATGTGTTGTACAAAGAATACACTGAGAGTGGTGCTTGTTTGTAGTTGGAAGAAAAACAGTAAATGGTGCTAAAGCAGTGATCAACAGCAGGAAAACAGGACTCAGGGAAATCTGTGAACGTGGTTTTTCTTCTTGTACATAAATATATAATATATATAAATAAATGCATTTCATAATTTTGTATAGAATACAACCGTAACAATAGACTAATATAAGTTTATTTTTTTGGTGAGGAAGATCAGCCCTGAGCTAACATCCATGCTAATCTTCCTCTTTTTGCTGAGGAAGACCGGCTCTGAGCTAACATCTATTGCCAATCCTCCCCCTTTTTTTTCCCCCAAAGCCCCAGTAGATAGTTGTATGTCATAGTTGCACATCCTTCTAGTTGCCGTATGTGGGACGTGGCCTCAGCGTGGCCGGAGAAGCGGTGCCTCGGTGCGGGCCCAGGGTCCGAACCGGGACCACCAGTAGCGGAGCACGTGCACTTAACCGCTAAGCCAGAAGGCTGGCCCTTAATACAAGTTTTTATTTCAAGTTGTTTATTGTATAAGTAATGTTCACATTACAGAAAATTTTTAAATAAATAGAAAAAAATCCTTTCCAATACTCCATCACCTTAACATAATCATGTTAGTATTTTAGTTAAGTACTTCCTTCCATATTATTTTTCCTGTTCATGTTTGTATCTTGACTGTAATCTTACAGTACAAGTCAGTATGTAGAATTCTGAACCTTGCTTTTGTCAACTAATGTATCACAACCATTTTCCATATTATTACAAAGTTTTCATTACTAAAAAAAGACACAATGATTAAATAAATTGGACAAGAAAAAGTAGGGGAGTGATCTCTCTTGTATCCATCACTCAGACATAGCCAGAATATTTTACCTTTTTTACTCAATATTACACCAAAACAATTCTTCCATACTGTTATCTAATCTTTAAAAACTAACATTTTAAGAAGGAAATCCTGTCATATACTACAGTGTGGATGAACCTTGAGGATAGTATACTGTGTGAAATAGACACAAAGAAGACAAATACTTCAGGATTTCGCTTTCATGAGGGATCTAAAGTAGTCAAACTCTTAGAAACAGAAAGTTCTGTTGTTGAAGATGCATTGAGAGTTTGAATAAAATCGCTTTTAAAATATGAAAATATACAAAATGTAAAAATAAAGTGATATTTTAAAATTAACACCTTTTTATATATGTGATTTTAAGTATATCTGTGGACCAAATAAAGTTTATGTATTCGACTTGACCAAATTGTTTTAGCGGATTTTCTCCTTAGGGAGAAAGAGGATCATTTCTATTCATCACTAAATTCAGATATTTATTGTGTTAACCACTGCCCTTTGCTTAAACCAAATGTTAACCCAGGATAGAGTTTTTCCTCCAATCTTAGTGCAACACACTTTCAAACAATTGCTTTTGGTGGAAATGGGTAGAAGAGCAGCTTCTCGGGGACAGTTGCTCCAACACCTCTGCCTAGTCAGTAGGAGAGAACTCTGCCGGGGCAGGGTCAGGGGTGGGTGGGGGTGTGGAGGGCGCTAGTGCCCAGGTGGAAAGAAACCGAAACTGAGGGCAGGAAACAGTGTAGCTAGAGCCCCGTGAGGCGCCCCCATCCAGAGGATGAAATGGGGAAATTAATGTCTTGACAGCCACTGATTCACCATCGCTTCCAATTGTAAAAAGGCACAGTGGGAAGGGACCTTATCAGTCACCTGGTTTAGCCACCTGTTGATTCTTAGAATCTGATGGTCCGGCCAAGAGATGATTCATTCTTTTTTTGATACATCCGGTAATAAGAAAGAGACTTTGACCCAAAACAATCACAGATCCCAGTTTTTGCACAACAGCCTCTGGAATGTTTGGAGTAAATGATTTCTTTAAAGTAGGCAGCTTTAAATAAATAAATAAATAAATAAATAAAATTATAAAAAAAGAAAAAAAGGGCCGGCCCCATGGCTTAGCGGTTAAGTGCTCGCGCTCCGCTGCTGGTGGCCCGGGTTCGGATCCTGGGCGCGCACCACTTCTTTCGGCCATGCTGAGGCCAAGTCCCACATACAGCAACTAGAAGGATGTGCAGCTATGACATACAACTATCTACTGGGGCTTTGGGGGAAAAAATAAATAAATAAAATTATAAAGTAGGCAGCTTTAAGATTTTTCATTTGTAAAGATAGTATTTTTGGCAAACGCCAATGAATTTTTGTTATTATTTTATTCTATCTAAGGTAGAGAAATATTTTCTAAATTGTATTTATGCTTTGGTTTTGAAACATTATTTATGTCAAAACTTGTGTATGTGGTATTTAGAGTGTAACTTGAAATATCTCATGGTTTTAATTATTTTTTACTACAAATAGTTTTAAAAAGTTCATATGTTTGTCTTGTTTGGTGACCTGGAACTAGTTGAAATGTAGGTGCTTTATAAACCCTCTTAACTACTGATATTATCTTGCTTTTGTGAAGCATGAAATTGTTCAGTTTATTGACTGATTATGTCACTGGGGAGAAATGAATTTTCACTGTGTTTTACTGCACCTAGTCAGTGAGTTCCACATTAAAATAAATATTTATGCTTTAATGAGAAAAGAGATGGCCTGATGATTTCCCTGTGGGAGTGACAGTAAACAACTCGGGGCTGTGACTCCATCAAAACACTGGACTGACTTTAGGACAAGATAGGCACTTCACCTCCCTGTGCCCGAATTTCCTCAGATGCAAAATAGATTAAGAAAATTGACTTTAACCAAAGTAGAGTGAGAAACAGTATTTGCCTCATGCTTTGAGACTTAGAGAAATGCTGATATATTTAAAAATCCCACGGTATTTACTTATTTATTGAGACTTCTCCATATTGGGGAAAAGGATGCAGAGACTATGGGATGTCTGAAGGCACATGGTAGCCTAGCAGAGGTGGGCCTCTTGTGTGGCAGTGAAAGCAGTATATTTTCTACAGGTCACCTGCTCCACCATAACTCTCAGGAGGAGGAGGAGTCAAGCGTCTCAGGGCCTTGGTCTTCCAGGCGCACGTCTGCTGGCACACTATGAAGAATTCACTATAAATGGCCCTTGAAGTCTAAGCTGGGGGATCTTCCTGCAGAGAGGTTTTATTCCCTTTGCATTCAAAAACGCTGCCCAGGTTACTTTCCTATTATAACCTCCTTTTCAGTACATTAGGCCTCCTCTTAGATGAAGCAAAAAAGATGATAAATACTTTGCCTCATTCATGTTTGCAGGAACAAGTTAGGTTTGTTTGTTTTTGTCTTTTGAGGAGGAGGGGTGTATTTGGTGGTTGTCTGTCACTCTCCCTTTCCAATCGGTCCAGAGAGGCACGTAGGGAGACAGCAGAGGTGGAGGCATCACTGCTAATCCATATCTCCCGTCCTCTAGGCAGGGTCCAGGGGTGTGGGACAAGGAAATTAGACAAGCCTAGCAGTTTAATACAGTCTCACCTCATTCCACGTGGCATTTACAGAGAGGAGGCAGGACCAAACTTCTGTACAGTCAGGTCCATATGGTGGGTCAAGGAGGATGTGAAATTTCAGCACCAGGGAGGGATTCTTTTAGGAGGAGGCATCATTGCACAATATAGAACCACAAGTGTTTACACTATTGGTAGAAAGAATAATAATCATAACAACAGACTCTCAAGGTTCACAAAGCACCTTCACATCATATCTCATGTAACCTTCACATGTAGTCCTAACCATGTAAGGAAGATACTGTTCTCCTTGTATTACAAACGAGGACTCTAGGGGGTGAATTTTAATCAGAATATTTTAAACTATCCTTGGTCTAACATGGTGAATATATTGTGTTATTTTTCTAGGAGAAAGGCGATGTCTATTTTTTTGAAGAACTTGATCGCTACAGAAGTCAAGTGGATTCTCCCAGTATGACTTTGGTGTAAGTGAAAAAATGGCAATGAATTCCTAGTCTTTTCAAACATGTCTGCTATAATTTAGGGAATCTCTCTTGAATACATTTTATTCTAAGTTGGTGACTTGAATTGTCTCCTGAAGGAAGTATGTCTGACCTGCACCATGTTCTCCTTATCATCTCTGTAAAATCAGTTCTGAACTGTGACTATCTGCTTTGCTAATTTCCAGCTGAGAAGTGTGGGGACTTATGCTTGATGACAGTGATTCAGAGTCTTTGGATTCAAATGTGCCGTACGTGTGTGGAAGTTTGCTAGACCTGCTATAACAAAATACCGCAAACAGCGGCTTAAACAACAGAAGTTTATCATCTCACGGTTCTGGATGTTAGTATAAAATCAAGGTGTTGGCAGTGCTGGTGCCTTCTGGTGGCTATGAGGGAAGGATCTGTTCCAGGCCTTTCTCCTTGGTTTGTAGATGGCTGTCTTCATGTTCACGTGGTGTTCTCCCTGTGTGCATGTCTCTGTGTCCACATTTCCGCTTTTTATTGGACACCAGTCATATTGGGTTAGGGCCCACCCTAATGACTTCACTTTAACTTGATTGCTCTGTAAATACCCTCTCTCCAATAATTCTGAGGTACTGGGGTTAGGATTCCAACAAATGAATTTTGGGAGGACACAACTCAACCCATAACACATTCTCTATCTGTATATATACACACTATATAAATACTATAGAGTATGGTTCAGTATTTGATATATTTCTATTAAAGGCATTTTAATACATGGATCTAAATAATCATTGAACCATCATTGCATAACATTTCTAGAAAGTAGTGTTTTTGTCCTGTGTTACTTATGGCCTCATAAAGGTAACTAGCTTGTCTCGCACCAGAAATAATAGAACCACCTCTTATCCTCCCTTCTCCCCACCCCTATTCTCGGATTCACAGAAGTGGTATTCTATTCTGCTCTTCATTTCTCTTGTTGATGGAATCCAAATAAAGCACGGAGTTTAGTGAATAATAATGTATCAATATTGTTCATTAGTTGTGACAATGAACCAACTCTAGTTGGACCATCATCACGTAAGGATTAACAACAGGGGAAACTGGTGGGGTTATATGGGAATTCTGTACCGTCTTTGCAACTTTTCCATAAATCTCAAACTATTCTAAAATAAAAAATTTATGTAAATATTAAAAAACTTTTCATAATATAAAATAGTGTTTGGTATATATTAACCAGTTCATCAATGTTGTATTTAGAATCATCATATAATTGTATTGTTTTTATGCCATTGCTTACACATCTTTTTGTACAGAAGAACAGATTAGATGTGGCCTCAAGAGGACAGTGTTGGGTCATAGAAAGATTTCACAATCCGCCCAAGTTGACAATGGACTTACTTATTTTTCTTCTTACTTTTTAACCACAAGGCCTCTGTTTACTCATCATCCCTTTTAAAAAAAAATCAACGAAAATGTATGCCTCTTCTGCTCTCCTGATTAGTCAGAGATCTGCTTTAACTTACTATTTTTCCTTAACTTACTATTTTTGTGCAGTTTGGCTCTACATAGATCTAACAGACAGAATGAGCTGCAGTTTTCAGAGCACCAAAGGCTCGTGGAAGTTGTGTGGGAGCCGGGGGAGCGTCATGGGGCACATATTCTGTGTTTGTGATTCTCACGTGATGGAGAGAGTGCTGTAGAGTTGAACTCCCCATGGAAAACTAAAAACAGTTTGTAGATTGATGAGGATGCTCATGAAATAAAGATGGCTTTTGATCTTTCAAGGTGGAGACTCTGCTCTATAGTGGTTTATTGGGGGTCAGGGGAAAGGCAAGCAAACCATTGTTCTAGCTTCTGGAACAAATTTCTGGATTAATCAGAATAGAAACTCAACACTTAAAAAATTATCCCTCCAAAGGTAGTCTCCTGTGATTGACATTTTATTTTTAGGAGGCCCCTGGCGTTGGGATTTACAGAGTGCTACTCAAGCACATCAGAGCCATATGAACATTAATTTGCAAAATGCTCGCCTTGGACCTAGAGGCAGCTGAAGACAATTGTTCATGTATTGATGGGCTCAGAAATTCTGAAACACATCATGCTGTCATTAGATGGATGACATTTTCTGCTGATACTGGAGTCCGAGGGCTCTACCCATACTAGGTGAGAATCTCTCATAAACATTAAAAAATAGTTATTTGGATGACAGTGTGTTCCACGTAGCAGCAACCTATAGATTTCTTATTTTTTGCTCAAAGAATAAATCTGTAAAAGCTCCTCTGCTGAATTGGGATCTATGAGCCTTTTAATAGGATTTTTGAAAGGGAGTGGAAAATTTACAGCACCTGGTAAATAGCCTGACATGAAGTTAAGATCAATGGTGTCGTGTTCAGCCACACCATCCAAGTTGAACCTCTGGGCAGGAGTCTTTCTCATTCTCATCTAATAGTGCCAGGAACCAAAAATTCTCCTTCTTAGGTGTAGTGTTCTCTTAATTAGTGGTGGTATAACAAAGTTCCATCGGCCATCTAGGTATTTAATAAATATTATGATGATATGATATGTACCTCAGTCCTTGGGAGAATGATTGGTCCCCTAACCTGGTCCCTTATCCAGTGGTTCTTATCTCAGGGAGAAGCATCACTCCATCCCATCTGTGCAAGTCAGAATCCTGGCAGTTGCCTTGGACTCCTCTCTCTTTTCTCATCTTTGCCCATAATAGATGCAGCACCAGGTCCTGATTTTACTTCTTAACTGTTTCTTGAAACCATCCACTTTTCTCCGTGGTCATCACTCTAACCCAAGCCCTCATGATATCTGCTTAGACCACTGCAGAAGCCACCTCACCACAGGCAGTGTGATCTTTCAGACACGTCTATGAGACCTCCAGTGATTTCCCGCTGGTGTTAGGATAACAACTAAAGGCACTTTCATGGACGATAAGTCCCTGCATTGTCTGCTCCCTGTCTCTCTCTCCAGCCTCACCTGAAAACGTTCTCTTTGCTCCCTGTGTTCCAGCCTCCTGGCCTCCGCTGCATCACACGGAAATTAGTGCCTGTAATTTCCTCCACCTGGAGTCTCTTCCTTGCTGTTTCTGATTACCTTCTCCTCATCCTTTATCCATCAGCTCCAGTGTGATTTCCTCATGACTGCCTTTCCTGATCTCCTGGCCTAGATGTCTCCTCTCTTCTCTGCTGTAATAGACCCATGCTCCACTCCTTCATTGTGCTTTCACCGACTTATCATTAGAAACTCAGCTTTGCTGTTTTTTGATCAGTATATGTCTCCACTACAGAACATAAACTCTGTGAGCAGGGCCCTGCCCACATATGCTCATCATCAACTCCCCAGCACTCGGCACAGTGCTTGGAAAGAGTAGCTGCTCAAGACATTTGTTGAGTGAATGGTGACTATTTTTTATTGATGTTTAGGCAGCGGAAGAACCGCCCGCTGGATACATTCAACTCAAAAAATTTTTTCCAGTGATGAAGTATTGTTGGAAAGAAGGTAAGAGAGTCAGTGCAGTTGTTAAGGTAAAGCAGTGGTTAGAATTACCTTAATTTCAAACACTTGGCTTTTTCACTTTGTGTATTATACTCAACCAACATTTATCCTAGGACAGCTTCCTTCTAACTTCTCACTTCGCTTCTGAACTGTCAGTTGGTGTGCGCTTAGAAATATCAACCACTTTAGTGTTAATCTAATAAGCAAAGTGTAATTAAAGGGCAAATAAGCTACAAAAAGCATAAATCAATGACATTCTTATTCTATTTTGAATTATCAATGATAAGTAAGAATTATCCCTAATTATTTTTCTAGAGAAAGTTAAGCATTAACTTAACTTAGTTGGTTTATCGTAGAAGTTTTGTTCCCAGATAAATTGATTTCCATAACGATGAAAAAGCTAACAGATAACATCAAACATGCCAGTGATTTTAAACTACGTATTTCCTGTGGGTGTGGTGTGCTTTCAACTTGCATATCTAGAAATCCAAAAAGATTTCAGTGAGGGAAGTATTATTATCCTAGTACATTAGCAGCTTTTGTTTCATTTTATGTGATCATTTATTATGTAAAGACTGAGCTAAATACTGTGGCATTTACTCCTTTTATTGCATAATTGGATACAGATCAATTCTAGAAGATACCCTTCTTTAAGCTTTTGAGGTGTGTAAGCTCCAGATTTTATATATATATATTATATTGATATAAAAATTCATCATGTAGAATTTATTCAACAAACAAAAAACATAATATCTATCTTTTTTTCCCCCTAGGTCTTAGATCCAGCTAAACATGGGTTTCTTTCTAAGGAAGAACTGATCAAGTACATGACTGAAGAAGGTGAGAGTGATTTATTACTTATGACAGTGACTTATTTAAGTGATTAATAATTTAACAATTATGCAGGGCCGGCCCCGTGGCTTAGCGGTTAAGTGCGCGCGCTCTGATGCTGGCGGCCCGGGTTCGGATCCCGGGAGCGCCCCGAGGCACCACTTCTCTGTCCAACGCGAGGCCGAGTCCCACGTACAGCAACTAGAAGGATGTGAACCTATGACATACAGCTGTCTACTGGGGCTTTGGGGGGAAAAAACTGAATAAATAAAATCTTTAAAAAAAAAAAAACAATTATGCAAAAATTCTAGGGGATACTTTAAAGTCAATCATTCTGGTTAAAAAGAGTTATTTATTATTCCTATTATTTCGGTTCGGGCATGGTTTCTGTTTTGCAGGGGTAAGAGGACAAAGGGTAGGGTGAGGGGAGATGGACACTGCCCTCAGCACACCGCCTGCCTCCTGACACGGGCCGGTGTGACACTGGAGCCAGTGAAGACGTCAGTGTCCATCCACATTGCATATTGGGAAGATCTAATTCTAATTTTGAAGACGACATACAAGTTAAAATGCAAATTCTAATTTTATTCCTGCACCCTAGTGAATTACCTTGTGCACCCTGCAGGGCACACATCTCACTTTCAAGATGAGGAAAAAGTCTTTTGGAAAAACAATGTAAAATGTAGAATACTCTAAGAATCATTACAGTATTTTTAAAGCAATACACAGCTACTAAAGAGAAATTGGAAAACACCAGTAAGCAAAAAAGAAGAGAAAGTCCAAGAATATGTACCTCTATGTAACTTCTTCAGAATGTCACTATGGAACCCATTGGTTGGGGTTCTTGACGGTAAGGACAGACGCAAGCCTGCTTAACTGAAGCAGAAGGGGATTCACCGGAAGTGACCTTGTCTGAGGACGGGATGTGCATAGAGCCCACAGGAGCCGGGGGCCAGGTTTGGGGCAGACAGGAACCATTCGAGAGGGCCACCCGGGGGCACAGAAGCACAGAGCAAGACAGAGCAACCATCTCATAACTGGCCCAGCCTCTCAAGGGCGCGGCTATAGGAGCTGCCTCACGCTGGCTCAGGTCAGAGTCCTGGGAGAGACAGTGGGGGCTGAGAAGGCCCAGCTCCTAGGTATCCATTGTGGAAGGCAGGAATCATCCAACCCACAGCTACACCCAACTAGGGGAGAAAACACTCCAGTAAGAAGTCAGGGTGCTCTTGGGCAGAAGAAAGAAAGAAACACAACAAATATTTATTAGAGGCTTGTATTACACATGTTGTTATGTAATCTGCACTTTAAATTAATTCATCATGAACTCTCTTTCCCTGTTAATGTATTTCACCTAAAATATAAATTTAAATCACTGAATAGTATCTAATTGATGGGATGTACCTGAATTTACTTAACTAATTCCTTATTCCTGGTCTTTTAAATAATTCTTAATTTTTCTATATTGTAATAAAATGTGCTGAACACCCAGGGAGGTAAATCTTAATTTAATTATTTGCTTAGAATACATTCCTAGACGTGGAACTGTTGGGTCAACTTTAAAGAGCTGGGGATCTACTTTTCAGCTTATTGTTAATCTGTTTTTAGGCTGTCACAGAGAAAGACTGTCCCCATATCTCAAACCCTCATCACCAGATTTTTGTTTTTAATTTTGCCAATTTATAGGCAAAAAATAGTATCTCATTGATTTTTAAAAATTTGCATACCATTGATTACTTGAGCTTTCTAAAGGCCCATGACAATGTGTACTGAAGGATTCAACTAGATGAGCTCCAGGAGGCACCAAACTTGAGCCTCACAAATTATTTCCTGTCAGACAGACATGAAAACCCTCTGGCTGCTGTGAAATAGAGCCCACAAAGCACAATATGACAGACACCTCTTGAGTCTGAATTCAAGAGGTGCACTTTCGTTCTGAACATTTCTCACTTGGAGGAGGCGATGAGTGAGAATGAGCCACTGTCCCACAGAACAGTTAGCAGGAAATGCCACAAATATTACAGCAACGAAGTAGGAACTGGGGAAATAAACAGGCAAATAAGTAGTGAAGAATGCTCACCAAAGGCAGAACGAGGGGCCAACTGGCCATCTGCTCTAGTACCAGCGTCTTGGGATGTGAACATATCTCCTAACGCAGTTCATTTGCTCATTCACTCAACGTTTCTTGAATCACCACTGTGAGCCAGACACTGTTCTGGGCACCGGAGATGCCAAAATGAATATGAGACACAGTCCTTGTCCTCGAGAGCTTTCAGTCTTATGGGAGAGACAAGGAGACAGTCACACCAAGCAACAGTTGTTCAGCAATGGAAGCAAAGTGCTCTGGGATCATTGCAGAGAGCAGCCAGCTCTGCCTGTGGGATTCACAGGGGACTTCATAGAGGAAGTGACAGGATGAACCACAAAGGGATTTTGTGCTCATATGGGCAGTATGGCTGCCATTACTAGGTGGGAGGGAACATTCCAGAATGAGATGGCTTGAGGCTTATGCTAAAATAGTTTTATAACATGACTTAGAGGAAAGAATGGACTTGCTTTTGGATTCCAGCTGTTCCAGGTAGAGGATATGTAACCAGAGAAGAGTCATTTGATGTCAGCACCTCTGTTGTCCAGCTCTAAAATGGCAGGAATCATATCTACCCTGTAGGGTTACTCTCAGCATTAGGGGCACCTGCCCAGGACTCGATTAGTGGTATCTATCGTTACAAAGCACTCAGTAAATATCTGTTGAATGATGAATATAAATATTTTCTCCATATAGTAAATCTTTTAAAATTACATAATGAGGTTGGGTCCAGATACTTGTAGGATTTCTGGGAATAAGGAAGGCTGTTTTCCTATACAAGTGAGCTCAAGGACTTCACGGAAAGGGCATACATGTCATTTTAACTTCATTCATTCAATAAACATTTACTTAGTGATACTGTGTGCTAGAAACTGCTCTAGTAAACAAACAAAGCTCCTGCCATTAAGGAACTTGAATTCTATGTGGGGAGACAGGCAATAAATCAACAGACATATATGTCATGTAGGAAAAAGCATTGTGAAGACAAAACAAGATGAGGAGTAAGAGGGTGATGGGTGCTGTGCTAATGAGAGTGAAACGAGAAGTCCTCTCTTGGGGGTGACATTTGAACAGTGACCTGAAAGAAGTGAGGGAGCATGGGGAAGAGCATGCTCTGCAGAGAGGACATCAAGTACCAAGCATTGGCACCTGAAGGGACAGCAAGGAGGCCACCAAGGCTGTGGTGGCCTGAGTGAAGAGAGAGAAGCAGGAGTTGGGGATGGAGAGGCAGGCGGGGCCCAGAACATGAAGGGCTGGGGGGGTCAGGAAAAGGACTTGGGATATTTGCTAAATGTGCAGAGAAGCCATTGAATGGGGTGGAACCAGTTAGTGGCCTGTCACATGGGAGACGGCGTCTCAGTCCAGGGTGATCATGGGGGATGAGGTGAGAAGTGGTTGGATTTGGGATCCACTTGGAAGGTAGAACCAAAAGGATTTCTTGATGGATTGGAGAAAAAGAGAAACATCACGTTTCTTCACATGAGTGGAGAAAAAGAGAAACATCAAGGAAAACCACAAGGTTTTGGCCAGAGCCATTAGGCGGCATTAGTTAGGATAAGGTTTAGGGGGGTGATGGAGAATGTGGTGGAGGACATAAATGTTTGAGTATTTCCTTTATTTACCAATTTTCAAAATAATGCTTTGGTTTCTTAGCATTCTCTAATAGTGACTAATCAGTTTTTGTTTGTTTGCATTTTAGTATCATAATAAACTTACGAATATTTGGTACTTTTCAATCCATTGTAGTTATTATTCTCATGATGCTCACAGCCTCCCATCTTTGGTTGGTGGAGGCCTCTTCCGGTTGGCTTCTGAGAGCTTCCTGGGTATATGGTATAAGATGTTTTAGGTTCATCTTGTACAATATTTAGTTTCTAATGACATGTTGTCAATCTTTGGTGACCTGAAATCAGGGCCAGCTGTGGGCCTTTTCTAATGTTGGGTTATTAGGCAACAAGCAGAGGAAGAAAAGTTTTGTTTGTGTTAGCGATTTGCAGGTCCTGTTACCCGCTTTTCCACCACAGTTCTAGGCAGTAGTGCACAGACACAAAACTCACTGGTCAAGTGGGGATCAAAGAAGTCTCTAGGACAGTGTATGAGCAGCCTAACAGCTCCTGATTCTAGAAGTTAGATTGGAGAATGCAGCTGGAACCTGAGGCTAAAGGGTGGGCCTTCTGTTTCTCAAATCCAGACAGGCTTCATCTGTGGAGAAAGCAGTGTATGTGGAACCTCTGAATCCATTGTTATAATCAGTGTAACAAGTGACTTTTACATCCCAGTGGCAGGAGGATCTCTTGGTTGACATAATTTCCCATTTTTTGGTAGAACAAAAAATGCAGGAGAGGCAGGTCCAGAATGGATTTTTCAGAAAAGTGGTCAAGAGTGGTGAAGGGAAAGCTCAACACACATCCTTCTCTCTGACCAATCTGCTTCGTCTTCCTCGTAAGGGAAGGACCAGGTAAGCAGTTGGAGAGAGCTCGGATTGTTTATTCTAGTCGCCCACGGTGTAAGGAGAGGAGGATCGCAGGTGGTCCTCTCTGCAGTTAGGAGGGGAGACCAGAGTGAGGATCGTTGTGAACCACTGCTTGGCTCAGAACTCCCTGGTCCCAGGAGCTGGACCCACCCAGGAAAAGGTGGGGACAGGAGGAGTGGCTGTGTGTGGAGTGGGCTGCCACTGGAGGCTGGCAAGACGGTGATTGACAAAGAAGTCACATTCTTGGTCTAAAATCCGTAAACATGGACCTAAGGAGGGAAGGTGGGTTCAGGGCGAGAACAGAGTGAAAAGAGACAGGAGAGGCAGTAGACTGAATACACAGAGCCAGAGACAGTGACCGATTGGCTCAAGGTGTCTTTTGGGGACACTGGAAATAAGAGGGGTGCTTGCTTTGATGGAGAAGGTGGGGACACAAGAGAGAGCCTGTGGGTGGAGCACGACCAAGCTGAAGTTACTTTGGAACTAACTTTGCAAGGCACTGATCACCAGGTTAGGTGATTTTAAAAAAGGACTTGCTACTAAGAAATTTCAGCATGGGCTGGCCCCGTGGCGTAGCGGTTAAGCGTGCGCACTCCACTGCTGGCGGCCCGGGTTCGGATCCCGGGTGCGCACCGATGCACCGCTTCTCCGGCCATGCTGAGGCCGTGTCCCACATACAGCAACTAGAAGGATGTGCAGCTATGACATACAACTATCTACTGGGGCTTTGGGGAAAAAATAAATAAATAAATAAATAAAATAAATTTCAGCAAAAAAAGAATTGAATAAATGGACCCCCATTACTCATTAACATATGGCCAACCTTGCTTTATCTCTTCCGCCTCCACAAACGTTTCCCCTCATCTCCACCCTGACCCCTGCTGGATTATTTCACAACAAATTCCAGACATCCCATCATTTCATCTGTAAGGGCTTTGTGATTATCTTTAACAGATAAGGACCCCCTTCCCTTTTTTCCACACAAACATGAAAGCATTATCCCAACTAAAAAAAATTAACAATGATTCTTTCATATCATCTAATACACAACCATTGTTCAAATTTCCATGATTGTCTCCCAAATGTCTTTTTGGTTTATTCCAATCAGCATCCCAATAAGGTCCATACATTGCATTTGGTTGATGTGTCTTGTAATCTCTAACACCCTGCCCCCCCTTTTGTTCTTGCCATTTATTTGTTGAAAAGCCTGGTCATTGGTTCTGTAGAATTTTCCACATTTTGGATTTGTCTGATTGCATTCCAGTGGTGACATGTCCACTGGAATTGTTTGTCCACTGCATTCCAGTGTTTGACATGTCCCTCTATTCCCTGTATTTCCTGTAGACCAATGGTCCTATCTAGAGGCTGGATCAAATTCAAGATGTTTTATGTTTGTTGTTGCTTTCCTGAAAATCACCTCCATTGGAGGTGGTGTATTCTTATTGCCTTCCCTCGGGACGCAAATAATGTCTGAGTTGTCTCCCTGTTACTCACTTGCTCGGGTTCAGTTGCTCTCAGCCAATATAAAGTTCCCCATCCACCTCTCTCTAATACTTTCCTATAAACATTATTTTACTAGGAGTTGCAAAAAGGTGATTTGAAAAAATTCTATCATTCCTTCTGTGTTTATGTGCTGGAATTCCTCTATTAAGGATAATTTTCCTTCGTGGACTATTTGGGGTTTTTGAAATATAGTTTGTACAGCAAAGGTACAGCAGTTTTCTTGGTTCTTCTTAATTTTTCAAAAGAAATGTTTCTCGATTTCTTTTAAAAACATGCATTTTATTTTTATGGTTGTGTATGTCACAGGTGGGGCTTTCAATTGCCTGTGCCCTCTCAGAAGTGTAAGCTCCCAGGTGGCCTGTGTGGTACCAAAGCTGCACTGGGCACCATTCTTCTTACCTTGTTATTTCCTGGTGATTCACAGTGTTTGCATCAGCAGTGACACTATTTCTGCTATTTCTGTCACAGTGAATCGATCTTTTTTCATGTGGGTGGAAGTGAAGTGTTCGAACTTGACTTGATTTAATAAAGCTGTTGCAAACTGATAACACAGGTTCCAAACATCACAAGGTTATAAGGAAAAGATGATTTACAATAACCATTTATGTAAATGATAACAGTACAGCAAGAATTCAGAGTAATTCTGGACGTAATTCTTCCCCAACTAAACCCATTACATAATCAACTAATATACACGTATATTTTAGTATATTTTGATTTTTAATATACTTAAATTATATATTTAAAATAATGTACATTTTAAAATAAGAAAACTACTCACACAACTTGGATTTGCAACGTGTTATTTCTATATTTCTTCCCTTTTAAATTTGGTCATCAACAACATATTCATTGTCACTGAATTTGGAGTTGTAAGCCAGGTAGAAATTTAGTTAATTTCTGCAGTAATCAGAGTTAACCAGATAATTTCAAAATTCTCTTGATCTAGGGATTGGGAATTCATATGGTATAGGAAATAGAACTATTTTCAAAGAGTTGTAATCTAACTCCAAAGACAGGTTGCATTTCTAAATCCCTGATGGACATTATCTAACATGGCTGAGATCATGGGCTGGGTCCTGAGAGCAAGGAAGCAATTGTGAGGTTGAGTGAGCTGGCATCAGCGCTGACTGCATGGGGAAGTGGAAACCATGGGTCCAAAATGTAGACACTAGGCGCAATCAATAATGGCTGAAAACTGTGCTGGGAGGAAGGTGACCGGGGAGTTATTCCACCAACCGGGTATGGACACCGTGAAACGTACAGGGCACCATGCTGAGGAAGGTCAGCGTAGGGAGTTTCACTGGCTTTGTGTGCTTGCATGTTGCAGAAGTGGAGGTGGAGCCAAAGGTCAAGATGTGGAAAAAGGAATGTGTGCGAGTTCGGGTAACACACTTTATGGTGCCAAGTGGGGGCCCGGCTGTTCCCTGGCCTGGGCTCTCTGAGGCTGCACACCGCCCCCCATCACGGACCTCCTTTAATACAGGCTGCTCTGGATCTTCACAGTTCTTCCTCAAGTTCCCACCCCACCCTGGGCCTTCTGTCCTGATGGGAGGACATGGCCTCTCATTTGACAGAGAACACAGACACCCGTAGGCTTGCACGCTCTCCAGTCTCCCTTGTCAAAGACCAAATGGCACCTTTAAGATTGGGGCCCGGAGTGCAGCTGCAGGGCCCTCACAGAGCAGGGATTGTCCCACAGACTGTCAACTCCTTGGATTTGGCACCGGATTCTGCCTCCACACTGCCCTCTCCTGGTGCTCAGTCCCCCTGAGTTCCCAGGCCTCCGGAGTCTGTCTGCAGCCCTTCAGGCCGGGCTCCTAATGCAGCCATTGTCAGAGCTACACTCAAATTCACAACACTCTTCATCACCAACCCCACCCCAGCCCAGACTCCCTCTATGTGCAGTTGTGCAGTGTGCAGTCCTCTTCATCTCCAAACTTACCTAGGTTTTCACCAGTCCTTCCCTCCTACCCTCCACCCTCGGAAGTCCCTACACCCTCTTCAAAGCCACCCACCTCCTATGCTGTTGCTCCCACTCCTGGCTGCCTCACGACTGACCTTCCTCTACTAGATGTTCCCTTTGTCCCTTTATCTTGATCTTTACCCGTGTGTTTCTCTCTCTCAGGCCATAATCTTATTCAGGTCTACACCTCTTTTAAAAAATACCTCCCTTTCCTTAGATGCGTCCCCCTTTATCTGTGGGCTCTTTCCATCCCTTCACCCCCCGCATTTGGAGAGAGTTCTGCACTCTCTGAGCTCCCATCTGTACCTCCCCTCCCTCTCTCAGGCTGCCCTTTGCCTTCTTCATTCCACTGGAAGTGCTGAGAGGTCACCACCGACATCCCAGTTGCCAATTCCGGTAGCCTCGGTCCAGTCCTTAACCTACTTGAGTTCACTGCAGCATTTGACCTTGTTGGTTACCCTTCCTCGCTGAAATTCTTCCTGCGATTCAAAGACATACTCTTTCCAGATTCTCCCCTTTCTGATGACAACTTCTTACCTCTGACAGGCACCGCTCTCTATTCCCACCTTCAATATGAGTGTCCCCAGGATTCCAGCCTTGGCTCTTCTTCCTTGAATCCTCTCTCCACATGGCCTCATTCATCCCCATGATCCCATCTACCCCTTACAAGCTGAGGACGCCCAGATCTAAACCTCAGGATCCAACATTTCTCTGAGACATCCATCAGCTGAATGTCCTACAAGGCCCTATTCCTTGTCCTGCAAAACCTACTCCTCCTCTCCCTCAAATCTCTCATTTGCCCAACCTAGACCACATGCTTCAGTCACTGAGGACCTGCCTCCGTGTCTCAGGGGTCTGTCCCTTCCACTCTACTCCTATAAACAACATGGTTCCAGCCCTCATCATCTTCTCCCTCGACAACTGCAGTAGTCTCCTAACTCTCTGCCTCTAGGCTCTAACTGGTCTCACCCATTCTTTATCTGCTTCTAGAAGTATCTTTCTAAATAGATCTGGTCATGGCACAGGTCTCAGTATGGGTTTTGCCAAAAGCAGACCTGAGACAAGGATTCTGCTGTAGTTGATCTATTTGGGAGGTGATCCCAGGAAACAGCACTGTGGCGGTAAGGAAGTGAGATGGGAAGGGAAGCTGGCCAGTGAGGGGTGTGCCATCAAGCCAGCTCCCAGTGAGGGTCACTGGAGCTGAGTCCTGCTGGGGAACCAGCAGAGTCACGGTGGAATATGCCCCACATTTGTCCCACCTGAGGGGTGAGAAAGCTGGGGTGTCTACTCCACCTCTCATCAGGCATTGGTTGGGATGGGGGAGAGGTGTCAGCTCTGCAGCAGTTCATGCTCCTCCTGCAGTGCTTGGAGGCAGGGGGCCTGTGACGGCCTCAGACGTGGAAGTCAGGCTGCTGTTAAAATGGGAAGGCCCAGGGGCTGTGGGAGGGGCACAGATAATGTCTGCCTCCTCACCCTCCTGCTTGAAAACCTCCACAGCTCATAGTCAGAGACTATCTTATATTTTTAACACTTCCTTTATAAGGGTTATTATTTGATTTATAAGCAAATTAATTTTATCAATGGATAAAGACATTTATGGAGAAACTGGACTTCAAGGCCATCCATCTCAATATTCTGGGAAAAAATCATGAAACTTAGTAGGTATTATGCTTGCTCCATCACTTCCTAACAAGTCATGTTAACAACTTAAAATTTAAATTTTAGGGCCGGCCCCGTGGCTTAGCGGTTAAGTGCGCGCGCTCCACTGCTGGCGGCCCGGGTTCGGATCCCGGGCGCGCACCGACGCACCGCTTCTCCGGCCATGCTGAGGCCACGTCCCACATACAGCAACTAGAAGGCTGTGCAACTATGACATACAACTATCTACTGGGACTTTGGGGGGGAGGGACTTATAAATTTTAATGTATGTACAGCCTCTACTCTCTTTGTTCAGCAAAAGGATGACTTTTTCTTGCCTTTAAAACTTCCGACTGCAGGGGCTCTCAGTTGGGCTTCAGAGAGGGTAAGATATTGGTGTTATATTTGTTTTCTTCAGCTGTAGGCTGCATCTTATAAACATCATACAGTTGGACATGACCCAATAGATATATATGATTTAGGTCAAAATTTCAAAGTAATGAACCCAAGATAGGAATCTATGACTTTGGTTCTTAATAAAGAATTTCCTTTGATATCCTTAAGTCTCTGTCATTACTAGCGAAAACTCACCCGTGGCTGAAGAGACGTGGTTCTGCTGACAGTGTCTGGCTTGAACGTCCACAGTTAAGGCTGCCACATCCATAGGTAGATTAGAATTGACCTCTCGATGACCTCTGCCCTTGGTCTTTGACCTGGGAATAATAAGAATTTAAAACAGCTGTTGTTATTAGAACTCAACACTGGAAATGCTCATTAAAGAGCCAGTTTGATTTGGTAAACAAAAGGGAGTGTAAGCAGAATAAAATCTTTACTATCTATAAAATTGCAAAAAATTCCAATTTTTAAATATAACTCTATTTTTGCCACAGTGCAATTTGTGTATATATGAATGAAATATTTATCCCTCTTTCCACTTCTTAAGTTGTTTCCATTGATTTGATGGATTTATCCTTTAATCTGGATTCCAACAAGTGTGAAAGAACATCTTGGTCCTTCAAAGAAAAGAAGCCATTGAAATTTGATTTTTTTTTAGCTCGGCATCCTACAGGTTTGAGGAATAAATTATCATGTAATGATACAATGATTTTGAAATCTAATTGTTAATTAGAGGGGTGTAAGGGATGATTGGTGGTTCATCCCCATGGTCAGGGGTATTGTACACATGGACGTGTAAACATGATTCAGGAAGCTGCTTCAGCCCCGTGACATCCCTGAGAACCACAGTGCAGGAGAATCTAGGCACACAGCCATCTGCCTCGATCTCCTGGGTTATATGTAGAACCAGGTGTCTTAAGAGTGGCTTCAGAGCAGCTAACTTTTATCTATTTCTCCTCTTCCTTCTCTCCAGCTTATCTCAAACAGTCTTGACTATCATATTTTAAAGACCAATTATAGTTGATACCAGCTCAGTACAAGGCTGACATAAGGGAAGCCATATTGTAGAGGATGATATCCTCTCTTGTGATGAGGATATGATGTATTTTAAGGTGCAAAATAATCGATGATGTCATACTTTTCCATGTACAACTTGATGAATTTGGACATAAGTATACACTCATGAGACTGTTACCACCATAAGGGCCATAAACATATCCATCACCTCCCAAAGTTTTCTCCCGCCCCCTTTATTATTATTATTATTCTGTGGTGAGAACTCTTAACATAATATCTACTCTATTAGCAAATGGGAGTATGCAATACAGTCTTGTTAGCTGTAGGCACTATGCTGTATCCTAGATCTCCAGAACTTAATTATCTTGATAACTGAAACTTTGTATCCTTTGACCATCAGCTCCCTATTTCTCCATCCCCCCAGCCCCTGGCAGCCACCACTCTAATCTCTGCTTCTGTGAGTTTGACTATTTTAGATTCCACATATAAGTGAGATCATACAGTATTTGTCTTTCTCTGCCACATTTCACTTAGCATAATGTCTTCTAGGTCCATCCATGTTGTCAAAAATGGCAGGAATTCCTTTTTTTCCAAGGCTGAATAATATTCCATTTCTTTATCCATTCATCCATCAATGATATTTAGGTTACTTCTGTATCTTAGCTATTGTGAATTAGCTGCAATGAACATAGGAGTGCAGGTATCTCTTTGAGACCCTGATTTCAATTCCTTTGGATATATACCTGAAATGGGATTGCTGGACCATACACTATTTTTAATTTTGGGAGGAACCTCCATATCGTTTTCCATAATGGCTGTATTAGTTTACATTCCCACAAGGATTCCTTTTCTCTACATCCTCACCATTTGTTATCTTTAGTTTTTTTGATAATTGCCATCCTAACAGATGTGAAGTGATAGCTCATTGTGGCTTTGATCTGCATTCCCTGATGATTAGTGATGCTGAGCACCTTTTCATATACCTGTTGGCCATTTGTCTGTCTTCTTTGGAAAAGTGTCTATTCTGGTCCTTTGCCCCTTTTTTAATTGAATGATTTGGTTTTTTGCTATTGAGCCAACACAAAAAATAAAATAAAATTTCCAGGCATTATGGGTGCTTCCCAGGTGATGCAGATGGTGTTGTATTTACAGTGGTACCAAAAGATCATGTTCTGTGCTTTTCCTTCAGCTTCGACCAGCAGTAGCTACGGCATGGCAGATCATCAGGATCTTCTGGGTTTGGGGGTTTTACAACACAAATAAGATGAGCGATAAGGAATTTTTTATTATTCCAAGGAAATTATTAAGATCATAGTCCATGAATCCAGGATTGATAGGTGGAGGAAGTTAAGATGAGGTTACAGTGATCTGGCATTACTTCTGATCTTGAGGGACAGGTATCTACTGTATGAGTGTTTGAACAAGAATATTGGAGATCAGGAATTTGTGGTGGGTGAATATGTTTTCTGAATTATTTATTTTTGAACATGACCATTTGCATTATATGAACATCTGGGATATGGGAGTAACTTGCTAACGGGGTGGTTGATAATGTCACTACTGATTTAACTTCTAAAGGAGCTATGAACACCAGGTGGTCAATGGATTAAGCAAATGAGTAGTCAGAAAACACAGAAATGGTAAGATTCAGCATTTAGTAAAGGACTGGGGACCGACTGTCCTGAGAGGGAGTGCCAGGACTTGTGCGGTTGAGAGTGACAAGGACAAGAAGAGAATAGAAACACTGAGGGCGTGTTAACAGGATGGAGAAGGAGAAATGATCTCGAGTAGCCTTGAGTTTTGACCTTGAGCTTTCTGTTCTTGATGCAAATCTGCCTGATGACGTCCCAGGACACAGGTCAGATCTATCCCCAGAGGATACAGGGAGGGTAGAAGTACAAAACAGCCAGGATAATTGTCCTAAAAAGGCAGGCTTCCTTTATCATTTGACCTAATTTCATGATTTATTTTTATAGGGTAAGAGGAAAAGGAGGATGATAGTCACGTCTTCACAGAGGAAGCAGTGTGACTGTGGGAACCAGTCCAAACCAAAGCCTGTTTTAAGCATCTTCATCCCTTTAACGAAGTCCAGTGACATATTCAAGAGGCCAGTTACTAGAACTCCATCCCATCCTGCCAATGAGAGGTCTCTGGGAGGACACCTTGGACCAGCCCCACCAGGTCTGCTGGCCTGAGAGACCGCAAGGACTCCGGGCCTGCAGCAGTGCAGGACAACTGGTAAGTCCTTTCAATCTCCCCAAAGCCTTGCAGAGACTTGCACCTAGTCACACAGGTGAATCCCTTCCAGGTGTGCTCACAGGTGGTCTGCACTCCAGGTCCCATGCCCACTCCTGCCGGTCTTCAGATTTGGCAGAGATGAATCTAGGAGCCGGTCTGGGCATTCCACAGCTCCACTGCCAACAACTTCTGGTGACTGGGGAAGGTATCAGGAAGGAGGAAAGGGCAGTGAAGAGCACAGGAGAGAGACTGGTGATAGCACTGATGGCAGACAGACTTGCTAGCGAGGCAGAGAAAGTGAGGGGCCAAGAAGGCCGTCCTAACAGCACATGAAATGGAGCAGGCACCTCAGTGAGGTCTCTTGGCAGCGTCCCTAATGTTTCCTTGCTTTGAGCTCTTGAAACTTTAAAATATAGCATTACTTTTCTTTTATTAAACTCTGCTGCGTGACATAGAAAATATAGACAGGGGTTTCTGAGGTGAGAGGTTGGGTTTCAGGTGAGGAGAGCAAAGAGATCTTCCTTTTTCATGCAGTTCTCTCATTTTCCTTTGCCATGTACGTTATTTATTTGTATTTTAAAGACAGCACAGAGTTATCAAAGTCATAGGATGATTTCAGTTTTTGCCCTCACAGTCACAGTAAAACCTAGTTAGAATGGATTATTCTTGGGGCCAGCCCAGTGGCGTAGTGGTTGGGTTCACATGCTCTATTTTGGTGGCCTGGGGTTTGCTGGTTTGGATCCTGAGTGCAGACCTATGCATGGCTCATCAAGCCATGCTGTGGTGGGCATCCTGTATACAAAATAGAGGAAGATAGGCACAGATGTTAGCTCAAGGTCAATCGTCCTCACAAAAAAAAAAAAAAGATTATTTTTGTGTAATATTCCAATAGATAGCAAAATATTACTTTAAAAGTGCTTTTATATCTGTTTTCAAATAAGGTATCTACTTCTAGATCTCCATTTTTCTGTTTTTTGTTGCATGTTAATTCAGAGTTGCATCTCAAGAAATACCAGATTTCCCTGTTTTTTAGATCTACATGTGTTGGAAATTTGATTCATGAAGATGGACATGCCAGTTGGGGGATCATGCTATTATCAAGAGAGACCTTTTCAGCATCAATAATCTGACAATAACCCTCTGTTTGTTGGGATTTAATTGTCTATTTGAGTGACCAAGCTTTCGGTATTATTAAAATCCTCTTCATGATGACTTACCTTTGTCTGATGGATTTATCAGTTTCTCAGAGTGATGTGTTAAACAATATAGTATCTTTAGTATTTATATTTTCCCTAAAAAATGAGTTATTTTTTCAGTTGAACCTTCTTTCCTGTCTCCTACCATGTGGTAATCATCTGGAATTTTACTTAGAATGTGTTTTAATGTCTTGTTTTAAAACTAATACAATTTCGATACACTGATTTTTTTCTTTTCCTCATGATTCCTGTTATGTTTGTCTGGGTTCACATTTCTTCTTCCCGATGTACATTCCTTACTGCTTCTTTCACTGGAGGCCTGTGGGGGGTCAACTTCAGAGTCTGTCTAGAGTCAGAAAACATCTTTATCTCTTTCTTTCACAGAGAGTTTGGCTAGGTCTTTAATTTTGGTTCTGAGTATTTTTTTTTGCCCTTCCTTGTGAAGTTATTTAATGTTTCTGATCCTCCATGCCTTTAGCTATAAAATGGGAATAAAGCCCTCAAGGATGGTGACTATCACTGAGATAATGCAGCAGAGCTTGCCAATCCCATTGCTTCGCAGATATTAAGTAGTCAACAATGGCAGCTATTATCATTTTTTTTGGTGTGTGAGGAAGATCCTCCCTGAGCTAACACGCATGCTAATCCTCCTCTTTTTGCTGAGGAGGACTGGCCCTGGGCTAACATCTGTGCCCATCTTCCTCCACTGTATGTGGGACGCTGCCACAGCATGGCCTGACAAGTGGTGCCTCAGTGCGTGCCCACGATCCGAACCCAGGCCGCCGAAGCGGAACGCACGCACTTAACCACTACGCCACGGGGCCAGCCCCTATCATCATTTTTATAATCTTCAGAGAGGGCATTCTCAGAGAATGACTGCTTAAGACTGAGGCGGCAAAACTCACACCAAAGAAAATGGATCGGGTGGCCTCAGTGTAACTTCAGTTCTTAGCCTTGGTATCTTCAGCTGTGGTCGACTGCACAGTGTGCAGAGATGACAGTCTATTCCCGCAGATCCCAGGCAGGATGGCACAGCCGGCCTCATTCTGGGGGGCTTTGGGCTGCTTCTTGGGGAGCCTCTGCTAGAACTGTCTGGTTGGATTCAGTGCAGAAAAAAATGAAAAAACGACGGCCTTGCCTTTCCCTCAGATATCCTCCCTGAGTTTTATTCATCTTTACGTCCAAAGCAGACACTGTCTGTAGCCTTGGTATTCCTCTGGGAATTCCTCGGGCTTCCCTCTGCTCCGCAGCAATGGAGGTGAGGAGACCCCTGTCTAGAATTCAGAAGATTCCTTACAGCACTTCTTCTACCCCATGCCCCGTGGTTAGAGTCAATGGAAAACTACAAGAAACCAATCCAGGCAGGACCACTGATGGCCCAGACCCTTCAGGAATGTGGGGTATGGTCCCCCAACCAGGCAAAGCAGAACGACCAGCTGAGGTGCTTGCTGAGGGCAGAGGAGATACGAAGTGGGTAACAGAAGAAGGTAGTTATAAATACCAGCTATGAAAAGGTGACCAACTACAGAAACAGGCATTTGATGGTTACGAGTATTTATTCTGTTGTGAATAAGTCTGAGTGCATGATGTGTGTGTTTGTGTGTATGCTAAATTTATATCAAAGTAAAAAAGACTGGTGAAATAGTCTCTTGCTGCAAATGTGGGCCTCTTCTTGCTCTCAGTTCATTTCTGGCCATTAGAAGCCCAAAGATGCAATCAAGTGTTCTCCTTGGCCATGTGATAATATTGCCACAGGTAGGGTCAGCTCTCAGAAGCCTCACAGGCCTGCAGGAAAAACCCTTAGGACACCTGTGCCTACGTCTTGGCCCTGGACTAGCCCTGGGACCTGGCACTTCTCTCTTTGGAGAGAAAGTAGAGCCTTCCCAGTCTTTCCGTTACCAAATCACTTTCCTGGATGGCTGTGCTATGTCAGGAAGGGCCTGGGCTGCCAGGAACCAGGCTTTATCCTCAGCTGCCGGCTGTCCTCAGAAGGCCTCCCTGACAGAGTCCAGCCTGCTGTGTGTCTGGGTGACACTTGCAACCATCAGAAAGGAGGGGATAACTCACAACTGCCAAGAAGTTCACCTGGCCCATGTCTTACAGGGTGTCTCCAGGAATGATGTTCAGAAGGCCATGTGCTAACCCTCAAGCTCCTGGTCATGGGGTGGATTCGCAGGGTGAGCTCAGGGCAGTGTCTTCACCACCGAGATGAGAAGCATTTCAGAGTTTTAATTGGTGAGGCTATATCCATGCATATCCATGGATCATCAGTTTGGGGGCAGACCCCCCCAACACCCCTCTTATGCCTCACCTTTCAAAGCTCCCAACAGGAATGGTTCACACCCCCACAACATAACCACAGAGCAAGACTGGGGAACAGAACACAGCCATCCCAGGGGCTACACGCTTTATGGGCTTGGGCCCAGCTGCCCCTTTAAGACGAGTCGGTACCACCACCACTGAGTGTGTAAACTGGTGGATTGTCCAAGACGACGGACCTCACAATCACACAGGCCCAGAAGTCACCCTGGACAGCAAAGGAGAGTGTGGGGGTCGCTCACAGGCCAGAATTATGGTCCCTTATGCTGGCAAACCAGAGCTCACCCATGATCCATCAGGCCCAGCCAGGGTAGAGTGGCCATAATAGAGACTCGGGGCCTTCTGGGGATTTTCTGTCCAAAAAAGAATTGTATAAGGAAGTGCAGGGATGCTGGAAATCCTAGTTCACAGGGAGCAGTCATGTTTCTGGAATGAAGCCCAGCTGTAGCCTTAAAAGCTGCGTCACAAATCTTTCCCTCTGATACAAAACAAGCAGGAAAAGGAATTTGGAGTCATGGACGAGAATCCCAGAAGGATTCAAATCTAGGTCAGGGGTGAACACGGAGCCCCTAGAGGGGCCTCAGGAGGGAAAGTCCTGCCTGCCTTTAGTCCATTTGCAAATGACTTTCCTCAGGCCTTGTCCTCTCCACATGCACGTTTTGATCCTTTTACATTGTTTTCCCCACTTAGAGCTGATGCAGTTCCAGAGATTAACTAGAAAACTACAAGTTCCTAAAATTTGGTCAACAGAAACCTCAACAAGAGGAGCATAAAATATTCCCTCTTCCTCCAAAGCTGCAGAAAAGCAGCCAATATCCCGGGGCAGGATTCAGGTGAGACTCTCGTGACTGACTGGAGTGACTGCTCTAGGGGTCCAGTGGGGAGTCCCAGAATGCACACACATCTGTCTTAGGTCCAGCCGTTCACACCCAAGGATGAGCAGCCTGTTTGTCCATCTGAGCCGTGGGAATCCCCTGCCGTGCCCATCCCCGGGGCAGGTAGGGTGCCCTCCCCTTGGAGACATGGTGAAGACAGAATGAGCAGCAGGGGCCTGGCTTCCTGAGGACCTTAGGCTGAGGGCTAAACCCACCCCACAACCCAACAGCCTGGAAGAAGCTACGTCCAGCAGGATGGATGTGCATGGAAGCCAGAGACCTGCTGATGGCACCAGCTCAGCAACTCCTCCTGGAACAGCCCAGCCAACACCACTGTGTCCCATGACCAGGGCCTCCTGCCCACAAATGGCACCCCGCTGGCCCATGGGCTGAACAGATCCCTCTGCTTGTTAATCTGGACAAGATAGACGGGAATGTTTCAGAGAAAGTTCAAGTGAGAAACTCTCAAAACCACAGCCTGCCCAGTCTCCCTCCCCCCAACCCCTCCTCTCTTTCCAGACCCCCAGCCTCTACTCTACCTTGGTCATCAGGTCTCTGCTCAAGGACTTGTCTTGGCTATAGAGCTCCTTAAGTTTTCCAGAGCTCTCCCTGAGGGCAGGGGGAAGAAGGAAGGATAAATTTAGGGATAATGTCAGGGGTCTGAGTGCAAATCCCTTTTCTTTGCAAACCCAAGAGATTCAACCTGCCTGGAGGAGTGTTCTCACTGGGCTCCTCTGAGAGCTAAGATCTCGTGGGACTGGGAGGGGGCTCTCCTGTTGGTCACTGGGGTCTCCATTCCCTAGCTCTACAGAGCAGCTCTGTTTTGACCACTTTGAGTTTCAACTGGGCGTAGAGTTGTATTGCTATAAACACTTGAAAATCTCCAATGTGGCCCAACCCAGTACCTGGCATTTAGGGAAACCAAGTCCTGAAGCAGAACTGGTGCACTGAAGACACCAGGAGGCTTAGAGACCCACTGCCAAGGCCCAGGCCCTGTCCCCAGCATTTGCTGCCTCCCAGGAGTTCCCAGCTGACTGAGGTGTCAATGGCAGACATACGGGAGATCCCCCATCCACCCTGGTCCTCCTATGGAGAGGGGCCTACCCACCAGGAAACTTCCCCCATGTGTTCTTCAGGTGGCTTATGGAGGTTTTCTGCAGAGCAGAGATGGCAGTGCGGGGCGAGGAGAAGTTCTTCAGGATCTTGCACTCCTGGGGAAGGAAAGAGAATGAGGTGTGAGGTGGGGCGCTGGAGCCCCGCTTGCTCTAGCTTCAGTACCCTTCTATTTAAATCTCCCCTCCTGGATGAGACAGATGCTCAGGGAGCCCCAGAAGGGCACATTTAGGACCCAGAGAGTAACACTCACAGGGAGGAGGATTTTAGCTCAACCCAGGGAAGGAGCCAGGGAGGAAGTGAGCATCCTCCCACTGGGACCTGGAGTCAAGGTCACCGGGCCCCTGGCAGGAAGGGCCTAGGGACTGTGCAGGGGCTTAGACCACACACTGCAATCCTGGGAGCTGATAAAGGTGGAGAGGCCGTTCCCAAGGCTCCAGAGAGGGGCTCCACTGGGCCTCCCACAGCACACCTGGGCCACCTGGACCCAGTGCTCCACCACCCTCGCCCTGTCCTGGGCCGTCATGCTCGGGTCCCCGAGGCAGGCAGTGATGACGAGGCTGGCCACCCTTCTGAAGTGGTCGACGGTGGCCTGGACAGTAGGTGCCAGGTGCTCATTGCCGGGCTTGTTCCTCTTGCCCCAGGTGGATCCCAGGCACTGAGAGGGCACCACCTTCCGGTAGAGCTCCTGGGGAACAGGGGGAGTGTCACCCAGCCCTGCCACATGCCAGCTCTGTGTCCACAGCCCCCAAAGTCCCACACAGGGGTCACCGTTTAGAGCTGGAGCTCAGGATGTGGCCCGAGCCTTGTGAGAGTCCCTGGGTTTTCTTTGTCCACCGAGGGCACCCAGCACAGGATGACCCAGGACCCAATACTGGCAGGGAAGGGAGAGGAGCATTTGCACCCAGTCCATCCTGGCTAACTCCAAGCTCCAGACGGTGGCTCAACTCTGCTCATCCCAAGGGGGCATCTTTCACCACCCTGATCCCCCCTCTGGTCCCACTCCCCATTCTGATGCACATTCCCCCGTGGCAGCTACAACCATGGGCCTTGTCTGTCTCCCTTGTAGTGAAGTACACATCAGGTGTCTAATAAATGCTGAGGCTGTTGAGCCTCCTGAGGAGACGGTTGGGCCACCAGGGACCTGGCTGCACACAGTGAGTTCCCCTCACCACTGATGGGCCAGGCCCTGCCCAGCTTTCCATCTCTTCTACCTCATGGAGTCGGCACAGCCACTCTCTGCAGCAGCTCCTGTTAGTGGCCACCTCTACGGCCTGCAAGTGGACAGTTAAGGCTTGGGGGTTCAGAAAGTTGCCCAGGTCGTACGGTTGGTAAGGGGTGGAGCCAGGATCAGGGGCCCAGGTCATAGGAGTCCGGATCAGGTCTGGGGCACTGATGGCAGAGGGAAGGCCTGCTCCACCCCGCCCTGAGAGCCCAGCTGCTCACCACATCCATCATGGTCAACTGCTCTGCCACCAGCTTAGGAGGGAAGGCCGTGAGGTTAGGCTTCTTCTCACGCTCCTTAACCGCCACAGGTGGAGATGGACTTCCCACTAGAAATGATGGTCCAGGTGACTCCAGCTCAGCAGCTCCCACTCCTGCTGGAGCCGATGTTGACCCTTGCTCCAGCTCCAACACTGCTGTTGGAGGGGACACTGACTCCAGCGCTAGAAGGAGTGATGTCAACTGAGCTGGAGCCAGCTTTACCTCCACCACTGCCCACTGCTCTGCTTCTGCCAATGGCTGGAGCTCTGCAGCTGGTGCTGGAGAGAGATAAAGAGAAAGGTTCACCCACACAGCTGACTTTCCATGTGTCCTTCTAAACATAGGAAAGATTCCACGTCCCTTCCAGGACTACCCAGCCTGTAGTCCGCCTTACCCTCTGGCTCTGCCTCAGTGGCCTCCAGAAGCTCACACTGGACAAGGGAAAGAGGGTCACGGCAGCTCAGCTCCGAACCAGGCAAGGTGACCTGCATGTACATCCCCTTTAGCTTGAAAAAGGGACAGCCTCAGTCTGGTCCCGCCCTAGTTCTGGTCCAACCCCGTCATCTCAAGGTGCTGAGTGTGGAGACCCTCTGCTCCTGTTCTCATCTCAGAGCAGCACTGGATGGTGTTGGTGGCCTCGTGCATCTGCCCCTTGTCTAGTGAGTTGGTGGAGTTGAAACCATTGGGCAGCTCCTCTACGACCTCCTCAGTGGAGTTCTGCAAAGACTGCCCAGGAGCTGGGCCAGAAGGAATCAGGGGCTGCCTGCACACTGCCACTGGGGCCAACCCCCAACAGAAAGTCTGCTCCTCAGTTCAGGCACAGAGGGGCATCCCTGCAAAGAACTGTGGTCAAGGAGGGAAGGAGATGAAACCTCTATGGCTCGGTAACATAAGAGTAGAGGAGCTCACCCTCTCATGCTGCCAGCCATGACCTGGGGTATGAACGTGACAGACGCACCAGGCTTCTGACACCTAACAACCAGCTCCTGCCTAGGAATGACCCGCCCCTCATGCCCTGCCTTCCCCCGTCTACACACACACACACACACACACACACACATACACACACAAACTAACCACGAGGGGCAAAGGGTGTGGGGCTGATCAGCTGGGATCACAGCTGTGTCCTGGCCTGCACTAGCCTTTCCTGGGCTGCCCGCGTTACCTTTCGCTGCCTCCTGCCAAATGGCCAGAGCTGTCGGGGATGAGGGCTGAGCCAATGTCGAGAATGATAAAAAAGACTCTCTTTTTGGGCTTTTCTAAGCCCAGATCGTCTGAAAGTTGGGACACAACAACAAAACATCTTTATCTGTTGACCGTTTTGTCAAGTGAGCTGCATGAGGGGCTGTGGGTGCCTGATTACCAGAGTTCTGAGATCTGTTGAGGTCTATGACCAAGGAAGTGAGGTCATTTTTCAAGATTCCATTACCTGGGCCCCTTCCCTCAATCAGACGTGCCCAGAGCTGCCCCCTGCCCCTGGGCTGCTCACCCTCCTCCCCCATGTCATCTCTTGAACTGTACACAATGAGCCCACACAGCCCTAGCCACAGCTCCCTGGAAACCTCACTGGGGTCCTAGCTTTCAGGAGACAGAGATGAATGCAGACCTCCTTTTTCTTAGCAGTTCTGCATCCTGGGAAAGTCACTGTGCCTCTCAGGTCCTCCCCAGTCTCCAAATTTGCACAATGGGGATCAGGCTAGAATCTACTTCCTAGGGACGTCAGCCGGTGTATACAAGATAATATCTATTACCTCTGTGGGCTGATGTCACATGTCTAAGGCACAAACTTAGAGATGGAAGAATAACAAGGAGGGGTGACATGTAGCACAGAACACCACTCAAAACAGGCCTGGGTTCCAGGAATGTGATATTGGGACAGTCACTTCCAACTTGGCTTCATTGTCAGGTCAGCATCATGAGGGGGGTGAAACTAATGGAAACTCAGATATTGCTATCCTGTGGCATAAAACCATTCAATTGTTTCCTGTTTTATGGAGAATGAGACCCAAGTGCCTCATCTTGGCCTATGAGGTGGGCAGCCTCCACAGTGGTACCCAGTAAGCCCCACCAATGGCATACACCTCCCCGTGGAACCACTAAGTGGTTAGTAACTGGCTTCTGAACATAATAACAGCCAAAGTGATGGGATGTCTTCTCTAAATTTGAAATAAAAATGTCTCTTACTTCCTCTTACTCTCTCTCTCATGTTCCACCTCTCTCTCTCTCTCTCTCTGTCGAATCCCTGGAACTGAGGAGGTCAGATACTGGTGTATTAGGGCTGCCCAATGTGGAGGCCTATAAAGGAGAGAAGCAAGGGAGTGTCCAGGCCAACAGACAGAAAGGAACTCAGGCTCTCAGTCCAAACTGAACCCTGAAGGCTGAGAGTGAACTTGGGGGCCAGTCCTCCCCCAGTCGAGCCTCAGTTGAGGCCACAGCCCCAACCTGTTAAACTCATTGAGGCAGAGGCGCCCAGCTAAAACGTGCCTGATTGCTGATCCACACAAATTGTGAGATAGTCAACATTTGTAGTTTTGAAATGCAAAGTTAGGGGCAATGAAGTCAGAGAGGGAAAGGTAACTGACACAGCCTACCAGGCCCTGGCCCTACCTTCCCCCCATCTTCTGTTTTTTCCTCCCAGGCTCCCTCCAGCCACACTGGCCACGTTTCTAACCTCCTCTGGCCAAACTCACTTCTGCCTGTGAGACTCAGGACCAGTGGTGCCATCTCCCTGAAACATTGCTCCCAGACTCGTGCAGGGCTGGCTCCCTCTTGTCATTCTTGTCCCAGCAAATGTCACTCCAGTGAGGGCTTTCAGACTCTCCTACCCAGTGACGTCCAGCCCTCCCTCACAGCCCCCTGCTGTGTTTCTCTACAGCACTTGCTCTTTTCTTTCTCATGTCTTTCCTTTTGTCCATTTCCCCTCTAGAGTGTGAGCTCCTGGCAGGCAGGGACCACTTGGTCATTTTCATCCTGCACTTCGGCCCACCAGTGCACCTGGCACAGGGTGAGTGCTCATTGCATAGCTGCTGGATGAGTACATGGGAAGATCTTGCACCCCTCCCCCTGCTTCTGTCCAACTTTGATTGTGGAGATGAACACTAGTAATAGGAGGTACAAGTTGTTTCTGAGGCAGGGGGACAGCCAGAAAGACCTCTGGTTGACTCTTCGCTGCTCCAGGAGGTCAAGTAAAGTTCAGTGGACACCGTGTAAATTCCAGGTTTACAGCAGAAGGACTTGATGTATATATATTATGTAATGGTTACCAAAATAAGTTTAGTTAACATCCATTACCAAACAGAAATAAAGGCGTTTTTCCTGGTGATGAGAAGTTTTAGGATCTACTCTCTTAGCAACTTCAAATAACCAAATAGCAGTGTTAACTTACACAGTGCTGTATATCAAGTATATCTCAATCCAACTGAAAAAAAATAAAAACAAAAACTCACTGGTAACCACTGACACAAGAGGCTGCCCGCCCCCTCGTGGCCAACACTAGCACTGCAGCCCTGGCCCAAACTCCACCAAACAGAAAGGAACCTTTCTTCAGGTGTCCTCAAGGCAGAGGCTCTCCAGGGTCCCAGGGGTGAAGGAGCAGGACCTGTAGGCTTCAAGGGAGTGGGAGGAACCTCGGGAGCCTATCTTTCGCCCCCTCTTCCTGTCCTATCCCAGGGTGTCCTCTTCAATCATGAGGCATCCTAACCTCAGCCAGGACAATGATTCCCCCCTACCTCCACATGAGGACCCTGAGGGTCCAACAGGGATTAGTCTTCTCCCTGGACTCGACTTGGTGTCCAGTGCTCTGGCATCTTCTTCCTTATCCCAAGTTCTCATCCACCCAAGCCCCCAAGCCTCCTCAGTTCTAAAGGATCTCCAGGGGCTGGAAAGCATTTGCTCAGGGTTTCAGAGCACAGTAGGTCATTGACAGAGAACCCAGTCCAACAGACACGTTGCGAGTGCATGGAACCCTTGGAGGCATCCGCTGGATGCACTCCACTTTATACAGGAGGACCCTCACTGAGGTCTTCTCTTCTGTTCCCAAGGGGAGGATGGGCTCATCACAGTTCTGGGTGCCCACAGAGGTGGACTGCAGGACCCCAGTCCTGTGCTCCCCAGGCTGGGCCAGGGATGGGTCTGGAACAGGTAGAAACCTAGGAACCTTAGGGATTCCTCTGCCCATCTCTGCGCCCCTGGACACGTATCTAGGAGAATGGATGCTATGGCCCCATGGGAGAGCTGCCTCCAACCTCTCTCCCTCCTGCCTCTTGTCAGTTCCCCGGGGTCGGCTCTTTCTTGACTGCACCTCCATGGCCCCTACATGAGAAGTCAGTTTGAGTGGGTGTGCCTGTGCACATGTGATGATGAGGAGAGGAAAATGATCCCATGTGGAGAGGGGTGGGCAGCAACCCCCTAGCATCTTAATGCCTCTCATTGCCAAAGGAAACCTGAGGGAAGGGACGGAGACTTGGCCAAGGAAGCTGGAGCTCTGTCTAGTCTTCGGGACCCTGACTACCTCCTGTGGTCTGGGCCAGTACTTGCCTCTTTCTGGGCCAGTTTCCCAACTGTACAGTGAGGGGTAAGATGTGCAACAGCACAAGCATGTGCTCGGCCAGGACAAGTCATCAGCCCCATCGATACATTAAGTATGTTTTAAGTGTATTGAAGACATTAATACTGCTGTGTAATCATCACCATGATCCATCTTCAGAACTCTTGTCATCTGCAAAACTGAAACTCTATACCCATTCATGAATTACTCCCCACTCCTCCTCCTCCCAGCCCCTGCAAACACCATTCTACTGTGTCTCTCTGAATCTGGCAATTTCAGATTCTGTGAGGCGATTCCCTCACAGAAGGGAAATCACAGGGGGTTGTATTTTTGTGACTGACATTTCATTCAGAGTAATAACCTGAAGGTTCATCCACGGTGTGCCATATCTCAGAATTTCCTTCCTTTTTAAGGATGAATAATATGCCATTGTATGTATATTCCACATTTTGCATATCCATATATCCCTGGACAGACACCATAACCTGGCCCAAAACCAAGCTCAAAATAAAATGGGGCCCCAGTCAGATTTTTATCAACAGCCCCCCAGAGACTACCACTACCTTCTTAAGCCACGTCCCATATGATATTTACTAAGGATCTAGTCTTGGGCCATGAGTTGTCTTTCAGAAACTCCATTTTTCCTCCTTGAGCAAGTTTCAACTGGTTTGAGCCAGTAAGACCACAAGATGGCCAGCGGGACTCAAACTGCGACTGCACAAGTGACTGGAGGATGACCTGGGGGGCCAAGAACTCCCCTGCCGATCATGTTAAGGACACCGCCTTTTGAACATGGGATGTATGACAGAACATGAAAATCTTCTGTGCTTGCACAAAATGCCAAGGACTGCCCCCAAACTTCCCGCATCTGCTCCTTTGCCCTTAAAAAGCCCTTTTCAACAGCCCATTGGGGAGAAAGATTTAACCTTTGTCTCCTGTCTCCCTGCTGGCCAACCTCATAATAAAGCTTTTTCCCTTCTACAAGAGCCAGTATCCTGTGTTTACAAGGCGCATGGGGCAGTGAGCCCTTGCTCAGTTACAATACTTGGGTGGCTTCCATGTTTTAGCTATTATGAATAATGATGTTATGAACATGGTGTTGAAATATGTCTTCGAGAACATGCTTTCAATTCTTTAGGGGGGTATATACCCAGAAGTGAAGTTGCTGGGTCCTATATAATTCTATTTTTAATTTTTTTTAGGAACTGTTACACTGATTTCTACAGCAACTATATATTTTATATTCCCACCACAGTGCACAAGGGTTCCAATTTCTCCACATCTTTGCCAACATTGGTTCTATTCTTTACCTTTTTCTCTTTTTGATAGATGCCATCCTAATGAATGTGAGGTGGTATCTCACTGTGTTTCTGATTTGCACGGCCCTAATGATTAGTGATGTTGAGCATCTTGTCATATGCTTATTGGTCATGTGCAGATCTTCTCTAAGGAACTGTCTATTCAAGTACTTTGTTCATTTTTGATTTGGGTTATTTGTTTTTGTTGTTGAGTTTAGGAGTTCTCTATCTATCCTGGATATTAAGCCCTTGTCAGATACCTGGTTTGCAAGTATGGTCTTCTATCCTGTGGGTTGTGCTTTTACTCTGTTGATAATGTCTTTTGAGGCACAAAAGTTTTTAATGTTCATGAAGTCCAGCGTGTATATTTTTTTATTTTATTGCCTGCTCCTTGAGTGTCATATCCATGAAATCAGTGCCAAATGCTATTTTGTAAAGTTTTGTCTTATGTTTTCTTCTAAAGGTATTATAGTTTTAGCTCTTACATCTAGGTCTTTGATTCACTGGGAATTAAGTTTTGTATATGGTGTTAGTTAAGGGTCCAAGGTGATTCTTTTGCATGTAGATACACACTTTTTCCAGCACAACTTGTTGAAAAGACTTTTCCCCATTGAATAATCTTGGTGCCCTTGTCAAACATCATTTGATGACATGGGTGAGGGTTAATTTATGGGCTCTCAATTCTGTTTCCATTGGTCAGTATGTCTGTCTTTATGCCATGACAATGCTGTCTTGATATTATAGATTTGTAGTAGTTTTAAATCAGGAAGAATAAGTCCTCCAACTTAGTACCTCCTTTCAAGACTGTTTTGGCTATCTGGGCTTACTTGAGATTCCATAAGAACTTTAGGATGAGTTTTTTTCTATTTCAGCACAAAATGTCTTTGGCATTTTGATAAGGACTGCACTGAAATTGCTGCTCTATTTGGATAATGTTGACATCTTCACAATAAGGAGTCTTCCAATCTGTGATCACGGGATGTCTTTCATTTCTAGTAGTGCTGGGTGGTTGTTCAGGTGGCAGGGGCAGCACTCTCCCATGTAGTTGTGCAGAAACCCACTACTCCTCCACACTGTGCTTTCACCATTTCCTTAAAACCCATCGACAGTCAACAGAAGGGAAAATGCATGCAAGATGCAGGTGGGAAGTTTTCAAGGACTAGGTGTGGAGAGAGCACAAATTTCTTCCACTCTTCTCTATTGGCAAGAACTACGGACTGAACCAGCAGATCCCAACAAATGGGAAATGTGGACTAACCAAGGGCTAGAGACTTAGCTTCCTAATGGAACCATTTGCTAACTCAAGCTGACCTGCTAGGCCCCTGACTGGCACCGTGGACCAACCAACGGCTAAGACTGACGCTCTGTTAGAGCATCCTGTCAGTCTAGACTGACCCATTAACCCTGGACTGGAAAGCCAGTTAGATTGGGAGCTCAACACAAAGACAGCGGACCTTGGATCCAAGAGGAACTTACCCACAGCCCTCGGAAATAGCAAAAAATACGAACTCAAAGGTTTCAGGGTACCAATGCCCGTGTTTCTCACCCCTGAAGACATCGGAAGTCTCCTTCGGATCCCACTGCTGCCACCAAACTGTTACAACACAAAATTCAATTGAGTAAATTTCAAACATCATATTGGCATTATTTGACAATTCATGAATCAAGCAGCATCCAACCTAGCAGAGAGAAAGGAGCTCTGAGGAGCTGTACAAGATGAAAGACTTTTAGAGGCAGAAGGGAGCAGGAACAAGGAAAGTTATACTAGGCAAAAAAGCAGGTTGGTTACTGCAAGGCTACCCTCCTTTAGGGGATGGCCGGGGTCTGTCAGGCAGATGAGCTACCTAGTGCTCATCAGGCAATTCCCAATTGGCTGGTTTAAGATTCCGTTCCTCGGAGGGCCAAAAGTCTAATTAAGTCTCAGCTTGTTGATGTGGGGTTTAGCCTAAGCGGCTCTCCATTTGGGCCTGGTGTCTTGTTTTAAACACATGACTTCTGCTGGTCCCTTCTTTCCCCAGTTCACCCTGGCTGTCCCTTCACTGACCATTGTTGGTCACACAGCCACTGCACCTGCCTCCAGTCCTTCCCCTTCAACACCGTAATCTCACACACAGCTCCTCCTGACACTATCATGACATCTCCCACCACATGTCCCATATACCTTCCACACTGCCAGCAAGATGCTTCAGAAACACCACCACCGTTTATGTCCAATGGGCTGAGAGGGCTGCCTGCGCACTGGGAATCAGGAGTTGCAGGGTCTGTCAGTTGGCCTCCAATCACCTATTGTACCCCAGCTGAAGGGCTTACCCTGCGGAGAGACTCAGTTGTAGCCAACTCCATCGAACAACATCATCTTTGCCCCAGGCTTCCTTCAAAATGCTCCACCCACTTTCTGCCCCAAATGCTCCTTGAGGGGTCATTTTGGGGTAGCCTTCGAGGCCACCTTGGTGATCTTGTGCCCAGGCCCAAACAGCTCTTGGCCCACAAACACTTTAACCATGAAACTTTAACCTGAAATCATATAGCACAGGTAACCAGTGAATGGGTGCAAATTACTGGTTTTACCTCCAAGACCCCTAATGAATATTTCACACCAGGGGCATCCACTTTTGGGTTTTACTGTGGGCTGATATCACAAGGCTCTCACCCAGTGAGCTTCCCTCTTCCCCAGCCCTCTGAGCAGCTTTCTCCAGGCTATATTCTGCAATGCATCACTGTCTGTCTCTCAGCCTGCTTCCCTCAGGTTGCAGGTCCCCTGAGTTTCCTGCCCTGACTGGCTACCACCACCCCACAGAGACACTGTCAGTCCTATAGCACTGGGTGTTCAGTTCTACTAGGATTGACTGACCGGACTGGGCACAGGTGTGGTGGCCCTACCCACACAAAATCAGGTAACTGAGGCAACCAAGAAGTATCAAAAACCTTAACCCAACATGGACAACAACTCCATAAGACCTTATCCTAGCCCTTGTGCAACAGTCTCATGAGTCTCTTGCCTAAATGGTTTTAGAAAATGGCCTGGTCCTAGACTGTCTATATCAGCCAAGGAAGGAGGGGTTTGTGCCTTTCCTAGAACCACTTGCTGAATGTACATCAACTCACAAGTTCAAACCTACCTCCACCAGATGGCCCAAGAGGTTAAAATATTGCATAATATTACCCAAATCTTTGAATAGATACCCAAGGCCACCGAGATCACTGATCTGTTTTCATGGCTGGTCTTTCCAAATTGGGGACAATGGCTATGGATGGATTTTAGACTGTTGCTTGTATAATTATAGGACTTGTTACTATAGCCCTCATCAGATGTTTACTCTCTTGGCTACAATGTACTGCACCCCTAATAATTCCATTAATTACCCTTATTAAACATCTCAACTAACTTTAAACTAACTAAATTAAAATTAATGAATACCCTAATTGGTTTAAAAATTTTAAAATTTTAATGGAGGAAAATCTGCTTAACATAAGAATGCACTGTTTTAAGCATTTTAAAGTATACAGTTCAGTGGCTTTTAGTACAATGATTATGTTGTGTGGCTTATCACTACTATCTAATTCCAGAACATTTTCAACACCCCATACTCATTCACACTCTATTTTCTCCTAACCCAAGCCCGTGGAAACAACTCATCTGTTTTCTACCCCTATGGATTTGCCTATTCTGGACATTTCATTCAAATGGCATCATGTTATCTGTTGCCTTTGTGGCTTCAGTGAGCACACGTGTTTCAGAGTTCACCCATGGCCTGGCATGTAGCAGTACTTAATTCCTTTTTACGGCTCTATAATATCCTATATTATGAATAGGGCACATTTGGTTTATGCAGTCATAACTGGATAGAAATTTGGGTTTGTTCCACTTTTGGACCATTGGGAACAATGTTGCTTTGAATGTCCATGGGAAAGTTTGCTCTTTTGGACATATCTACCATGGGCCTCTCCAGGTCAATGGTAATTCTAGGTTTAAGATTTTAAAAAATGCCAAGCTGTTTTCTGCAGTGGCTGCATCATTTTACTTTCCCACCACTAATGTATGAGGGTTTCCCTTTCTCCACATCTTTACCAACACTTGTTATTTTCCATTATGTTGAATATAGCCTTCATTTTGAGTGTGAAATAGTATCACACTGTGCTTTGAATTTGCATTTTCCTAATAATTAAGGATACTGAGCATCTATCTTGTGCTTATTGGCCATCTGTGTATCTCCTGGAGACATGTCTATTCCAGTTGGTTACCCATTTTCATTGACTTCTTTGTCTTTTATTGTTGAGTTCTAAGAGATCTTTATATATTCTCAATATTAGAGCCTGCTCAGTTATATAAGTTGCAAATAGTAGGAGACTTCAACACCCCACTTTTAACAATGGATAGAATATCCAGACAGAAAACCAGGAAACAGCGGACAGGAAAACATTAAATACTAAATGGACCTATCAGACACACAGAGAACATTGTACCGAATAGCAACAGAATGCACACTATTCTCAAGGGCACAGAGAATATTTTCCAGAATGGATCATGTGTTAGGTCACAAAACAAGTCTTAACAAAATTAAGAAGACTGAAGTCATACCAAGTATCTTTTCCAAACACAATAGCATCAAACTAGAAATCAACAACAGAAGGAAAACTGGAACATTCATAATATGTGGAAGTTCAACAATAAACTCTTAAACAGCCATTAGATCAAAGACGAAATCAAAGGAGAAATTAGAAAATAGCTCAAGATAAACAAAAAGAAAAAAATAAACACCAACACTTATGGGATGCAGCAAAAGTAGTACTAAGAGGAAAGTTTATAGTGATAAATTTGTACATTATAAGAGAAGAAAGATGTCAAAGAACCAACCTGACTTATAACAGCATTAGAAAAAGAAAATGTGAAACCCAAAGTTAGCAGAAGGCTGGAAGTCACCAAAATGAGAGCAGAAAAAAATGAAATAGAAAGACAATATGAAAAATCAATAAAAGTAAGATCTTATTTTTTGAAAAAATAAAATTGACAAACCCTTAGATAGAATATCTAGGAAAAAAAAGAGAGATGACTCAAAGTAAATCAGAAATGAAAGAGGAGGCATTACAACTGATGCTTCAGAAAGAAAAAGATCAGAAGAGACTATTCTGAACTACTGTACACTCATAAATTGGATAACCTAGCCAAAATAGATAAATTCCTAGAAACAACCTACAAAGGCTAAAGCATGAAGAAATAGAAATCTTGAACAGACCAATAAAAAATAAGGAGACAGAATCAGTAATCAAAAACCTCCCAACAAGGAGAGTAAAGTGAATGCCCAACTTCACCACAGACCCCTGAGCCAGCCTGCCCTAGCACCAGGCTGACTCCTGTGGACCTAGGTGGCGCCCTGTAGGCTTTTGCAAATCCAGGCCCCTGGCTCACTGCGGAGCATGCCAGCTCTGGCGGCCCCAAGCAGCATCCTTGACACCAGGCTCCCACCAGGCTCCTGGGAACCCAGGCTCCCATCTCAGCCTAGGGGCTGCCATCTTCAGCAGCCCAAGGTGGCTCCTGTGACCCCAAGTGGTGTCCTTGGCACCAGGCTCCTGGTGGGCTCTGGTGAATCCAGACCCTGGCTCACCCAAGTTCCTGCCTACTCCAGGCAGCCACAGGCAGCACGCACAGCCACAGGCAGCTTCCGTTACAGGGTGCACAGTGGGCTCTCACAAACCCAGGACCCCAGGTCACTCTAGCATTTACTGGCTCCAACAACCCCAGGTAGATTCCATGGCTCCAGGCTCCCCGGGGGCTACTAGGAACACAGGCCCATGGCTCACCACACCACCTGCCAGTTCCAGCAGCCGTAGACAGCTCTCATGGAACCAGGCTCCTGGCAGGCTCCCACAACACCAGGCCCCCAGCTCACCCAGGTGCTTGCTGACTCAGGCGGCCCCAGGCAGCTCCCATGGCACCAGGCACCAGTAGACTCCCATGAACCCAGGCTTCCATCTTGACCCAGCGCCTGCTGGATCCTGCAGCCTCAGGCAGCTCCTGTGGCCCCAGACTCTGAGCAGGCTCCCAGGAATCCAGACTTCTGGCCTACCCCAGCACAAGCTGCTCTCATGGCACCAGGGTCCTGGCAGGCTCCTGGTAGGCTCCCGTGAACCAAGGCTCTCAGCTCACCCTAGCACTGGCCGACTCCCATGGCCCTGGATGACTCCTGTGGCCCCAGGCTGTCAATCAGGACCTGCCAACCCAGGCTCCAGTGGGGCTACTCATGAACTCCGGGTCCCCACTGTGCCCAGGGCCAGACACAATACCATAGACCCAAGCTTTCCACTCACCCCAGTACCAGGCTGCCCAAGGACTCCAGCAGCAAGCCTATGCCTGGACACCACCAGATGGCCTACCTAGGTCCCCTAGATGGGTTGACTGTGAAGGCTTTGGTTTGCTAAGGCCAGTCTGTAAAGACTGGAAGAGGTGCCTACTTCCTCAAATTTGCAGACACCAGTGGAAGGCCACAAGGATCATGAATAATCAAAGGCACATGACACTACCAAAGAGAAAGAGTAAAACTCCAACAACAGACCAAGAAATGGAGATACAGGAACTATGTGACAAAGACTTCAGAACAACTCTCTTTAAGAAATTCATAAAACTATAAGGAAACACAGATAGACTACTAAATGAAATAAGGAAATAGTGCATGAACAAGTGAGAAGTTAAACACAGAAACAGAAATCATTAAGGAAAAACAAACAGAAATCCTAGAGTTGAAGAACACAATCACTGAACTGAAGAATTCAACAGAGAGCTTCGAAATCAGATTCAACCATGTACAAGAAATAATTAGTGAACTAGAAGATGTGTCATCTGAAATCATCCAGTCAAAGGAGCAAAAAGAAAAAATGAATGGATAGGAATGGCGAAAGGCAGTGTGAATTATGGGATACCAAGAAAAGAAATAGATATGCATTATTAAAGTACCAGAGGAGAAGACAGAGAGAAAGGAAAAGAAAGCTTACTTAAAAAAAATAATGGCTGACAACTTCCCAAATCTGGGAAGAGATTTAGAATCCAAGGTCCTGAAGCTAATACGTCACCCTAAAATTTCAAACTAAAACTTTCTTCTCCAAGACACATTATAACAAAACTGTCTAAACTCAAAAAAAGGATCAAACAACATGATCAAGTTCAACATATGTAAATCAATGAATGTGATAGACCACATTAATAGAATGAAAGAGAAAAGTCATAAAATAATCTCAATCGATGCAGAAAAAGCAGTTGACAAAATTCAACACCCCTTGATGATAAAAACGCTCAATAAATTGGTTACAGAAGGAACACACCTTAATATAATAAAGGGTTTACATGACATCCCCACAGCTAACATCATATTGAACAGTGACAGGTTGAAAGCTTTCTTGTTAAGACAAAGAACAAGACAAGGGTGTCCACTCTCAACACCACTCTTCAACATACTGTTGCAAGTCTTAACCAGAGGCATTTGGCCATAGAAAGAAATAAAATGCATCCAAATTGGAAATGAAGAAACAAAGTGGTCTCTGTTTGCAGATGATATGATCTTATGTAGAGAAAACCCTATAGACTTCCCCCCTAAACTGTCAGAACTAATAAACAAATTCAATCAAGTTGCAGGAGACAAAATCAATATACAGAAATCTATTGCATTTCTGTATACTAACAATGAACTATCTAAAAAAGATATAAAGAAAACAATCCTATTTACAATAGCATCAAAAACAGTAAAATACTTACGAATAAATTTAACCAAGAAGGTGAAAGATCTAGACACTGACAACTATAAGACATTGATGAAAGAAATCGAAGACACAAAGAAATGGAAAGATATCTTACGTTTATGGATCAGAAGAACTAATATTGTTAAAATGTCCATGCTACCCAATGCCATCTCAAGATTCAATGCAATTCCTACTAAAATTCCCATGGCATTTCTCACAGAAATAGGACAAACAGTCCTAACATTCATATGGATCCACAAAAGACCTCAAATAACCAAAGAAACCCTGAGGAAGAAAAACAAAGCTGGAGGCATCACAATTCCTGATTTCAAATTTTATTACAAAGCTATAGTAATAAAAATGGTATGGTACAGGTATAAAAACAGACACATAGACCAAGAGAACAGAATCAAGAGCCCAGAAATAAAACCACACACATACACTTTGCTAACAGTTGGTGAGTGAGCTAAGTAGATTCAATAGGGAAAGGATAGTTGGAAAAACTGGATAACCACACGCAGAAAAATGATATTGGACGCCTATTTATAACACTCTAAAAAATTATCTCAAAATGAATCAAAGACTTAAATGTAAGGCCCCAACTATAAAACAACTAGAAGAAAATATAGGGAAAAAAGCCCCAGGAAACTGGTGTTGACAATGATTTTTTTTGGATATAACATCAAAAGTGCAAGCAACAAATGCAAAACTTAACAAGTGGGATGACATCAATCTAAAAAGCTTCTGCACAGCAAAAGAAACAATCGGCAAACTAAAGGTGTTAATATCCACAATATATAAGAAACTCTTACAACTCAACAGCCAAGAAACCAACAAAACAATATGAAAATGGTCAAAGGACTTGAATAGATACTTTTCCAAAGACGACATAAAAATGGCCAACAGGTACATGAGAAGATGCTCGTAGTCACTCATCATCAGGGAAATGAAATCAAAACTACAATGAGATATCACCTCACACCTGCTAGAATGGTTATTCTCAAAAAGACAACAGACAAGTGTCGGCGAGGCTCTGTAGAAAAGGGAACCCTGTGCGCTGCTGGTGTGAATGTAAATTGCTACAGTCACTATGGAAAAAATATGGAATTTTCTCAAAAAAAAAACAAAAATAGAAATACTACATGAACGAACAATTCCACTTCTGGTTGTATATCCAAAGGAATTGAAATCACTATCTTGAAGAGATATCTGCATCCCCACGTTCATTTCAGCATTATTCACAAACTGAGGACATGGAAACAATCCATGTGTCCATCAATGGATAAACAGATAAAGAAAATGTGATATATAGATATACATGAAATATATAATGGAATATTATTCAACCATGCAAGAGAATGAAATCCTGCATTTTGCGACAACATGAATGGACCTTGAGGCATTACGCTAAGTGATATAAGTCAGAAAGAGAAAGACAAATACTATATATTCTCACTCATATGTGGAATCTAAAAAAGCCCAACTCAAAGAAATAGAGACTAGAGAATGGTGTTTGCCAGGGTCTCGCGGGTGGGGGAAAGGGGGAAAGATGGGTCAAAGTGCACAAACTTCTAGCTATAAGATGAATAAGTTCTGGGGATCTAATATACACCATGGTGATCATAATTAACAATACTATATTATATACTTGAAAGTTGTTAAGAGAGTAAATCTTGAAAGTGATCACTAGAAAAAACAAGTTAATTATGTGAGGGAATGGAGGTGCTAACTCACCTTATTGTGGCAATCCTTCCACAATATATACATGTATCAGATCATCATCTTGTACACCTTAAACTTACATATGTTATATGCCACTAATATTTCAAGAAACCTAAAAAAAAATCTCTCAACAAATCTCTCAAAAAACCCAGGACCAGATGACTGCACTGGTGAATTCTACCAAACATATAAAGAAGTATTAAAAACAAGCCTTCTTACACTCTGTCAAATATTGAAAAAGAGGGAACACTTCCAAACTCATTTTATGAGGCCAGCATCATCTTGATACCAACACCAGACAAAGACACTAAAAGAAAATAAAATTACAGACCATTACCCCTGATGAACATAGATGCAAAAATCCTCAACAAAATACTAGCAAACTGAATTCAACAGTGTATTAAAAGAATTATACACTATGACCAAGTGAAATTTATTCCTGGTTTACAAGGGTAGTTCAACATACAGAAATCGATCAACGTAACATGCTACGTCAACAAAATGAAGGGGAAAAACCACACGATCGTCTCAATTGATGCAGAAAAAGCATTTGACAAAATTCACCACCCTTTCATGATAAAACACTCAACAAACTAGGAACAGGAGGAAAGTGCCCCAACATAATAAAATCCATATATGAAAAACACACAGCAAACATAAGACTCAATGATGGAAGACTGAAAGCTTTTTCTCTAAGACCAGGAACAATGCAAGGATGCCCACTTTCACCACTTATATTCAACACAGTACTGGAAGTTCAAGCCAGAACCATTAGGCAATAAAAATAAATAAATAAAAGGCATCCAAACTGGAAAGAAAGAAGTAAAATGGTCTCTGTTTGCAGATGATATCATCTCATATGTAGGAAATCCAAAACACTCCACAAAAATGCTGTTAGGTCCAACAAATTAATTCAGCAAAGTAGCAGGACACACACAAAAATCAGTTGCATTTCTATACACGAACCATGAACTCTCTGAAAAGGAAATTACAAAAACAGTTCCATTTAGAATAGTATCAGCAAGAATAAAACGCTTAGGAATTAACCTAACCAAGGAGGTGAAAGACTTGCACAATAAAAACCACAAAACAGGGGATGGCCCGGTGGTGTAGCGGTTAAGTTCATGCACTCTGCTTCCACGGCCAGGGGTTCGCCGGTCCGGATCCTGTGTGCAGACCTACTCACTGCTCATCAAGCCATGCTGAGGTGGCGACCCACCTAGAAGAACTAGAAGGACCTACAACTAAGATATACAACTATGTACTGGGTCTTTGGGAAGAAAAAGAGGAAGACTGGCAACAGATGTTAGCTCAGGGCCAATCTTCCTAAAAAAAAAAAACAACTACAAAACATTTCAGAAAGAAATTAAAGAAGACATTCATAAATGGACACACACCCCATGTTCATGGATTGGAAGGCTTACTGTTGTTCAAGTGTCAATACTACCCAAAGCAATCTACAGATTCAACGTAATTACTATCAAAATCCTAATGATGTTTTTTGCAGAAATAGAAAAACCCATCCTAAAATTCAGATGGAATCTGAAGGGACTCAGAATAGCCAAAATAATCCCGAAAAAGAAGAACAAAACTGGAGGACTCACACTTCCTGATTTCAAAACTTACTACAAAGCTACAGTAGTCAACAGTATGGTAATGGCATAAAGACAGACATAGAGACCAATGGCATAGAATAGCGAACCCAGAAACAAACCCTCACATATATAGTCAAGTGATTTTTGACTAGGGTGCCAAGACAATGCAATGGAGAAAGGTTTCTTTTCAACAAATGGTGCTGGGAAAACTGGATATCCACATGCAAAAGATTGAAGTTGGACCCTCATCCAACACCATATACAAAAGTTAACTCAAAATGGATCAAAGACATAAATGTAAGACCTAAAACAAGAAAACTCTTAGAAGAAAACATAGGACAAGATCGTCATGACACGGGACTTGGCAATGATTTCTTGGATATGACACCAAAGGCACAGGTAACGAAAGAAAAACAAATAGACAAACTGGACTTCATGAAAATTTAAAAAATTGGTACATCAAGAGGCACTGTCCACAGAGCAAAAAAGCAACCCGAGTGGGAGAAAATATTTGCAAATCATATTTCTGACAAGAGGCTGATATCTAGATTATATAGAGAACTCCTAAAACTAAACAACCAAAAAACAAGTCAATTCAAAAATGGGCAAAGGACTTGAATAGATATTGCTCCAAAGAAGACTTACGAGTGGCATATAAGCACACGAAAAGATGCTCAACACCATTAGTCACTAGGAAAATGCAAATCAAAACCATAATGAGACAGCACCTTACATGCATTACGATGACTGCTATTGAAAAGACAGAAAACAACAAGTGTTGGTGAGGATGTGGAGAAATTGGAACCCTTGTACACTGTTGATAGGAATGTAAAATGGTGCAACCACTATGGCAAACAGTATGGATGTTTCTCAAAAACTGAACATAGGATTACCATTTGACCCAGCAATTCCACTTCTGGGTATATACACAAAAGATCTGAGAGCAGGGTCGCAAAGAGATATCTGTACACCCATGTTCATAGCAGCATTGTTCACAATAGCTAAAATGTGGAAGCAATCCAAGTATGCATTGACCTATGGTATGTATGGATACACAAAATGTAGTATATCCATACAATGGAATATTATTCAGCCTTAAAAAGGAAGCAAACTCTGCAATATGCTACAACATGGATGAACCTTGAGGACATTATGCTAAGAGAAACAAGCCAGCCACAACAAGACAAATACTGTATGATTCCACTTATATGAGGAACTTATAGTAGTCAAAATCATAGAGACGGAAAGTGGAATGGTGGCTGCCAAGGGCTGGGGAGAGGGGAGAAGGGAAAGTTATTGTTTAATAGGTACAGAGTTTCAGATTTATAAGAGTTATGGGGATGAATGGTGGTGATAACTGCACAACCATATAAATGTATTTAACGCCACTGAAGTCTACATTTAAAAATGGTTAAGATGGCACACTTTTTGTTATGTGTATTTTAACTCAATATAAAAAAAGGAAAAAAAAAAAAGAAATGAGCTATCAAGCCACAAAAAGACATAGCAGACCCTTAAATACACACTGCTAAGTGAGAGAAGCCAAGCGGAAAAGGCGACATACTCTGTTCCATAGTTTTCATATATTCCAATTACACGACATTCTAGAAAAGGCAAAACTATAGAAAGAGTATAAAGATCAGTGTTGCCAGGAGTTGGGAGGCAAGGGATGAAGAGGCAGAGCACAGGGATTTTAGGGCAATCCAACTCTTCTGTAGGATACTGTCACAGTGGATGCATGAGATTATGCATTTGTCGAAACCCAAGTACATGACAGCGAGACAGGGAACCTTAATGTAAACTACGGACTTAGTTACTAACACTGTAGCAGTATCAGTTCCTCACTTGTGAGGAATGAGCCGCACTAACACAGGTGGTCATGCAAGATGTTAACAGTAGGGGAAACTGCCGGGGAGGAAGGAGAAATGCTCTGCACTACCTGCTGAATTTCTCTGTCCGTCAAAAACTTTCCTAAAAAACAATCTATTAATTAAAAAGTAACCAATGGAAGGTAGGGAGTGGGTAGAAATATGGACGGAACAAGAATATCAGAATATTGATAAATATTGAAGCTGGGTAATAGGCACATGGGGGCTATTACACTTTTCTGTTTAATTTGTGTATGTTCAAGGTTTTCCACAATAAAACATATTTAAAGCTCCAGATTAAATCTAGAGTATATGTACAAGGAATTAAAGAATGAGAAGAAAATAGATGTTTTTGAAGCAAGAACTCAAGGGGCACCCTGAGGGAACGTGCAATCACACTGGATAGAGAGTGAACGTCCTGGTTCCACCAGGAAGGTTCGGAGCTCAGTGAGCAAGGCGGGTGACGGCACAGTGCGGGAAGTGACAGATAACGCACGTGGAAAAATGTTGCCCTCGCTGGTCACAGGAATGCCAACATTGGGGCCTGACGGCACTGCCCCAGGATTTACAACGTTGTGACACCCACAGTTAGAGCGGGCTCAGGGACAGAGCACCACGTCCTGTGAGAATGCCAATCAGCACCGGCTTTCTGGAGGGCAAACCTCCCGAACCCTGGAACCTGCAGGCCACTGGCCCGGCTGCTCTGTTGTACGGAATCTGTCCAAACACAAAGGGATTGGGTAAAGATAATGGACTGAATAAACATGTGCAGAGCCCCTTTGACATAAAATCCCTGAAAAATGACTCAAAGATTCCTCATTGATGAACAAATTCATAACAGCCCTGGGAACCATCAAGAGAGCCGACATCTTGAGAAAGACATAAAAGAGAGACAGCAGCTGGTGACCGGGGATCCCAGTGGGGAGCTCCAGGTGGGCCGTGGAGACCAAGCCAGGGCCCCCTCTCTCCCTCCCACTCCTCTCCCTGCCGCTCACCTAACACCTCCGGCATCCCCCTCCACTCCCAGCCACTGCCCAACTCATGCTCCAGGAATACAGCAGCAGAGGCGCCCTTTCCACCAGCACCTCTGTCCTCTTGCTCTCGGTCCCTCCCCAGGCAGTGGAGCCCTGCCCTGCACCTCCTCAGGGCCGAGCACACTCCTCCTGTCCCTCAGGCTCCTCTTCTCCACCCGGTCCTATCTGCAGCACAGAAACCTGCTAGCCCATCTCCACCTTACAAACAAAACTCTCCCCTGGACCCATGCTCCCTTTTGGCTACTGTCCACTTTCCTGACTCCCCTTCACGGCTAAACCTCTTAAGTAAAGTGCCTCATCCCTACTGCCCTCCCATGGCCCCCCTTCCCCCACTCTAGACCCAGCTCCATTCCCACCCTGTCAAGGAGACTGAGGTCACCAGTGATCCCATGTGGCCGAGTCCAGCCATCCTTTCTCCACTCTGATCAGAGCTGTATCCAACCCAGCTGAGCACCCCTCCTTTCTGCAATACCCTTTTCCCCTCGTGGCTCCTGCGACTCCATGCTCCACCATTTCAGTCCCCTTTCCTGGACCCTCTTCAGCTGCACCTCTGCAAACACTGCCTGCTCCTAGGCTGGGCCCGGGGCCCTTCCACAGCTACAGTGTCTCAAGGAAACCTCATTCAATTCCATGGTTTTAAACATCTCTGACCTCATTCCGACTCTGCAGACACACAGATGAACCTTTAAGAGGTTAGGTGCTGGCTCTCCAGCATCAGCACCTAAGGAGCATCTCAAACTCGATTCCCCTCAAAATTTTACTGTCATATGAGTTCCAAAAAAACAACAATTATTTCCAAAAAGGAGGAAAATCTGGATATAATAAATAGTGGTGAACAAAGTAACCAATAAAACATATACTTACATCCATGGTTGCTTGATGGGGACAATAAGAACGCAGAACTAAGATCAGACAGTCTCCAGCTGGGGAGTGGAAGGTGAGGAGTGGGGACTGTAGAACACAGGAACTAATCACCTCTAAGCATTTATAGAAAGGAAGGTGGAAATGGTTGTTCTTAAAAGGTGAAAGACACCCACTAGAAGAATAGAAAAATAACGAGAAAGCCTAACAAACTAAAAATTAAATTAATAGTAGGCCCAAATTCCAATTTATCAATAATAATTGTAAATGGATTAAATTGTTCTATAAAAAGATAAAGGCTCTCAAATTGAGTTAAAATATAGTTATAAAATGAAGGGATATAAGGTTGAAAATAAGGAGATAAAGAAATAAGATTTTAAATGGGACAAAAAGGGGTTTTCTGTGTTGATAACTGTCAGGAACACTTATGCACCTAACAATACAGTCTTGAGACATAAAGCAAAACTGGACAAACAAGAAGACACAGGCACCTCCAGAACCACAGGGAGATGGATCTTCGCTCTCTTAGAAATCCACGGGTCAAGTGATACAGTAAGTTAGGAAACAGATCTGCTGACAAACACAAAAAAGCTAGATCTAGCCTCAGCCCGAGGGACAACAATGTAAGCAACTAGTGGGGAGGATACATTCTCCTCAAACCACAATGAAACAATCACTGCAATGGACTGTGCGCTAAGCCACAATGAAATCTCTAAAGAGTCCGAAAAACAGAAGTCTGTAAGTGACTATATTACTGGACCTTAAAGCAATAAAAGTAAAAAATAATTACAAACAAATTGGCTCCCCTCCCCAACCTATCCACTTGAAAATCTGTCCACACCCTTCTAAATCTCTCAGGTCAAAGAGGGAATCTAGACAGACAGGACAAACTCTTTAGAAATGAACAGCAATGAGAGCAGCATGAGACAAATCCATGGCCTGGGGACAAAGGGACAGAAGAAGGGACACAGCCTCCACTGCAGGTATCAGGGAATATCACCTGTACACGAAGAAGCTGAGCACTTCCCTCCAGGAGCCAGACCACCACCACAGTAAAACCAACGACAGTAGAATGAAGTGAGGATTCACGAAGCAGGAACAACAACATAGACCTCAGCAATGGAGTCAAGGGCTGGCTGTCTGGAAAGACCTGTAACAGTGAGAAACCTTGCCCAGTCTGACCAAGAGGTACAGACAAAGGCACCAAACTGTACCATCAGGTACGAGAAACTACAGAAACAGCTTTAATGTGATAGGAGAACATAGCAGATAACTCTGACCAGGACATCAGCGGTCCTCAACTGGAGCTGTCCTTCCGCCAGGATGCATCTGGAAACACGCGGGATGGGTTTTGTTTCTTGCTTTGTGTTGTCTTAATGGTTGTTGCCCTGGGGGTCCTGAACAGCCTGTCACATAGAGCCGTTTCCCAACTGAAGTGTTACTGACATCTGGGAAGACAAGCACTGATCCAGATTAAATGAACAATGTGGTAGGGAAATGTTCTCCATGGATGTATAACAAGGAAAAGATGGTACCCTCAATATGTAAGGAATATCGAGAAACCAATGTTTACAAGGACTAAATTGTAAAAGCGGGAAAATCAGAAACACAGCCAATAAACACACCAAAAATATATCCAACCTATTCGTACAGGTGGAGAAATATGTATGTAAAGCACAGGGAACAGTCGAGGAGATTACACACCAAATTTTACTACCGACAAGGAAGAAAAGCTGGGAGGTAGGTGAGAAATAGGAGTTTTTACCACTTCTTAGCTTATGTATTTCTGTAGTGTTTTCACTTTCACAAAAGAGAATATATTCTACTCAGACACGTTTAAAATTTTAAAGAAATTATTAAAATGTTCAAAATGACTTCAGTTCAAGGATATTCATTAAAACATGAATGGAAAGAACCTCCCCATGACTTGCAGTCTTATTAGAAAAGTCTCCTATAACTCCTACAACTTTTCTAATAGTTTACTATGTCGATTTTATTTCACACTTAGATCCTAACTCATCTGAATTTACGTTACATTGAAGTTACTTTGTGTGAGGGACGCAACAGAAGCTGACCTGCTCCTGTTCAAGTGGAAAACACACCAACTGTCCAGGCCCCGTTCATTGGGTAGGTCTGGCTTTCCCAGCTGACCTGCAATGCCTCCTTTCCCACCTGCTAAACCCTGACAGCTACCGCTGCCTCTCGAATGCCCTAGAGCGAGCGGGGTAAGCTCTGCAAACTGGGCTCCCTGTCTGCGAGGGACGGCTTCCAGCAGAGCCTTCTCCCAGGACAGCAGCAGGCATGCTGCACACAGAAGTGCTCAGGGGCCGTCTGCTGCGGAGCAGGAAACCCCTCATGATAAGCAGGCAGTGGGGGAGCCCTGAGCCCCGGGACTGACCTTGGCTGGGGGCAGCAGGCTGCTCAGGCAGGGAGCCCCCTCCCTTCAGCTCGCCCAGCTCCTCCTGCAGCATATGCACCTGGCTGTTGGCAGCTGCCCCTCTTCAGCTCGCCGTTCTATCCACCTGCTCCCGCAGGCGTCACCCGTGCTCCTGTTCCCCCGGGAACAGAAGCAGTAGGAGTGCAGCGAGTCGAGGAGTTCTTGGGTCCCCAGCACTGACAGGATGACCCCGCTGAGGGAAGTGGGGCTGGTGTCGCTGTGCTCACCCTGCAGAGCTTCTGCGGCTGGCTTCGGGGTGACATCTTTGAAGGGTGGAGGGGCTCTGGGATGGCTTCTGAGGCATCATTGTGAATGATGAACTTGGGGGCTCTGGGCCAAGCCCTCGTCAGGCCCCAGGCTGGTCCCGCTGCAGCTGGGCTCCACATCTCTCTTCAGCCTCCTTTGCTCCACAGGCTTTCAGGGGACAGATGGCCTCTCTCGAGTGTGCTTGGAGGAGAAACTGTAAGAAGGAAGCCAGCCAATGAATCTGCACACCCCCCAGATCCCGGGGGTAAAGTCACCCACGGAAATGCCACTCTTACCTAGCAGGCCCCGGTGGAGATCGCCAGCATCTACAGCAGACGTGTTTGTGTCTCCCTGGCTGCCTGACGCTGTGGAGGCCACTGTCTCCTGGAGTTCCTTCCAGAGACTGTGCCCGCTCCTGACTGGTGGCATCCTGGGCGGCGCTGGGTGTGAGTTCACCCTGCAGAGTGGCTCGCTTCAGCTTGTCGGACTCTGGCTGGGCCCTCAGGTTTTCCCTCGAGGACCACGATGAACCTGCAGCTCTTTTCCCATCTCCTTTGCTAGCAAGTTCCCTCAGGCCCCCCGCGGCCTTCCTGGTGTCCTTTTTCTTGGGGTGCCCAGGGCCTCCAGCTCCCCCTCTTCTCAGTCAGGTGGAAGATGGAGGGCATGGCCGTGGGCTTGAGCACGTAGTACCGATTCTCCAGCCTTTCTGAGAAGTTTTTTTGGTGAAATGTTCACTACGGAGAAAAGAATGCTTGGCGGCAGAGAGGTGTTCAATTATCCCTGTGAACAGCTTTTAACCACTGGATCAGACATTTTGAGTCCTTTATGGGGAACCTGCAGGATAAATGACAAAGTAATTAGAAAGAAATAATTAAATGCCTCCCCCTAAAACGAACAACTATAAAAGCAAAACAAGTTTTTGCACTCACAGCTGTATCGACTTTGCCCATTTAAACATTTAGTAAAGATTTAAAGAACCCCTTCTGGGGCCAGCCCCATGGCGTAGCGGTTAAGTGCGCCCGCTCCGCTGCTGGCAGCCCAGGTTCGGATCCCCGGTAGGCAACGACACACTGCTTGTCAGGCCATGCTGTGGCGGCATCCCACGTTAAAGTAGAGGATAAAGGAGCACGGATGTTAGCTCACAGCCAGTTTGCCCCAGCAAAAAGAGGAGGATTGGCATGGATGTTAGCTCAGGGCTGATCTCCCTCACAAAATAAAGAACCCCTTTTGCTTACAAGTTATTACTGGAATAGAAAGATGAAAGACCCACTGTCTACCTTAAGGAGCTCACCGTCTGTAGGGCAGAGAAGGAAGGAAGGTGAGGACCTCCTCCCAGGCGGTGGTAAGTGCCCTGTCGGGACACAGACACTCGGGCAGATAGCACAGGATGGCATCAAGACAACAGGAAAGGCTTCAGGAAGCCTCGGAAATAGTTCCTAGAAGCTCATGGCTGCCCAACCCTCCTGCTGTCCCTGGGATGCAGGACTTTGGGCGCTAAAATGGGGAGGGTTGGTCCCCCTATTTCAAGGCCAGGCCAGGTGCCAGCCAGCAAGAGCCTCCCAGGCACTCAGCAGGGCTACTGGCCCCAGCTCTGCTCAAGCAGCGGAGGATGCGGGACCACCGCCAAGAGGAGGTCAGCCCCAAGAGCTGTGGATCTGTGTTCCTCCTGTCCTTCCACTATCAGGAGGAAAGCTGCTCCCTGTACAAAGCAACCAGCCCCTGCAAAATACTGACCAAGACACTTCATAATCTTTTCTCCTCATTAAGGTAAAATCTCTATTTAGACCAAACTGTGCACATGGTGGGGTGGGGAGTCTCTCCCAAGGGCTGTCTGCTCCACCTGAGGTCATCTAGCCCCCCTGAGGCAGCTGTGGACCAGACCAGGTGGATAATAGCTCCTCGGGGAGTTCCAAGCAACATGACCTTCTAACCTTTCTCAATGCTTTGTGACTAGTTACCAAAGGACCCCCACCTCCTTTGCCCCCAGACCACGTCAGACCATGACACATGCCAAGAGCAACCTTCTCTGCAGTGCTTTGCCTCATTCTCAAAAACAGTACAAAACTTTTGAGACAGGCTCTGAAGGAAACCGTCAAGAAAGCATGGTGGCTGACCTCTGAAACAAGCTCATGTTACTAATTATCTAGATAGATTGTAACAACTTCCGACTTAGAACAAACCACTGTAAACTTTCAATAAGTACAGACAACAGTGGCATTCAGGTCTTTCAAACTTCAACAACAACCTGCAACATGAAACAAAAGGATCTGCCAGGAGGTTTTCAAAGTAGAATGTCTTCAGTGCACTGTTCTGGGACCTCCAGTGCAGAGTCCGCAGGAAAGGACTCCTGAACTGGCTGAATTCCAGAAGCCCTCATGAAGGGAGCCAGGCCATGGGGAAGGCAAACCCCTCACCCCGCTGTGGGAGCCCAAGGAGGAGGTGGAGAGAGGAGCCCCTTCCCTGAGTCCCCAGGGTAAGCCTCCCCATCAGGAGTGGGCTGTGCCCTGCTCCACTCAGGATGCTGTCAGATGCAGAGTCCCAGTCCACAGGGTCAGTCTCCCCGTGAGAAGCGGGCGGTGACCTGCTCTGCCCAGGATGCTGTCAGAAGCCTCTCTAGGACTCACCTCCACCTCAAAGCCACCTTTCCCTGCACTGCCAGGACCCTTCTAGCAACAGAGCGTCTGGGAGGCGTGTCCATCTAGCAGGTACAAGCTGCGTTTGCTCAGCCGCATTCCTGATCATTTCTGATTGCAGAGATCAAGGCAGGCTCCCTGCCATCAAAAGAGCAGCAAAGTCACAGCAAATGCAAGATAGTGACCTAAGGAAGAGTGTTTCCAGAATACCCTGTTTCTCGACATTGTTGGCCCCAGCCCGAATCAGTGGAGAGCAGGGTGGCCACGGGGTGGGGGTGAGAGGGTGGTGGAGGCCATAAGGTGGGCGCCGGTGGCCGTGGGGTGGCCGCGGTGGCCCGAGGTGCCCGGAGCAGAGACGGTGGCACAGACCAAGGCCACAGGGCGCCCACTCACCCCCCGGACCACCCCCGCTGACTCACCCCCCGGACCGGCCCCGAGCACAAACTGCCGCCTGCCTCGGGCTGGACCACGTGGGGGGCCGACCGGGCGGCGGCGGCCGGTTACCTGTGGAAGGAGACGGCGGTTTCTCCTGTTGCCCGGCGGTGGGAGCAGTTCGCGGCCGCGCAGAGATCACCATCCCGGGCCTCACGCTGTCGCGCCGCCATGCTCCGGCCCCCTCCTCGCCGCCCCCGAGCGGGACCGCTAGAGGGCAGAAGTTCGGGGCGACACTCTGTGGGACGTGGGAGATGGTCCCCGCGGTCCGCAGGACAGCAAGATGGCGGCGCGCGCCCGCCCGTCCTTAAGCAAGATGGCCACGTCCGGGGGCCTGGGCAAAAGGCCAGCTGCCGTTGCCGTCCTGGGGTCGTGCTGCCCAAACCCGTCTATTCTGCTGCCCCGATGGGTCGCTGCTGCGGTGTTCGGAGCGAACGACCCAGACGGCGGGGTCAGCCGAGAGCGCGAGCGGCCCTCCTCGCGGGGCCCCACCGTACGCCAAGATGGCGACAGACGCACTTCCGGCCCCGCCCGCGTCTCTCGGCCGATTGGCCCCAGCGGCTGCCCGTCGCGTGGCGCTCATTCTCCGGGGCAGCGGGAAGAGGGATGCGGGTGAGGGCGCGCCTGCGCCTGGCGGCGTGGGAGGCTGCGCTCGCCTGAGCCCTCGGCCGCCGGGACTGGCCGGCGCGGTTTGGGGCGGGGCCGCGGGGCGGAGCGGGGCCTCGGGCGGAGCAGGCGGGGGCGGCGCCCGTGGTGAGAACGGGGTGTCTGACAGCCCGGTCCCTGCGGGTCTGGGGGTTCTTGCCGTCCGCCCCCGGCTCTCGGGCGCCGGCCTGACAGGCCCAACGGCCGCTGGGGCGGGAGGGGCGGGAGGGGCAGGAGGGGCGGGTGGGGCGGTGCTGGGCGGGGCGGGGGCGGCATGGGCAGCTGGGCGTCGGGGAGGGGAGGGGCGGTTCTGACAGGCCCACGGCCGCCGCGGCGGGATGGGCAGCTGGGCGTCGGGGAGGGGAGGGGAGGGGAGGGGCGGCGCCCTGACAGGCCCACGGCCCCCGGGGCGGGAGGGGCAGTGGGGCGACGGGGAGGGGCGCCGGGGGGGCAGGGGCGCTGGTTCTTGGGAGGCTTTTTTCTTCCCCGCCAGGAGTTAAGAAGTGGAAGGTGTGTAGCTCCTGTGAGGTTATGTTGTAGGCTGGAGGGGAGGAACCTACCCCCACGCTCACAACACACGCATGTTTTTGTTATTATTATTTCAGTGACTGATAGATCATTCAAGCTTCTTTTTCTGTGGTGGAAAAGAGAATCCATCTCTGGAGGCTTAACTTCTTGGGGTCCTAATACACTGTGTTGGGGGGGCGGGGTGGGGTGTTGGTGCTTTGGCCAATCCTAGCATGCTTCTGCTCCAGAGGGGACAGTTCCTTAATTTTTGCTGGCAAGATATTTTGGATTTTTGCAAGTTGCCTTGAAAGCATTTGTACAGGGGCTCTCTTTTTCCCACAGCAATTTTAGTTCCCTCATTCCTTGTAAGGAGTGATTTGCTTTTAAATATCCCTGTATCTGTAAAGGAAGACTTTCATTTGGTTTAATTCCACTTGTCATCGTGGATGGCATTGTTTTTGCTTCCTTTTTCTTTTCCTGGCAGCTGCAACATAAGTTTACTGAAATCTCAGTTTGGGAACTGTACGGTAGACACGTAGGCAATATTTCAATGGCTTGTGGCGTCTGGTCACTTAAATGTGTTGGGTGGCTGGAGGAAACAGTGGCCCTGACTTCCAAAGGAGCATGTTCAGCAGCTGTGTTTCTGGTGAAGTTTGTTTAAAAAAGAAAGAATCAGACAGTGTGGTACTGTTTACTGGGGGCACGGGGTTGGGGGAGGAGTAGAATTATTTACTTCTCCATCTGTTCTCAGGTTATTACCGCTTACATACCTACGACCATTCCCAGGAGAGACTTGGTTAAGGTAGAAAACACAGTGTAATGTCAGTCATATTACCTTACATGTGAAAGTCATCATGTTAAAGTTAGGAGAAGGCGCGTGATGCCTGGTAATGGGACACTGAAGGCTGCTTCAAAGTAGAAAAGGTGTTGGCATTTGAAGGCCTCAGTTGATGCTGATAAAAACATGTATGCTATTTTTAGGATGTGGTGGGGAGTTTTCTTTCTAACATGATGCTGTGCATCCTTTTAGGGCTGATTAATGGACCAGCCTCCCCTGGGCCCTGGTGTTCTTACAGATTCGGCCTTCCTTGCCCAAGTGTTAGGCAGTTCCTGGTTGTTTTTATAGTCATCCGTTCATTAAGCTACATTTCTTATTGAGTGCAAGGTTTGCGTCACTCGTTGTTCTAGACCCTGGGGCCAGAGAAGTGGACAAAACACAAAAAGCATGCCCTGGGTGACGTTCTGGATGTGACAATGGTCTGGCTCATGTGGGAGAGTGATGTGTGCCAGGCTGGAGGGGGGTGGAGTTGTAGCCAGGAGGGCCAGCAAAGGTCTCATCGCAGAGGTAGGTTTTGAACAAGGCCCAAAGCAGTGCGGGAGGAAGGGCAAGTGGCCTGCTCTGGGAGCAGCAAGGAGGCCAGTGTGGCCAGGGTACAGCTGGTGAGGGCAGCAGGAGCTGAAGGCAGAGTGGTGACTTGAGCCCAATCGTGGGGCCTTGTTGGTCATAGTGAGGTCTCAGGCGTTTATTTATTCTGAATGAGATGGTGACCCTTGGAAGGTTTTGAGAGGAGGAGTAACATGGCCGGACATATGTTTAGCAGACTCGATCTGGCTTTTCAGTTGAGAATATACCACAGAGGAGCTGGGGCAGAAGCAAGGAGACCAGTTAGGAGGCTGTTGCAACAAGGCAGGCAAGAGGCCTGGGAGGCATAGGTCAGGGTGGGGAGAGGAGGTTGAATTCTGGGTGTGTTTGGATGTCGAGACAGTAGGACCATGTACAGATGGGAAGTGGTGAGGGGTGGGGCTGGGGTGGTAGGAGTTGAAGTTGGTGCTGAGTTTATGGCCTGAGCTAAGAAATAAGAGACTCAGCTGGGGAGACTGGGGGAGTCCTGCTTGGTGGGGAGCTGTTGGGAGTTCGGTTTTGGCTGAGTTGACTGTGAGATTTATATTTTGTCTGTGACTCTTTTCCACGAGAGGAGAGCAGAGAATGACCACCTTGAATCCGTCATGTGAAGTCCCTCTGCCCCTCCCAGGCTCTTTCCTGGCACAGAGATCCTACGGGAAGGCCTTGGAGTGGAGGTTCCGCTGTGCAAACTTTCTTGGGTGTTCTAGCCTGTCAGCACTGCCCTTCCCTGGGTTTGTCACCTTGAAAAGATTTACTCACTTAGTTGAGCCTCAGGTTTTCAAAAGTTAAAATTTATATAATCAGTAGATCTTGAAAAACAGTATAAAATATTTCCAAAGAGGCAAGAAATAGGTAAATTTCAGAAAAAAAGAAAATATACTAGTATTACATTGAATGTGTTAAAAATTCTTCTTTCCCTTTCTGCCTCCCCTGAGCGTGTGTAGTCCTGTTCTGTTCTGTTCTTTGGGGTGGGGTGTTTTCAAATGGAATTCCTGGGCTTACAGTTGAACAGCAAAAGTGTTAAGTGTGACTAATTGTTTATAAAACAGTGTCTTTCCATGGAAATAATAATTAATATTATTTTCTGAAAGTAATAAATACATGTGGCTTTTCTTGTTGAACTAGAAAAATGCTTTACAACTTTCTTCCCTCCTTTCATGTAAACCGTGGGTTTGTGAGAATTTGCTGGATTCTTCAAACACTGGGTTGTGCCATTTACAAGATCACTGTGGTCCAAAGCAACATGATTGGGAGCAGAGGCCTGGGGTCAGGGTCTCTAAGCTAAGCCCTCCTTGAGTCTGCACAGGGAAGTACTTGAGGGCCCATACGTTCTTCCTGGGTGTCCTCCCTGTTCATACCCACCACAGAAGGAGCCTTTCTGCTGAGAGAAGCTACAGAGCCCTGGAAAGCTGGGAAGGCACCTGCACAGGGGGTGGGGGTTGCTGCCCTTCCTGAGGTTGTTCTGTGCTCCCCTTGGGCCTGTGTCTACATGTAGGGTGGAGTTTTGCACCCACACTGTAGGTGCCTGCAGAGTGTAATTTGTGCACATTGGGAAAGTCTGTGAAAGTCAGGAGTTCTATCTGGAGTAGGGTGTATGAATTCGGGGTTCATTTGGGTCACAACGTTAAACTGCATCCTGCTGAGAGTCTCCTCACTTGTGAGAGTGGAGGCTGAGAGAGGGATCCCTTCTCTTACTCCCCAGGCAGAGGAGGGTGTGTGAGCTCCCAGAGTCCATTCCTGTGGCTGCTCAGGTGTCTCTACCCTCCTGCACCAGGGACTGACCCACTCCGGGGCTTCCGTCTCCACAAGGAGAAACTGGAATGTGTTTAACTTTCTGAATGTGGCTTTCTTTCTGTCCTGTGGGAAGCAGGCTGCATATCTGTGCTGATTCCAATATTTGTGCTTCTTTCCTTTGGATTCCTGTATCGATTGAACAGTGCAGCCCTGTGCTGCACTGTTTCCCTGGTTTCCCTTAGCACTTTGTAATTTTATTCCCTGTATGAGAAATAACATTTTGAGTTTCTTGGGCTTAAAAATGTGAATTGATGGAGAGAACAGGGGGAGGGCGTGAGCCACTAGTGGCTAGTGTAGGTATTGAAGAAGAAATGCTCATGCGTCTAACCAAGAAATATTAAATCAGAAATCCTATAATGATGCCCTTGCCTTTGGATACAAGAATCTCCATGTAACGTAGGTCAGATTCTTCTAGGATTTGGCATCAGGGAAGGAATTAAATAATACCTCTACCAGGTCTTATGAAAGTATAAAACTGTAAAACCCTATGACTTTCAATTTGTTATCTGTAAAATGAGGATATTACTATCTTATGATCCTCAATAGCTGAAGCCTTCTCACTGTGACCCTAGGAAGAGAGACTGTTCGCCTGTTTGTCTTAGGTCGTTCTTCAGGCAAGTGTGGTTTGAGCGGGCAGATCCCCTGCCATGTGAATGTTTAGGATGTCATGACCGGTGTATGTACAAGTGGTGGAAAAGACTGGAGTTTCATGGCTTTTTTTTGTTTCCTCAGCTTTGTCTGTTTAGTTATCAGACTGTCCCTTGTGGAGAAGTCTAAGGAAGAAGGGGCAGTTGAGCTCTTGAGAATGCAACCACAGGTGAGTAGGAGCTTGCTCTTACTCCTGAATTGATAGTTCTGTTACCAGCAGATGGGTAGGTTTCTCCTGTTGGCCTGGATCTTCTAAGTGCACCCATGAAATATTGGTGTGTTATGTTTCACTAGGATTCTGGGAGGCTTATGGCAGGTCCCAGACTGATAAATAAGTAATCTCCTTCCTGCATTTACACTGACTTAGTCAATTCTCCATTAAGGATGTCCTTGCTGAGAAGAGAGTGAATAATTGTTTTCTTTTTCCTTTTTTTCTCATCCAGCCCATAGCTTTGGTGGAGAAATAACTCATTAACTATGTTAGTGGCTACAGTGGCCTTAGGCATGTAGTTAACACAGGTGTAGAGATGAGGAAGAGTAAAGGTTCAATTGCAGTAGGGGGCAGATAGTTCATCAAGTGAGTTCAGTCAATCCAGTGCCACAGGGGCTGGGGTGGAGGCTGTGCAGCATTGAGGTGGTGGGCTGAAGAGAGCATTGGACCAGAGAGAGCAAAGACGGTTCATTTATTTATTTTCACCAATGTTAAATTTATTAAAGTTTTATTAAAAAAATACTTGAACATTTTTTTTTGTGTGTGTGAGGAAGATCAGCCCTGAGCTAACATTTGTACTAATCGTACTAATCCTCCTCTTTTTGTTGAGGAAGACCGGCTCTGAGCTAACATCTATTGTCAATCCTCCTCCTCTTATTCCCCAAAGCCCCAGCAGATAGTTGTATGTCATAGTTGCACATCCTTCTAGTTGCTGTATGTGGGACGTGGCCTCACCATGGCCAGAGAAGCTGTGCGTCGGTGCGCGCCCGGATCCGAACCCAGGCTGCCAGTAGCGGAGTGCGCACACTTAACCACTAAGCCACGGGGCTGGCCCTTGAACATTTTTATAGCTTAAAAAAAGAATAACTAAAATTTTCCTTACCTCCCATCCCAAAACCCAGTTTGTCTCTTTGTAATTAACTTTTGATCAGATTTGAAAACTGAACCCAATACATGGAGAGTATTTTCTTAATTTTTGTGGTGTGTTGAGGAGAAGGAGTGTAGAAGACGGAGTAAACATCAGATTCCGTGGCCATTTTGGGGGGACTGGAGTGACCGTATACAGTTGAGAGGCTTCTGTTACCCGTTAGCAGATGGATAGGATTAAACTACAAGAGAGACAATGGTAACTGATGCTTGGAGGTCGCAGAGAAAATTGACAATGGAAACCTCACTGTAGGATGGGTCAGGCTAGGGCCATCTTTCTGTATAGAATGATCAGGGGCCCTTGGATTGCGTTTCTGGACCATCAGTCCTTCTACCTCGTAGTGAACACAGGAAATGTGTAGAGATAAGAGAGAGAGGCTGCACCTGCCGATCAATGATCTCTGTTAAGTCTTTTCAGTTCTGCAGAGTGGTCGGCATTGCTTCGTCATTCTCCACCTTTAAATAATAATACACCGATTACTTATGTGTATTGAGTGTTTGTTTAAAGGAGGTACTTTGCAAATTGGCTCATTGGATCTGTCAACATTTGTAACAGGTTGTTAAACTATTTCACAAAGGAGAAATATAAGGTTCATGAAGGGGAAATGTTTACTTATAATCACAGTTATAGGTCACAGGCAATGGGTATTGCTTGCTTTGTGATGAGTCTGTAATTTACTTGAAATTGTTAAGAAGGAGAATCTAGTTATGTATTCTCCAGATGAAAACTAATAATAATATACTATATTATGTATACCAGTCTGGAAGTGAGATTTACCATGTTTTGGGGAAATGTCTGGGTTATTTCACACTGCACATCATGCGATATTCCTTTATAGAAGCTAATGTGTATTAAGGGCGTGTACATACTGTATATATCTTTGTGATGATGCATGAAAATCACAGGCCAGATCAGGACAGGGAAGAATTTGGCTGGAACCCCAAACAGGGTTTGAGCTTTCTAGACCTACAGCCTAGACCTTTCCCCTGCACTATCATGTCAGCTCTCCACCCTGGACCTTGATAGAGATGCCCCTGTCTGAACCAGAATGTCCATAACGTTTTAGGAATCAGTGACCTTCAAGCGTGCGGTTGTGTACTTCCCCCAGGAAGAGTGGGCCTTGGTGGACACATCCCAGAGGAAGCTGTACAGAGATGTGATGCTGGAGAACACTGTCAACACTGGTTTATTTATTCAACAAGTATCCAGAACAGTGTCCACATATCACCCTCCCCTCCCAGCCTCATTCATGTTCTTTGATAGCACTTACAACTACGTGAAGGTAATCTGTTTATTTATCAATTTACAGACATGTACTCTGTCCCTCCACTAGAATATAGTCTTCCTGACCACAGCTTCATGTCTTTGTTGCTGCTCTATCTCCAGGACTCAGAACGGTGCTGGAAACTCAATGGATTTTTTTTTTTTTTGGTGGGGAAGATCAGCCCTGAGCTAACATCCATGCCAGTCCTCCTCATTTTGCTGAGGAAGACTAGCCCTGAGCTAACATCCATGCCCGTCTTCCTCTACTTTATGTGGGATGCCGCCACAACATGGCCTGACAAGTGGTGCGTCGGTGTGCGCCTGGGATCTGAACCCGGGCTGCCAGCAGTGGAGCGTGCGTAGCTGACTGCTATGCCACCGGGCCGGTCCCAGTGGATTTTTTTTAAATAACAATAAGATTAAATATTTCTTAAGTAATTATGCTGTTGTAAGCGCTAAGCCTGCAGTTTGAGACCACGGTAGAAAAAATAGCAAGCAACATAAACTTAGATTGTTCTGGTGGAGCTTCTGTTTATTGGAATGCTTTTTAAACTATATATATATTTTTTTTTGCTGAGGAAGATTAGCTCTAAGCTAACATCTGTTGCCAGTCTTCCTCTGTTTTGTATGTGAGTTGCCACCACAACATGGCCACTGATGAGTGGTGTAGGTCCATGCCAGGAAACTGAACCTAGGCCCCCAAAGCAGAATGTATTGAACTTAACCACTGGGCCACAGGGCCAACCTTGAAAATAAAATTTTATATGAAGAAACATTGACTAGAAACATTTAATTCCTCCCTTGTTGAAAACACTGAGCATCTTGGCTCTGTGAGCTTGCTCGTGCACTGCCACAACAAGAGTTCCTCAGTGCTTTGGGTGTTCTTCCTGCTCTGCTCAAGGATCTACAAGGTTTTTTTCAATACTTGCTTTGTTGTTCGTTGGTATCCTGTCCTGGACTTGAAGAATATGTATATACTAACAAAGAGTTCAAAATTCGTGTACCTTTTCTCCATGAACAGGGTGGCAGTTCTGCAAATCAGATGTAATTTCCCACTGCAGCAAGAAGAGGAGTTGTGGAGGGAAGAAAGAGGATTCCTACAAGGCCTGAGGCTGGGTAAGCTCCAGGCATGTGTGTTCACTCTGAGGAGAAGTCTGCTCAGTGAGGGAACAGGACCTTGGTAATGCCAACTGCAGCTTTTCTTAAATCGATGGTCTTTTCAGAAAAGTATGAGAAGCCAATGGGGAAAAAATTCTCAGTGGTGTCATTATTCCTAACATTTATGAATTTCTCTTTATTTAAAGTTTATGTCCTCACTGGAGTAAAAGTTTCATGATGTGAACTTTGCCCTCGTCTCTTCCCTTTGATGATTTCTTCTCTCATAACCTTACCAAAATCCCATCTTAATTTTCTCTTCAATCTTGAAAACATTTTGTAATTGGCAGTGCCCTAAGACATGATTATACTCACTGGTGAATTCCTCCATTTCACATTCTTTCCCTGTGTAAGGGTCAGTATTTGAAACATACTCCCAATTGCCTTGTGTGCTTTACAACATTTTGGTTCCCTAATGCCTCTCTAGAAGTTTATTTTTTTCAATTACTTCAGGCAAGAAAAGTGACCTTAAAAACCAGGAAATGATATCTGTACCAGATATCTGCAAGAATATCTTGCACATGCCAGTGTGCTATCTGGCCATGAGACTAATCAAAAAAAAAAAATTCTGGATCCAACTGATTGGATATGTGTGTGAAGCCATAGCATACATAAAAGTATGGAAATCATAAGTGTGTAGCTTAATGAGGTATCCAAAGGGGACACACCTGGTAACCAGAACCTACAAGAAATAGAAAAGACTCTCCAGGACCCCCTCGTGAACCCATCCCAAGTCACTGCCCTCTTCCCCAAGAGTAACAGATATTCTCACTTCTTTATTAGATCTTTATTTTTGCTTGTTTTTGAACTTTATTTAAATGAAATCATAGAGAATGTACATTTTTATGTCAGGCTTCTTTCATTATGTTTGTGAATTTTAAACATTTATGAATGTGGCTGTAGTTCATTTTTATTTCTGTACAGTATACCATTATAAAAAGGGTAACCTGTTTTATTTATCCTTTCTGTTATTGATGCACATCTGGGTTGTTTCAAGTTTAGAGAATTAGCAAATAATGCTGCTCTGAACATTCTTTTGCAATGGTGATCATATATAGGCATTTCTATTGGGTATTTCCCTGAGAGAATTTTGAGGTCATACAGTATGTGTAAATCCATCTTAAGGAGATCCTAACACAGTTTTTGAAAGTGGTTGTACCAATTGACACCCTCTTCAGTGTATGAAGTCCCAGCTACTCTCTATCCTCACTAACACTTGGTATTGTCGGTTGTTTTTATTTTAGTCATTGTGTATTGGTGTCACATCATGGTTTTAATTTGCATTTTCCTAATGAGTAATAACGATGTGCACATTTTCAAATACTTGTTGGCCATTTGGTTATCTTTTTTGTGAAATACCCAGTCAAATCTTTTGCCCAGTTTTCCTGGTAGATTGTCTGTCTTTTTTCTTAATAATTTATGGGAGTTAGTCCTAGATGAGGCTTTTTCCAGGAAAAATACAGGAAGTGTTTATTCCCATTGTGCTCTTCCCTTCTTACTCTCTTGAAGGTGTCTTTTGATGAAGAGAAGTTCTTAATTGTAATAAGGTCTAATTTATTAATTTTCATCTTTATGTTTAGTGTACCATGTGACCTATCTAAGAAATCTTTGCCTGCCCCAAAGTCATGAAAATATTCTCATGTGTTATCAACTACAAATGTCGTTTTAAACGTTGACATTTGGATGTAAACTCCACCTGGAATTGACTTTTGTTTATGGTGTGAGGTAGGAGTCAAGATGCATTTCTTCCCATATGGATAACCAGTGCCCCTGGGCTATTTACTGAGGAGACACTCTTCTCCCCATGCTTGGCCTGCCTCTTCTGTCACATACAGATGTCCGTATGTGGGGGTCTCAGGAGGACTCTCTAGTCTTTCTACTTCTCCTCGGGGCTGTCCTTGCTCTCGGACAACACATTGCCCTGATGAGGGGGCTTTATGCTGGGGCTTCATGTCTGGAGTGGAAGCCCTCCAAGCTTGTTCTCCTTCAAGACTGTCTTGACTATATGTGGCCACTTGGATTTCTATGGACATTTTGAAACTGGATAGTCAATGTCCACAAGATATCTGCTGAGATACTTTATTGTAATTGTATGAATCTAGAGATCAGTTAGGGGAGAAGTGACATCTTAACAACACATAGCAAAAGAAACAAAAACACTACAAAAAAACCCAAACTGAACCAAACCAAAACATCACAATAAAAAAGAAATCATAAACTGGGAAGAAATATTTGCCATTCATATCACAAGAGGGCTTATTTCCCCGTTATGTAAAAAGTTCCTGGAAATTGGTAAGAAAAAGAATACACGTTCAGTAGAAAAATTGGCAAAAGACGTGAACCCACAGTTCACAGAAAAAGATATATAAATATGTGAAAATATGTTCAGGCTCAGTCATACTATGACAAAATTGTCAAATTCAGAATGAAAGTTGAGGGGAGAATGGAAAATGATTCCGTCCTCTCCAGGCTCTGCAGGCCCACTGAGTGCGGCACCCTGAGGACCCGCCTGACTGCACTGGGGGTGCCCACGGGGGCTCCAGAATATGTGGGGCACTCACAGGCTGCATTTGGGAGATCACAAAGAACTCACTTCATGAGCAGAACAGCTGGTGCGTATGCCAGACACAAGGCAGGGCTCAGGTGCACTCACTGTCCTGGGGCCTGCATGTGGCTGCTGGTGAGCGCTGGGTCCTCCACAGGAGACCTGGCTGCTCCTGGTCCATGTCCACCAGCATCTGCCTGTGTTAGGAGGCCTGTGCACCTGTGCCTGCTCGAGCCTGCCCACTCCGACACCCCATCCAGTGTCGATGGATCCTGACAACATGTCCTGCTGTGCACGTGCTTATGAAGTTCTGTATTCAACTCCTTTTTGTATAATTGGGAAACTGAGACCCAGAAAGAGGCAGGGACTGGCCCAGGGCACAGTATGTGGGCAGAGTCAAGAAGAAAAGTGGGAAAAATGACTTGCTAGGCCAAGACCCAACTCCTCCAATCATGTTTACTGTGGAAATGAGAACCCTTAAGATCCTGGTGAACCCTACCCAACCCCTCCCAATTTGGGCCATTTTTCTCTCTGCATCCCCACAAGCACACAGGCAAGCACAAATAGAAGCCAGCTTCACAGTTGAGGCTCATTGGAGGGTGGATAAGACGAGCAGACACCCTGTAAGTGACAAGGGAAAGAGGAGAAAGAGGTTGGAAGCAGCTCTGCAATGGAGTAGGGGCATCCAGTCTCCTGGCAACGTGTCCAGAGGTCCATAGCACGAGGGTGATCCTCAAATTTCCCACAGTCCTGCCTGGGCAGGGGCCATCTCCATAGTAGTCTCCAGAGGACAGAGACTGGGGTCCTGTAGTCCACCACGCTGGGCTCCTGGAACTGGGCCGAGCACACTCCATCCCCCAGTATAGACAGGGATGACAGGAGAGAAGGTCTGTTTCCTTCTCCGTAAATTGGGCCCTTGCAGTGGCTGACCCCAAGGGTTCTGCATGCTTGGAAGGTCTGTAGACCTTGGTTCTCTACCAATGACCTACTGTGCTCTGAGGACATGGGTAAATGCTTTCCACTCCCTGAAGGTCCTTCAGGGCAGAGAGGAGTTTGGGGAATGAAGACTTGCAGTAGGGCAGAATGAGGCAGAGACAGGGACTGAGAGTCGAGGGTCCAGGAACAAGACCACTCATAGTTGAATCCTCAGGGTCCTCATTTGGAAGTAGGGGGAATTATTGCCCAGGCTGAGCACTAGACACCACAAAGGGGAGAGGCAAACGGGGCAAGAGTGTCCTCTGAGATCCCTTCCACAGCCCTGAAACCCTGCAGGTCCTGCTCCTTTACCCCTGGGACTCAGAGAGCCTCTGCCTTGAGGTCACCTGAAGAAAGGTTACCACCTGATTCTGCAGTGCTAGTGCTGGCCACCAGGGGGCAGGCAGCCTCCTCTTTCAGTGGTGCCTGCTGAGGTTTGCTGCACCTACTGGAGCAGGAAGAGTCAGGCAGAGGTCATTCTGGCCATGCCCCTGCCTCAGAAACAGCATGCATCTCCTATTATTAGTGGTCATGTCTACAGAATGAGCTGGTGAGACGCAGGAAGAAGAGCTCCAAGATCTCCTCTTTTATTTATTTAGAGATTATGCTCTGAGAACTCATCCTGTGCCAGATGCCTTGGAGGGTTCCGGTTCAGTGCTGAAAATGGCCAGGTGATCTCTGTCTTCCAGGAGCTTTCAGTCTGGAGGAGAGAAGGACAAAAGCATAGGGGCAAGACATATGAAAGAAGAGAGGAAGTGCTACTCAAAACAAAGTGTTGTGATAGAGGGGTTGGCAGTCACTGGGTAGGAGGGTCGGAAAGGCCTCACTGGGGTGATGTTTACTGGGACCAGAATGACAAGAGGGAGCCAGCCCTCTGCTAGTCTGGGAGCAGTGTGTCAGGGAGAAGGCACCACTAGTGTGGTGATTCTCATGGAGAAATGAGTTTGACCAGAGGAGGTGTGGCTGGAGGGAGCCTGGGAGGAGAGAGGAGCAAAGGGAGGAGGGCAGGGCCAGATCTTGGGGCCTAGCAGACTGTTAGTTATCCCTTTCTTTCTGAAAACATTGCCCCAATACCTTGCATCTTAAAACTACAGATGTTTTACATCCCACAAGTTTTGTGGATGAGGAATCCAGGCACAGATTAGCTTGGTTCCTCTGCTCAAAATGTTTCACATGCTGGGGCTGCAGCCTCAACTGAGGCTTGACTGGCAGAAGATTTGCTCCCAAGTTCACTCAGTGGATTCATGTTGTAGATTGGACTCAGAGCGTGAGTTCCTTTCAGTCTTGGGTTGGCCACTGCCTCGGTTCTCTCCTATGTGGGCCTCTACATAGGGCAGCTCAGAACGTCTGTGCTTTTTCCCCGGTTCAGGGATATGACAGAGATAGAGACAGAGAAACACAGAGACACAGAGAAAGGCGGAACACAAGAGAGGGTGAGACTTTCTGTCTTTAAAACTCAGACATGGCACCCATTCACACTGGCTGTATTCTATTGGTCAGAAGCCAGTCACTCACCACTCAGGGGTAACAAAGGGATGTGGAAGGGATGTGTATACCATGGGCGGAGTCACTGGGTACCACTGTGGAGGCTGCCCACCTCATGGGCCGAGATGGGGCATTTGGTCTCATTCTAAATATAACAGGAAACAATTGAAAGGTTTTAATCCAGAGGACAACAGTGTCTGAGTTTCATTTATTAACCCCCTCATGGTTCTGACATTCAAAGGAGGCCAAGTTGAAAGTGCCTGTTCCAATGTCACATTCCTGGAACCTAGGCCTGTTTTGAGTGGTGTTCCATGCTACATCCCACCCTTTCTGGTAATTCTTCCATCTCTAAGTTTGTGATTTAGATACATGTGACACCAGGCCACAGGTGTTATAGATATTATCTTATATAAAACTGATGATGTCCCTAGGAAGTAGATTCTATCCTGATCCCCATTGTGCAGGTTGGGAGACTGGGGAAGACCTGAGAGGCACAGTGAGTTTTCCAGGACAGAGAACTGGTACGGAGGTCTGAATTCAGCTCTGTCTCATCAAAGGTAGGATCTTCATTACACTTCCAGGGAGCTGTGGCTAGGTCTTTCCTGGCTCATTGTGTACAGTTAAGGAGATGACATGGGGAGGAGGGTGAGCAGTAACAGCCTGGGGTGGGAGGGAGGTGGCTTTGGGTAAATCTGTTTGAATGAAGGGATCAGGTAATGGAATCTTGAAAAAGTGACCTCACTTCCTTGATGATGGGCCCCAACAGAACTTAGAACTCTGGTCACCATGTTCCCACAGCCCCCTATCCAGTTCACTTTACCAGAGACATTCCAGAGAACAAGATATTCTGCTATTGTGTCTCAACTTTCAGAGGCTCTAGGCTAAGGAAAGCGCAGAATCAGAGACTTTTCTGTTGCTGTAGACATTGGCTCAGCCCTCATCCCTGATGCCGCTGGCCGTTTGGCAGGAGGCACCCAAAGGTAACACAGGGCAACCCAGTGCAGGCCAGTGCAGGGTGGGCCACAACTGTGATCCAATCTGAGCAGCCCCACACACCCAGCCCCTCATCGTGTGTGTGTTGAGGGGGGAAGGCAGGGGATGAGGGGCATGTCCTTCCTCGGCAGGAGCAGGTTGTTAGGTGTTGGAAGCCTGGGGGGGTCTGTCGTGTTCATACCCCAAGTCATGCCTGGCAGCATGAGAAAGTGAGCTCCTCTACTCATGTGTGATCTGAGCCCTGGAGGTTTCGTCTCGTTCCCTTCCTGACCAGAGTTCTTTGCAGATTCCCCTCTCTACTGGCACTCAGAAAAATAATTTCTCTTGGCAGTTTCCCCAGCGGCAATGTCCAGTCAGTCTCCTGATTCCTCCTGGCCTGGTTCCAGGACATTCTTTGGAGAACTCCACTCAAGACATCATCAAGGAACTGGCAGATGGGCTCAACTACTACAACTCCCTAGACAAGGGGCAGGTGCACCAGGCCACCAACACCATCCTCAGTACTGATCTGAGGTGAGAGTGGGTGCAGAGAGGTCTCCACAGCCAAGAACCCAAGATGATCAGGTTGGGCCCAGAACCCAGATTCAAACCTGGGTCCTTCCCAGGGCTTTCCCACTTGAGCATCCACAGGCGGGCTCCCGAAGGAATCCGGACCTCCACACACAACCCACCCAGTATGTGGTGGAGTAGGAATACTCTCTTCACAAATTTGTTGGACTAGTAGAGAAAGTATTTAATGTCGTTTTCACTTTTCAGGAGGCCATGAGTATCTTAGCATTTTGTACTGTTTCGTTTTAACTGCCCAGCTAGGCCTCCTGCAGAGCACTCAACTCCACTGTCCTTGCAGACTTTCTCCAAGCCTTCCAGATTGTCACCCTTGACAGGGTGACTTGTACACCAAGGAGGGGGTGGGATTACTTGATTCTATACGTTTCTCTGCAACTTGTGATCACACAGAACACATCAAATCATTGTAGCCCTGTCAAGTCAGGGGCTGTGGCTTTATGTGGCTTCATAATATCCCTTAAAGGAGATCATTTACCACAGTGATTCAGCTTTTCAACGTTGTTGGACCTTCACATGATTCAGTTGTGTTTCCATTTCAGTAGCAGTGCAGGGAACATCTTAAGTGTGTCCTCATAGACTGTGTTAGTTTGCAGGTTCTGCCATAACATAGGATTACCAATTGAGTGGAAGGCCCCTGATGCCTACTGGCCTGGTCCTGGGCTCTGCCTTTGAAGAGCTCCACTCAGGACATTCTCAAGGTGCTGGTTGATGGGTTCAACTCGGTCTACTTATACAAGGGGCACATGCATCAGGTGACCAATGGGGGCCAATAGTGGTCTGGGGTAAGTGTGGGCGCAGAGGGTCCTCCATAACCAGGGCCCTGAGATGACTGGGGTGGACCCAGAACCCAGACAGGAATCCGGTGACTCCCCTGGGGTCCTCCCAGGAATGTGGTTTCCCCAGAGCCTTCTCCTCCATGTCAGGAGCAGACCAGGGCTCAGGTAGTTGAGAGGGAGTGCCATGCAGCCCATGCTATGGGCACTTCTCAGTTCTGACCTGTGTGATCTTCAGCAGCCACTTGAAATCCCTAACCCTCTGTTTCCCAATATCTATAGTGGAGAGGTTTGTTAATGACTCACTGGGATAATGCTCTTAATACAGGCTATTAACACAGGGAGGTGCTATTGTTTCTCAGTTAATACAAAGCCTTGAAGGTACCAGTTGTTTATCATTCCTGCCAAAGTCAAATGATGCTTTTAAATCCTAGAACCTTTTTCTGTGTGGGCACTCATGTCCCTCCTCTTGCCCAAGTTCTTGAATGGATGGGAGTTGCTGGTCTGAGCTCCAGATCCTGATCCTCCTGGTGGCTCATGGTGATTCCACTGATGATATATCCCTCCTTGTCTACCCAGTGTGAAAAGGAGTCAATCCTGTTCCTTGATGAGGCCAGCAGGATGCTGACCCCCAAGGCGGGCACAATGGAGGAGGTAGTAGAGTCCCTGGTACCAGCCTTCCCAGGTAAAAACATCTCCTGCATCTACACTTTCCCATGCAGGTACCAGGCCTTCATCACCACCCAAGTCCTGGACCAGCTGTCCCACAGGTGAGTGCCACCCCCTCCACAGCACAGTGGGGAATCTCCTGCCTGCTGTGTGTCTGGGGAATGTCAACACATCTCTGAGCTTCACTTTGCTCTTTTGAAAAGTGAGGTGGTAAGAAGATGAACCTCATAGGGTTAATTTAGGAAATCATGGTGTCCGCCATGGCAGGTGCTTACCTGGTGCCTGGCTCAGCAGAAAGGGCTGTGGGACCTGCTGTGGTTGTTCGTGGTGATTATTTCTCTCTCCCCCATGAAAAGTAGTCTGCCTCACCCATCACTGGGATGTGGCCTCTCTGAGTTTGAAAAACACGTGGGGAGCACCCTGTCAAGGAGTTTGAGATTCCATCCAGCTGGTCCTGGCCCTTGTCCTTGGTGTAGCCATTAGGGAGCTCTGGGCAGCAGAGGGGCCCAGGCCAACTCAGGTATCTGCAGTGGTTCCCGTTGGAGTTCATTCATTCAACAACATATATTAAGCACCTACTACATGCAAGACTTTTTGAGACACTTGGCATAACTCAATGAATGAAGCAGACACCATCCCTGGGCCTCAGTTCTAGTCTGAGAGTCAGAGAGTCACAGTAGACACCATTCGCAGGTCCTGTCCACAATACATTCCCTGGGATTCCCTCATAGTCTTTCTACATCTGAATGCATCTTCCCATATTCCGACCAGGATTACAGACCACAGGACCAACTAAAAATGTGAGTGGTGTTTGGGTCCAGACGGAGGGTCTCCTGTCTCTACTGAACAGGGTCAGGGGAGAGTAAGTGGGCTGTGGCTTGGGTGAGCTTGGCAGAACCTCACATCTAACTCATCTTTTGATATCCATGAGAGGGCTGAGGTCTGGTGGCTTCCACTCCAGGAGGATAGGAGTCCGAGAGAGCTGTGGATGGGGTCCCAGAACTAGAAGGGAGGCTGGGATGAGTTGTACCCAAGAGGCCCATCTGCACCAAGAGGCCCATCCCCGCCACAGTCCATCTCGATCTCCCTCCCGTTCTCCACATCCACTCCTTGTGCCCACCACCACCAGGCCCAGTACAGGAGGTGTGTGAGCAACCTGCTCACAAATATGCTTCAGTCCTCAGTCCAGTTGCCCAGGTGTGTGGAGGGCTGGATGGGCTGTGTCCAGGACCATTGGGAGAAGAGTGTCAGTGGGAAGAAGAGACTCACACAGATTGCATTCAACCTATTGGATGAGCAGGCCTGCCACTGTCAGACCACCACACAGGGGTCAGGGCTGGGAAGGGGGTCTCCCCTGGATAGGAAGGGGCAGGCATACGGCTCTAGACCCAAACAGTGGTGCCTTGGGAGGGCAGTGTGGAAGGAAAGGCCAGGCCTCTGACTCTGCAGCCCTACCGCCTCCCCCTAGAACCATCTCTTCTGTGGTGAGAACCTGGCTGAAACAGGTGCAGGATTTCTGTGAGCCCCTGCACTTTCCCTATTTCAAGCTGGCCTGTGTATGTGTCAGTTTGCTTGGCTCAGAGCTGGAGGGCCATGCTGACCATCTCCAGGTTCAGCCAGAACATCTAGAGCCCACTGAGGCAGCACTGGAAGGTGAAGGGACTGCAGTCTGGGTAGACTATCTGTGCTGGGGTTCATGGGCTGGAGTTCCCTTCAAGGCAGTGGAGTCTTTCCTGTTTTGGAAAGACACAGGGAAAGGCAGGTTTGTGGGTGAAGCTTCTCTTTGTCCTGCTCCACATGAGCTCCAGAGCCAGAGCAAGAGCCAGCTCCTGGGCTAGAGCCAGCTCCAGCTCTAGTTCCACCACCTGTGCTAGAGCTGGAGCCAGAGTCATCTCCATCAGCCCCTCCAGAGCTGGGCTGACAGCATCAACTTCAGCCCCAGGGCCAGCTCCTGAGCTGGAGCCAGGTGGACCACGGGCTCTAGTGCAGATTGCACCTCCAGCTGCAGAAATAATGACAGAGCAAGATCCAGCCCCAGAGCCTTCCTGCCTCTGGGCTGTGACCACCAAGAACGTGTTGAAGGAGGAGAAGCCTAACCTTAGATTTCCCTCCCTAGTTGGCGGCAAACTAGTTGACTCTGATGGATGCGGTGAGTGGAGGGGCTCTCAGGGCAGGTAGGGCCGGCCTTCCCTGTGCCATCAGCTACCCCAGACCTGCCATTCCCTGGTCTTGGATCTGATGATCTGAGTCCAAACTCCTGCTCCCCCACTTACCAACCCTGTGACCTGGGCAACTTTCTTAACCCCCCAGCCTCCACCGTCCCCATGTGGACAGTAGAGATGGACACTGAGAACACCTGCTGCACAGAGTGGCTGTGCAGATGAGTGAGGTGGAACAGAGGTAGAGGCTGGCCCTTTGGTTGGGGAGAGGAGCTCACTAAAGTGCTGCCATTTGCCTTGGGTGGATCACGCATTTGACCAGGAGGCCTCAGTAGCCTTAGCACTTCTTAGGCACCTGATATGTACTTGACTACATGGGAGACAAACAGAGCCCATGATTGTTGCTGCCTCGGGAGAATGTGCATCTGAATGGGGAGTCAGATGCAATGGTGATCAGAATGGGTGGAAGATGCCCTTTAAGATGGGCAGGTGAGAGCTGGGTTCTGGTGTTTGGAGGAAGAGAGACTGGGCTGGGAGTAAATGCCACTTCCCTTACAGTATTGGGTCCTAGGTCATCCTGTGCCCTCAGTGAACAGAGACAAAACCCAGGGACACCCAAAGGCCTTAGGCCACATCCTTAGCTTCCTGAGCTCCAGCTGACCACTGACCCTGCCTGGGACTGTGGGGGACTGTGGACACTGAGCTGGCGTGTGGCATGGCATGTGACTCTCCCCATCCTCCTCAGGAGACGTTCAAGAAGGTGGTGCCCTGCCACTGCCTGCACATCATCTGGTTCCACAAGGAATACAGGGAAAATGAGCACCTGGTTCCCACCATCCATGCCACTACCACACAATTCAAAACTGTGGCCAACCACATCATCACCACCTGCCTCGGGGCCCCGAGCATGATGGTCCAGGACGGGGCCAGGGTAGTGGAGTTCTGGGTCCGGGTGGCCAAGGTGAGTCGTGGGAGCTGCCCCTTCTCCATTCTCAGCTCTCAGGATTGAAGCCTGTGGTCTGAGCCCCTGCACAGTCCCTGGGGCTCTCCTGCCAGGGCCATGCTGACCTTGACTCCCAGTCCCAGTGGTGGGAAGCTCACTTCCGGGGCTCCTTCTTTGAGTTGAGCTCAAATCCTCCTCTGTGGGAGTGTTACTCATCGGGTCCCAGGTGTGCCCTCCCTGGGTTCCCTGGGCATCTGTCTCATCCAGGACAGGAGAAGTCCATGAGGGGACAGAAGCCAGAGGAAGCAGGGCTCCAGCTCCCCCTCACAGCTCACTCTCTTCCCTTCCTCTGGAGTGCAGAGTCCTCAGGAATTTCTCCTCACTGCTTGGCATCCTTTCTGCTCTGCCGAGCCCCTTGATTCACCATCTGAAGAAGACATGGGGACAGGTTTCCAGGTGGGTAGGCCACTCTCCATCTGAGTATCACCAGAGTGGTCCAGACATGGCAGATACGGCTGCCATTGCCCCCTCAGTCACCTGGGACCACCTGGGAGACAGCAAACCCCAGGCACAGGGACTGACCTGGTTGGCAGGTCTTTGAGTCTCTCTGGGACCTTAAGCCAGCAGTTCTGCTTCAAGAATTAGTTTCCTTCAATGTCACATCCTAGCTTCAGCCAAATTGGAGATTTTTAGGTGTTGACTTTCCAGCAGCTGAACTCTTTCCAACTGAAACCAACACTGTTCAAAACAGATCTGCTCAGTAGATATGGGAATGGAGGCCCCAGGTGACAACAGGAGAGCCCCTCCCCAGTCCCATGAAGGCCTCAGGGCTCAGAGGAACCCAGTGAATACCTTCACCCAGGCCCCAGGCTGTTTGGGTCTTCTGAGTTCTCAAACAAAAGGGATTTGCCCTTAAACCAACTCAGTTTTTCTTAGCTTCTTTCTCCTCCCCTCAGGAAGAATTCCCCCAAATTTAAGAAGTGGTACACCAAAGACCAGTGGGTGAGCAGGAAGCTGTTCATCAAGGAAGATGGAGGCTGGAGATCTGGAAGGTAGGGAGGAGGAGAGGGGAGGGGAACATCCCTAGGAGATCCTAGGAGGTGAGGCCTTTGGCATGGCCATGGGCCCAGCCTGGGGGGTCAGAGACTCTTGTGAAGGTGGGGTGGGCAGGAGCCACTTTTCCAGGCCCACATGACACCTCATCCCTATCCATCCATGCTTGGCCCAGCTGGGGCCTGGACACACCCTGAGAGTCCAGAGGTTGGGACCTCTGGACTGGGGGTGGGGTGAAGGCAGGGGCCAGGGCTTCTGTCTGGGAGGGGAAATGATCTCTCCTTGGTGGGTCCCTAAGCAAGTCACTGCCCCTCTGTGGGCCTCAGTCTCCTCTTCTGGGAAATGGAGGGAGATGATCTGTGGTGCAGGCCTCATAGGTAGGTGATGAGGTTCAAGCGAGGAGAGGAATGTGCAGGAGATGTGTGCCAGCTCTTCCTCAAGAGGTGAGGGGAGAGCAGTGACGACAGTCAGATGACGCTGAGTCCTCAGAAGACCCTGGGGGGCAGATGGAGTTCTCCTCACACTTTCCAGAAGAGGAAAGAGGCTCAGGGAGGCCTGTGCAGGCCCAAGGTCACACAGGAGTGAGAGTGGGAGCTGGGATTGATCTAGAATCAGAGCACCCTGGAGCAGCATAGGCAGCAAATGACTTGAGCCAGATGTCCAGGGTCTGAGGTCAGAGGCCTGGGGGACATGTGGAGGAGACTATGGCCTCACTGACCCTGTCCTCGACCCTGGCAGGAGGTGACCTCCATGTTGGCCACCCTGCAGATGGACCCCCCAGGGAGCCCAGGAGAGGCAGCAGCAGCAGGTGAGGGTGCCTGTGGGGGAGGGGCCCAGGAGTCAGAGGAGAGGGGACTCCCCACTCCCAGCTGGGGACCTCCACCATGAGAGGGGCCTTCCTCCCCCAGCCCTGCTCCTGGTGCCACAGAGCCTGAAGTGCCTGCATTGGCAGTGAGCAGGAGGAGCCCTAGAAGGGCTGGGTGCAGGATGGATTTGGGGTGGGAGGGGCAGGGACTGCATACCCTGGGAGTTATGGAAAGCCACCCTGGGATGTGATGGGGGATGTTGGTGTTCCTGGAGGGGAGAGAAAGAGTGAATTGGGGGAGACTGCTAAGGGTCCTAGGCTCCTCTATGTGGGAGCCTGGGGTGGGCAGGAGGCTGGGGTGAGAGGTTTTAGGGGAGGGTCTTTGGGGGCACCTGAGGAGGGTCTCATCACCACCCCCACCCTGATGGCACAGGGTGTCGTCCCCTTCCTTGGCGCATTCTTCTTTACCTCTAGCTGCTGGAACACGTGATGGAGGATTATCTGGAGGTGAGTGAGCCTGGAGGTGGGGCGGGGAGATCAGGATCCTGAGTTTTGGGAGGAGAGAGCCCTGCGCTGAGCCCTGAGCTGTCAGCACTTGGCAAACCTCCTCTCAGGAGAGCCTCCCAGCCCCTGGGAGCTGGCGCCTCAGGCACATCTCAATGATGAGTGAACGGAGGCTCCACATAAGCCGCCGACCAGGTTCCCTGGGCTGGTGAAGCTCAGCGCTGCCTGACTGCAGAGCTGTGGGAAGTTGTGTCTGAGCTGGACTCAGCCTCTCCCTCAGGCCCTGCCCATGGAGGGAGTAAAGGCAGCCCCTCCAAGTCAGGAAGCACCTCAGTGGCTGAGCTGTCCCTTCCTGCCTGAGGTCTCAGTCTCCCCATCTGTCATCAGAGAGGGCTGGGCTACAAGATCTCTGGACTCAGCTCCCCTGTCTCCCTGCTCTGGAGCCCAGAGCCTAGCCCAGGTCCTGTTTCTGGAAGTGTCTGCTCCCTGGGGGTAATGCAGTATGAGAAGGGGTGGGGATGGGGGCTAGTTATGGGCTAAGGGGACTATTTCTGATGGACTTGGGCTGTCTGCCTTCCAGAGCAATGTGATCAACTTCCAGAAATGGGGTGAGGTAAGCAGCTGTGGCCTCACTGTGAGGAGTGTGGGGTTGTGGAAAACAGAGACCATCTTGGGCAAGACCCTTTCTGGCCCCATCCCTTGGGACTTACATTTATTGGGAGAGTTAGATACACAAGGCTGGGGATCCTATCATATTAGTGGGTGTGGGAAGGGGCTGGCATCAAAGACACATTCCTGGAAGAGGAGATATTTCAACCCAACTGTGAGAACAGGCAAGTCCTGGATGGAACTGGAGGGAAGGAGGGTTCCCATGTGAGCAAAGACCCCAGACCAGCTCCATGCCCCCTCCCCACCCCTCCTCAAGGCCCCTGCAGGGTCCCCCACACAGGTCCTATCTGCATCCTGTTCTTCCTCTGTCCCAGCAATACAATGTAATTGAAGACATCCCGCTGCTCCAGGAGGCTGCAAATCAATACAACCTCCAACCCAAGGAGCAGTTTGGGGCCTGGTTCCAGGCTGTGGAACCCCTTATTGAGGATGAGAGGTGAGGCGGGGCAGGAGTTGGGTGAGGGTAGGGTGGACTGTTTCTGATGGCCAGCTCCAGGGACTGTGGCTGTGACTCCATGGTCAGCCCCAGCCTCTGTTGCATGGTGAGCCCTGGGGCGCCGGGACTCCAGCTGCTGGCAGGCTCTGGACACCCTGAGGTTGGCCCCTGGTAGCTCACAGCTCCACTCTGTCCTGTAGGTGCAGCCTGTCCTGTCAGCTGGAGCCGCCATTCCAGTGGACCAGCAAGACTCGAATGTTCTTCAAGGCCAAGAGGAGCCCCCCACCTTCCAGCGCAGGGCTGAGTGAGTGTCCAGAGTGGCAGAGACTGAATCCAGATAGGCTTGGGCTAGGTGTGGGTCTGGGGAGTTGGACACCCAGCGCTGGGACCCCAGCTCCACTGCTGAGCAGTCCTGTGATGGGCCATTCCCCTCACCTTTCTGGGACTCGGTTTCCTTCTCTCTGAAACGACTGATGCTAACTGACAACTCCCATGCCAGGGACAAATGGGGTGCTGTGGATTGAGCTCTCAGCACAGGGTTTGGAGCACAGAGTGCAGTGGAGGCAGGGAGGTGGGCCATGATACTGGGGAGGCCCCCCAGTAATCAGCCTCTTCTATTCGGTCACCAGGCCCCCAGCACAGAGCCTGTACCAGGGGCAGAGCATACTCCTGAGACCAGATCAAGTGCAGCCTCTTCCTCAGCAGTGGGGACACAGCTGGGACACTTGGGGTGCCCCGGGCCAGCTTCTCCCACCCTGATGGGAAGGAGAACATTGTAAGCCTTTTCCTGGGGTCCCTGAAGCCCAAGAGAGAGGGGACGACTCACTCCAACTCCCTGACATCTCTACCCCAGCACCTGTTTACCTACTGGGGAGGGGCAATATTGATTTGTTGTTAATAATAAATGTTAGGTTTAAATATTATGTTAAAATCTTGTTTCTTTCACAGCCTGGGAGTGGTGGTGTGGTTCTTCTACTTCCTGTGCTCATGGAAATGTGACACAGAATCTCACATTCCTCTTTGAATTAAGGAATCTTGGAGGGTCACAGCTTATTGTATGTGGAAGAAGGGAGAAAGGCCAGCCCCACTCCCTGGCTGCAGAAGGACACCGTCAAGTACCCCTTCCTCAGGGGACAGGTTCATTGCAGTGTGGTTCACCTAGTCCAGGAACAGAGACAGCCCCTGAGAACTCCTGGGATTTAGAGGTTGGAGGTAATTTCTCAGGCAGAGCAGCAACCACTGAAATATGGGTGTCTTTAAAAATAGCACTGACTGGGGACAGCCCGGTGGCGTAGTGGTTAAGTTCACGTGCTCCGCTTCTGGCGGCCCAGGGTTCGCAGGTTCAGATCCTGGGCACGGACCTACGCACCACTCATCAAGCCACACTATGTCAGGCACCCCACATAAAGTAGAGGAAGATGGGCACAGATGTTAGCCCAGGGCCAATCTTCCTCAGCAAAAAAGAAGGGGATTGGCAATAGGTGTTAGCTCAGGGCTAATCTTCCTCACACAAAAATAAGTAATAAACTAAAATAAAAATAGCACTTAGCAAAATCCCAGGAGACTGGCTGCTTTTCTACAGCTTTGGAGGAAGAGGGAACATTTTCTCCTCTTGTTGAGGTTTCATTTGACCAAATATTAGGAACTTGTAGTTTTCTAGTTCAATCTCTGGATTGCGGCAACTTTAAGTGGAGAAAACAATGTAAAAAGCTCAAAATGTGCATGTGGAGAGGACAAGGCCAGAGGAAGGTCATATAAAGGTGACTAAGTGCAGGCAGAACTTTCTCTCCTAATTTGTCCTCTAGGTGCTCTGTGATCATTCATTCCCTAGGTGGGAATCCCCCTGGGATCCTGGTCCATGACCTCAGAATTCCTTTTCCTGCTTGTTTCATATCCAGGGGAAAGATTTGTGATGCAGTTTTCAAGGCCACTTCTGGACTTTGTTCCATAAACATCACTGCTCTCTATGAACTAGGATTTCCAGCCACCTGCACTTCCTTATACAGCTCATTTTAGGGCAGATATTCCCTAGGAGCCGCCCAGCCTCTCTGTCAGGTGCATTGTGACTCCTCCATCAGGTAGTTTACACTCTGAGCTCATCTTCTTCTTTCCTCATTTAATCTTGTGCAATTAAGAGTAAGTAGCTAATAGTGTCTTCCAAAGAGCAGATATGAACAGACATTTTTCCAAAGAAGATATATAGATGGCCAACAGGTACATGAAAAGATGTTCAACATCACTAATTATTAGGGAAATGCAAATCCAAACTACAATGAGATATCACCTCACACCCCTCGGAATGGCTATAATTAACAAGATGGGAAATAATAAGTGTTGAGAGGATGTGGAGAGAAGGGAACTCTCATACACTGCTGGTGGGAGTGCAAACTGGTGCAGCCACTATGGAAAACAGCATGGAGATTCCTCAAAAAATTGAGAATAGAAATACCTTATGATCCAGCTGTTCCACTGCTGGGTATTTATCCAAAGAACATGAAATCAACAATAAAAAGAGACGTATGCACCTCTGTGTTCATTGCAGCACTATTCATAATAGCCAAGATGTGGAAAAAGCTGAGGTCAGGGCTTTCCTGGGAGTGGCACTCCAGAGCAGCTGGCGGCTCCTTTTACCTTTAAAAGAACTAGTGTTTTTTCCAATAATTTTATTGAGGTCATAATGGTTTATAACACTAATTTCAGGTGTATATTATTGTTTATCAGTTTCTGTATAGACTGCATCATGCTCATCACCAACAGTCTAATTTTTATCCATCACCATATGTATGCGCCCCTTTGCCCCTTTTGCCCATCCCCCAACCCCCTTTCCCTCTGGTAACCAGTAATCTGTTCTTTTTATCCATGTATTTGTTTCTCTTCCACATATGAGTGAAGTCATGCAGTGTTTGTCTTCCTCTGTCTGACTTATTTTGCATAACATAATACCCCCAAGGTCCACCCATGTTGTTGCAAATGGGATGATTTTGTCGTTTTTATGGCTGAGTGGTATTCCATTGTATATATATGTATACCACATCATATTTATCCAATCATCTGTTGATGGGACACTTGGGTTGCTTCCACATCTTGGCTATAGTGAATAATGCTGCAATGAACATAGGGGTGCATAAGTCTCTTTGAATGGATTTTCTCCTCCTTTGGCTCTTAATTTGTATTCTGCTTAGATCTCAAGACTTTTGACCCTGTCAGACATCTGCAGATTTCTCACACACTTCTTTGGCCTAGAGTTCCCACAGAGGATACAAGGATCAGTCTGACTGAATGCTGGGAATCTCTTGATGCTGGGTCTGGGCGTGACACCCCAACTACTGATGTGAGAGCTATATACCTCCATCTTTCTGAGCGGCAGTTAATAGGTAATGCTTTAACCTGGACAGAAAAATCAAGAAATGGAAATATAGTCATGTTATTTACAGAATTAGGGTGTCAGAATGTTTCAAAGGATTCCCCCTCTGGTGTCCTGAGCACATGGACCATGTGCTCCACTGTCTCTGACAGGTTAAGGAAGAAGGTGGAAATGTGGTGGCCCCTGGGCAGAGAACTTAGCAGACAGTCTTCAGGAGGAAGTGGGGGACTGACTTTAGCCCTTGAATACCTTTTCTACTCCTTGAGTTTTTTATTTTTCATTTTTTGGTTCCAAATTTTTTTTATTGAGGTAACATCAATTTATATTATATAAATTTCAAGTGTACATCATTATATTTCAACTTCTGTATAGACTACATTGTGGTGATCACCAAAAGTCTAGTTTTCATCTGTCACCATACAAATGTGCCCCAGTTTTTGCTTTTTCAATGTATTTAATTAGATTTTCCATTAAAAAGTTATTCCAGAGCTAGCCCTGATGGCCTAGCAGTTCAAGTTTGGCGCTCTCACTGCTTTGGTGGCCCCAGTTTGTTTCCCCGAGGCCGCACCACACCACCCCTCTGTCAGTTGCCCTGCTGTGGCGGTGGCTCACACAGAAGAACTAGAAGGACTTACAACTAACAACTAGGATATACAACCACATGCACTGAGGCTTTGGGGAGGAAAAGTAAAAGTTATTCCAACCTCTCAGGAATGCCAAATTGGTCACATTACAACTGTCTGAAAAGCACCTGAGTCTCTTCAAGTATCAGTTCGCTCCTCTGAAAGATCTTGTCCTGACGTCGGATCTCCCCACCGCCCTGAGTCCACACTCAAGGGTGCCGCAGCTTCCCAGATGGTAGCCTCAAGCCGGGAGCTCCGCCCCTCCCTCCCAGCGCGCTGGGAAAAGGGCGGCTCCAAACGCAGTGCACCTGTGCGATTCGGGAAGCAGTCTAGGCTGCCGGGTTTCGGAGGGAGGCCTGGAATCCAATGGGAAGGGCGAGGATGGGGAGGGGCTTGCCAAAACCCCTTTAAATAAGGCCCAGGCCAGGCCCCTGCTGCCGGAGCCGGTCCCAACCGCGGCCTTCGGGTTTGCAGCTGTCCCCCAGCTCCCCGCGAGGCCGGCCGCAGCATGGCCACTCCCAGGCGGTTTCCGACGCTCGTGCAGCTGGAGCGGCGAGAAGGGACGCTGTTCGAGGTGCTCGGTAACCTCACCAAGCAGCCCTACTGGTTCCACTTCGAGTACCTGAAGAGTCCAAAAGCAGTTCACCTGGAGGCATGGCTGGTGGAAGCGATCTTCGGTGCGTGGGCCGGAGAGGGGCAGCCGATGTGGCCTCCTTCCTACTCCTCCCGCAGGCTGGCCACGTACCCGGGCACGCCTGTCCTGTGCCCCTGGCCCCAGCCCAGGCCCCTCCCGGCCCCCACCTCTTCCCGCCGCCCTCCCCTCCCAAGTCCCCCCACCTCGAGGCCTCTTTGTTTCCTGCGCAGGCCCGGGAGGAGAGCACATCCCGCACGTCGAGTGGGTGTCGCAGACCCTGCTTCACGTTAATCAGTGGGACCCGGAGGGCGAGGCTGAGATCCTGATATTCGGTCGGCCTGATCACCAGAAGGATGTATCCAAGATGATCATGAACTTGGCTGACTATCACCGCCACCTCCGGGCACCAAGTACGGGCAGGGAAGAGGGAGGGGGACCCCGGGCAGGCCCTAGTTCCTCGGGAGGATCCTGATGCTCCCTGGCTGTGCCTGGGCAGCGGTTTCATCCTTAGTTCGCCCAGGGAGGGTTTCCTTTTTGCTAAGGGATCTAGAAGGCCAAATTGACCCCGTGCTCTCAGATTCCGGTTCTCCACCCCCGCAGCCCCTACAGGTGACTCCGTTTGTGGAAAGAGTTTGGGGACACAGGTGCGGTCTCCTTACCTTCTTCCAGGCTCAAAGAAGGCCGTTGTCCAGGAGGCCGGGAACCTGCGGCCCCCTGACGCCGTCCGCGACGCGGCGACCCAGCCCTCCCCGGGGGCCGTCCGCGAGGCGGCGACCCAGCCCTCCCCGGGGGCCGTCCGCGAGGCGGCGACCCAGCCCTCCCCGGGGGCCGTCCGCGAGGCGGCGACCCAGCCCTCCCCGGGGGCCGTCCGCGAGGCGGCCACGCAGCCCTCCCCGGGGGCCGTCCGGGAGGCGGCGACCCAGCCCTCCCCGGGGGCCGTCCGGGAGGCGGCGACCCAGCGCTCCCCGGGGGCCGTCCGGGAGGCGGCCACGCAGCCCTCCCCGGGGGCCGTCCGGGAGGCGGCGACCCAGCCATCCCCGGGGGCCGTCCGGGAGGCGGCCACGCAGCCCTCCCCGGGGGCCGTCCGGGAGGCGGCGACCCAGCGCTCCCCGGGGGCCGTCCGGGAGGCGGCCACGCAGCCATCCCCGGGGGCCGTCCGGGAGGCGGCGACCCAGTACTCGCCTGGCGCCACCCAGGGCCGGGTTACCAGCTTATGAAGGCATTTTGGGCCCGGGGCGAGGGAGAGGCAAAGTTAGAGAGGAAGCCCCTATCTGGAGCCCTATTCTTCTAGGTCCTGCTCCTGCTGCAGAAGCGGGGGAAAGCATGGTGTGGGCTGTTCTCGGTCCCCCACTCCATGTTAAATGTCTGCAAATACGAATAGAAAGAGTCCTAATAAAGAACTGTAAAGAATCGAATTTCCTTAACGTCTGTTCATTGGCAGGTAGAAGGGGAGGGAGAGGCACGTTCCTTTAGCAGGCAATATCGGCTGCAGGCTGACTTCTACCCAGAGGCAGGTGAGATCTCTCGGATTTCCGGCTGATCCGAGGCCGCCCTTTTCCCGTCAGGGCAGGTGCTTCCCTTGTGCATTTTAATCGCGAGCATCTCGCTCCGCCAGGTGAGAGCTCTCCGCCCATCTGGAAACCTCTCCAAGCCTGCGGTGTTTCTCCTCAAGGTGATGTGGGATGCGAACAGTTGGTTCCGAGGGGGAAGCTGGGAGAAAGAGCCAGGACTGCCCTGCTGTCGTCCTCGAGTCTCGCCCGGGTCACGGCCTCCAGTGAGGTTTGACACGGGAGAGACAGCAGCGCTGGCGCCTCTTCCCTTAGTCACCGCAGCAGCGGGGAGCAGGCGCGGGCGGCGGGTCAGCCCTCTCTGTCACTTTTTAAAAATTGAAATATATTTGATATAGAACACTGTGAATTTAAGACGTACACGTGTTGATTTGATCTATTTACATATTGTAATATGATTGCCAATGCAGTGATAATTAGCGCCTCTCTCACGTTTTCCTGGCGGCTGGGATGACTGTGCCATCGCTGGAAGAAGGAAGCAAACTGTTAACAGCAGGGTGCTAGCAAAAAAAAACAATAGCACACATTAGTCTTAGGGTTATAAAAACTTTCACTTTAAAAATTCAAGGAAACCCAACTTTAAAGACCAGGGGAGTGGTATGTCTATCATAGACTCTGGTCACCCCTAGTAGACAATCACTCCAATTTTAAATAAGCATTTATAATAAGGGCAAGATGCAAAGGTGAATTTACAATAGGCTATTAACTATTTTTAGAAGAGACAAAGAAAAACCTAGGTGGAGTGAACTTGAAACATTTAAGACTCAAACTCAGTGCAGACTCAAAGTTTCAACTGAGGCTACATCAGAGTAGAACTAAGACTCTGTTGTTTTTTCTTCCTCTAAGTAGTACCCACGTGACCAGAGCATCAGATTCTCTCCTTTACAAGAAAGATTACTCAGCAGCAGGTAGCAAGCCAATGGAACATTTAGGAGTCTTTGACTATTCCAAAACTTAGACAAAAATATGTGTACACACACACATGTGCCTGAGATGATTTGTGAAAGAAGAAAATGGTAAGATAGAGGAAACATCCTTGGTTGGAGGTTGGAGAGAGACAAGAAAAGAATGGAGCTTGACCTTCAAATAAAAGCATTTAGGTGTAATGACATTTGGTAAAATTCTTTATTCATATAAAGTATTGATTTTAGAAAAAGAAACTTAGGAGTGCATATCTTTTCGACTTAGTGTTTTTGTGTTCTTTGGATAAATACCCAGAAGTGGAATAGCTGGATCATATGGTATTTCTAGCTTTAATTTTTTGAGGAATCTCCATACTGCTTTCCAGAGTGGCTGCACCAGTTTACATTCCCACCAGCAGTGTAAAAATAAGTTCCCTTTTCTCTACATCCTCTCTAACACTTGTTATTTCTTGTCTTTTTAATAATAGCCATTTTGGCAGGTGTGAAGAGATTATCTCATTGTGGTTTTTTGATTTGCATTTCCCTACTAGTGATGTTGAACATTTTTTCATGTGCCTATTGGCCATCTGTATATCTTCTTTGGAGAAATGTTTGTTCAGATCCTCTGCCCACTTTTAAATTTTTGTTGTTGTTGAGTTGTATGCACCCCTATGTTCATTGCAGCATTATTCACTATAGTCAAGACTTGGAAACAACCTAAGTGCCCATCAGTGGATGAATGGATAAAGAAGATTTGGTATATAGATATGATGGAATACTACTCAGCCATAAAAAAGATAAAACCTTGCCATTTGCAACAACATGGATGGACCTTGAGGGTATTATACTAAGCAAAATAAGCCATCAAGAGAAAGACAAATAGCACATGATTTCACTCAAATGTGGAAGATAAAACAAACACATAGAACAGAGCATAGATTGGTGGATACCAGAGGTGAGGAGTAAAGGAGTATATTTGTTTGGTGACAGATAAGACCTAAACTATTGGTGGTGAACACAATGTAGTCTATACAGAAGTCGGAATATAAGGATGTACACCTGAAATTTATATAATTTCACCAACTTATACCAATGTGACCTCAGTAGAAAAACTTTGTAGATTTCTCTCAAAGCAGGGCATGAAACAGTGCCACCCATTTTCACCAGATCAAAGCCCCCAGATCTCCCTATCTGCCCTCTCAAAGATCTTCTTACAGGAGACCACTTCTAACGGTTTAACTTGTAATTTTACATAATTACACATACCTTTTTTCTTCCACAGCTTGATTTTCTTCTGGATGCGTACACTTTAATTTAACCTTTCGCTTACTATTAGCTGATTAACTTGTTTCTCAAATTTCTCAATTACAAACTGCTGCATTGAATTTCTATTTTCATCTTTGTGTCCACATTGGAATATTTGTAAAGGAGAGCTTGCTAGAAGTGGAATTGCTAGGTTAAAGACTGAGCAACTTTAAAATTGTTATATTGGCAAACTGCCCTACAAAATGGGCATACCAATTTATCTTCTCACCACATGGTATGAAAGCTATTTTCGATATACTCACCCAAACTCAATGTTACCAATCTATTTTATGTCCATATGTATCTGTTTTCTTTTTTCAATATCTACCCCACTGTTTTAACTATGCAGCTTTATAGAATATTTTACTAAGTGAGAGGGCAAGCCTATTCCCACTGTTCAATTGGCAGTCTAGGTCACTTGTTTTTCAGATGAAGCAACCTACTAAAATATATAGAAAATTGGTTGAAGGAAAAATATATGGACGGCTTCCAAAAATATTGGTTTTGTTCTATTAAGATACACTAGAGTGCTCATTTTATTCTTTAAACTACATGTACATTATCTATGCATGAAAGAGTGCATTTTACCAATCAAAAGAAGGTGGTGAATTAGATGGGAAGACTGTGGGAACTGAGGCCCAAGGCAGTTGTGGAAGGTTGTCAAGGAACAAAGGCAAAAACTCCAGAAGTTGGAAATAGTGACTCTCGTTTGTGCATTTTTGCAGGTAAAATGATTGAGGGGTATTACAGATGCCAGTCTGGACTGTTTTTGAGTAGACTGACAGGACATCACAGAAAAGAGGTCACTGTTGACAGAATCCATGGAAACCTTTTGAGTTTGGCGGTGGAGCACATGACACCTGTCTCGAGGTCTCCTGCAGCTCCACTTCAGCTACGCCAGGTTGGCACTAGTTCCCTCATCAGAATTTCTCATCTCCACACTTCTGATCAAAATAAGGCCTTTTAAAACATCACTAAGAGCGGGAAGAAAACAAAGCCATGTCCTCCTGATGTGATGCACTGAGAAAGATACAATATGATTTATCTAGTATTGCTGCCAAAAATATATAACCTAGATCTCACCATGAGGAAATGTCAAAGACAAAAGCAGGATTTGTGAGTGAGGGAGAAAACTGCAGACAGTCTGAACAGAGAACCTGCCTGCATATTTGGGGCAGGGTACACTGATTTGCAGCAAATAGGTGAGTGTGGACAGTCTGTCTTTGAACGGGCTCACTAAAGGTATCAAAGAATACAATTTCAGTTGTTTATGGATTCTCTGGAATATCTTGAGAACTAAGCTGTGGAGCATATGTGACAGGCTATCTCTACGTCTGCCTGTGTACTTCTGTTAATACCTCAAATTCAGCTATGTACCTCTGTACTATTTACCTCATCAGAAGTTTTCATTGGACACCTAGGAAACACCTTATTTACAGCCTCCCTGAGTCCTTCTGAAGCACCTGTATAATCAGGATTTAAGAAGGACTCGCACTCTACAGTGTCATTCCCTAAAAAAGTGGTTGTGATAATCAGAATTGCATTGAGTTTTTAAATTAATCTGGGAACTGACCACATCTATGCAACACTCGACTTTACTATCCAAGAACATAGTGTCTCCATTTATTCAGTTGTTTTTCCTTCTTCCCTCCCTTCAAATGTGGTCACTGATTTTAGGCTTTGTCCTTTTTATGTTTATTCATAGACATGTCAATTAAAGAAATAGTTTCTATATTTTATCTGAAATAAGTTTTCATTAATCTGAAGTGAAATGCAATGAGTTAAGATTTTTATAATCCCTAAGGGAAAACTAATGAAAAAATCATTTAAAAACAGTAATTAAAATGGTACATAAAAACTTATCTAACACAAAATAATGGAGGAAAAGAACAAAAAAGACATAAGACAGGAAACAAATAGCAAAATGTCAGATATAAATCCAATCATGATGATAATTACATTAAATTGGAATAGACTAAATCCCCCAATGAAAAAGCAGAGATATTCCAACTAGATAAAAAAGCCAGATGCAAAAGACTACATTTTATATTATTCTATTTATATTAAATGTTCAGAAAAGGCAACTTCGTGGAGACAGAAAGCAGAGTGGTTGCCTGGGGCTGGAGGGTTAGGTTAGGTTAGGTTAGTTAGGTTAGGGTTAGGTTAGGCCAGTTGTGTTAGGTTAGGGTTAGGTTAGTTAGCCAGGCCAGGTTAGGTTAGGCCAGGGTTAGGCAGGTTAGGTTAGGTTAGGGCCAGCAGTTAGGGCAAAGGGCAGGCCAGGGGCCAGAAGCAGCCAGCCAGGCCCGCCCGCCCGGCCAGCAGCAGGGCCCGGCCCGGCCAGGCTAGGCCCGCCCGGCCCTGGCCCGGCCAGGCCCGGCCAGGGCCCTGGCCTGGCCCGGCCCGGCCCGGCCCGGGCCCGGGCTAGGATCTCGGCCTGCTAGCAGCTAGGGCCCGGCCCGGCCCGGGCCCGGCCAGGGCTCGCTCGGGTTCGGGCCTTAGGGTTCGGATTCGGCCAGGGCCTCGGCCAGGGCCCGGTTTAGGCCCGGGCAGGGTTCGGTTAGGGGTTGCCAAGAAGTTAGGCCCGGCTAGGTCTGGCTGGGGCAGGGCCTGGCCCGGGCCCGGGCTTGGGCGAAGGTTAGGCCAGGCCCGGGCCCGGCCCGCCAGGGTTCGGCCCGGTTCGCCCTGGTTCGGCCAGGCCCGGCCCGGCCTGGCCCGCCAGGGTTCCAGGCTAGGTTGCCAGGCCTGGCCAGGCTGGGGGCTAGGGTCTGGCCAGGCCCTGGCCTGGCCCGGCCCGGGCCCGGCCCAGGCTAGGCCTGGCCCGGGCCCGGCAGGCCCGGCCCGGCCCGGGCAGCAGGTTAGGCCAGGCTTGGGCAGGCCAGGCCAGGCCTGGCCAGGGCCTGCCCGGCCCGGCCAGGCCCTGGCCCGGCCTCGGCCCGGCCCGGCCAGGGCCAGGCCTGGCCAGGCTAGCAGCCAGGCCAGGCCCGGGCCAGGCCCGGCCCGGGCCAGGCCCGGCCCGGCCCGGGCCCGGCCCGGCTAGGCTAGGGCCCGGCCAGGCCAGGCCCTGGCCCGGGCCCGGGCCCGAGGTTTAGGTTAGGCCAGGGCCCGGGCAGGCCCGGGCCTGGCCCGGGCCCGCCAGGGCCTCCGGCCCGGCCCGGGCCAGGGCCCGGCCTGGGGCCAGGCCAGGCCCGGCCCGGCCCGGCCCGGCCCGGGCCAGGCTCGGCCCGGCCAGGGCCAGGCCCGGTTCGGCCCGCCCGGCTAGGCCAGGGCCTGGCCCAGGCCAGGCCCGGCTTGCCAGTTAGGCTAGGCCCGGCCAGGCCAGGCCCGGCCAGGGCCAGGCCAGGCTAGGCCCGGCCCGGCCAGGGCCTGGCCAGGCTAGGCCCGGCCCGGCCAGGCCAGGGCCAGGTTAGGCCAGGTCTGCCAGGCCAGAAGAAGCTTAGGCCAGGCCCGGCCAGGCTAGGCCAGGCTAGGGCCAGGCTAGGCCCGGCCAGGTTAGGCCAGGCCTGGCCCGGCCTGGCCCGGCCCAAGGGCTAGGTTAGGATCAAGAAGTTAGCAGAGTTGGTTGCCAGAGGCCAGGCCAGGCCTAGCAGAAGCCAGGCCTAGGCCCGGCCAGGGCCCGGCCAGGGCAGAGGCCAGGCCCGGCCAGGCCCGGCCCGGCCCGGCCAGGCAGGGCCCGCCCGGCCAGGCTAGGGCCAGAGGGCCAGCCAGGCCCGGCCCGGCCAGGCCTGGCCAGGGCTAGGCCCGGGCCAGGGCTAGGCCCGGCCCGGCCCGGCCCGGCAGGCCTCGGCCCGGCCAGGCCTGGCCCGGCAGCTAGGGCCCGGCCAGGCAGGCCCGGCCAGGGCCCGGGCCGGGCAGGGCAGCCTAGGCCAGGCCAGGCTAGTGGAAGCCAGGCCCAGGCCCGGCCCGGGCCCGGCCCGGCCCGGCCCGGCCCGCCAGGGCCCGGCCCGGCCAGGCCAGGCCAGGTTCGGGCCCGGCCCGCGCTCGGGCCCGGGCCCGGGCCTAGCAGCGCAGGGCCAGGCCAGGGCCCGGCCTGGCCCGCCCGGGCCAGGCCGGCAACGGTTCGGCCGCCCGGCCTGGCCTGGCCCGGCCAGGGCCTGGCCCGGCCCGCCCGGCCCGGCCTGGCCAGGCCCGGCCGCCTGGCCTGGCCCGGCCCGGGGCCAGGCCCGGGCCAGGGCCCGGGTCTGGCCTGGCCCGGCCCGGGCCCGGCCAGGCCTGGCCCGGCCTGGCCAGCAGGGCCAGGCCAGGCCAGGCCCGGCCTGGCCCGCTGGGGGCAGCCAGGCCAGGCCCGGCCCGCCCGGCCCGGCCCGGCCAGGCCAGGCCCGGGCCCGGCCTGGCCCGGGCCAGGGCCTGCCAGGCCAGGCCCGGCCCGGCCCGGCCAGGGCCCGGCCCGGCCAGGCCCGGCCTGGGCCCGGCCCGGCCAGGCCTGGCCCGGCCCGGCCCGGCCCGGCCAGGCTAGGTTAGGGGGCCAGGCTAGGCCAGGCCCGGGTTCGGTTAGCCTCGGGTTAGGGTTCGTAATAGGTTAGGGTCGGCTAGGGTCTAGGCTAGGTCTCGGTTAGGTTCAAGTTAGGCGAAGTTAGGCTAGGTTCTGCCAGGCTAGGTTAGGGTCTGCCAGGTTAGGTTTAGGGGTTCAGGTTAGGGCCTGGTTCGGCTAGGTTAGGCTAGTCTGCTAGTCTGCTAGGTTCGGCTAGTGTTCAAGTAGTTCAAGAAGCTTAGGTTGAAGAAGGGTTAGGTCTGCCCGGCTAGGTTAGGTTAGGTCTGCTAGGCTAGGTTGTGCTAGGTTCAAGCGGCCAGGTTAGCGTTGGGCTAGGGCTTAGGCTAGGCCAGGTTAGGCCTAGGCTAGGCTCGGGCTAGGGCTTAGGCCCGGGCGGCTAGGCTAGGGTTAGGCTAGGTCTGCCAGCCCGGGCCCGGCCAGGGGTCTCGGCCAGGCCCGGGCCTCGGTCTGCCAGGTCCGGTCCGGGTCTCGGGCTAGGCCAGGGCCAGGCTACGTCTCGGTTAGGTCTGCTACGGTTAGGTCTGCTAGGGTCTGGTCTCGGCCTAGGCCTGGGGTTAGGTTAGGTCTGCTAGGGCTAGTGTCTCGGCCTGGCTAGGGCCCGGGCCTAGGGCTAGGTCTGCCAGGTTAGGTTCGCCAGGCTAGGCTCAGTTGTGGTCTGGTGCTGAAAGGCCTCAAGAAGAAAGGTCTCGGCCTAGGCTAGGCCCGGGGCCTAAGAGTCTGCCAGGTCTCGGTCGGGCTAGGGGCCAGGGTTAGTTGTGCTAGGTTGCGGGCTAGGTCCAGGCCTCAACTGGTCCGGCCCGTCTGGTCTGCCCGGGTTGGTCTGCCTCGGGCTAAAGGAATAGGTTCGGGTTCGGCCTCGGTCTGGTTCGGTCAAAGTCGAACAAGAAGTTAGGCTCCGGGTTCGGTCTGCCTGGGGCTAGGGTTCGGCACGCGGTTAGGCCTCGGGTCTCGGCCCGGCCTGCTTGTGCTAGGCTTAGGTTCCGGTTCCGGGCTCCGGCCCGGGTCTGTCTGGTCTGGTCTGCTAGGGTCTGAGTTAGGGTCTGGGCTAGGGTCTGCCCGGTCTGCCCGCTAGGTCTGCCCGGTTCCGGGTTAGGGGTTCGGTTAGGGGTTAGGCTAGGTCTGGTTCGGGTTCGGGCTGGGGTTAGGGGTTAGGCTAGGGTTCGGGTTCGGGTTCGGCCAGCGAAGGTTCAGGCAGTTAGGTTAGGCCCGTCCGAAGGCCCGGGCTCGCTAGGCCCAAGCAGGGCGAAAGGCCTGCCTGGGCCTGCTAGGCTCAAGCTAGGGCGCAGGCCCGGGGCCTCGGGTTCGGCCTGCTAGGTCTGGCCCGGGCCCGGCTTCGGGTCTGCCAGGCCCGCGCAGGTCTGGCCCGTCCGCCCGTCCGGGTCTAGGTCCGGGTCTGCAATGCAGGTTAGGTCTGCTAGGGTCTGGGTCTCGCAGGTTAGGCCCAAGAAGTTAGGCTCCGCCTAGTTAGGCCCGGCTAGGGTTAGGGTTCAAGCCAAAGTTGTGGGTTAGGCTAGGTTCAGTTAGGGGTTCAAGCAGGGTTCAAGAAGGGGTTAGGCTAGGCTAGGTCTCGGGCCCGGCCCGGCTAGGCTAGGCTAGGCTAGGTTAGGGTTCAGTCTGCCAGCTAGGCTAGGGTTACAGCGAAGCAGGGTCCACTGAAGAAGAAGTTAGGGTTGAAGAAGGTTAGAAGAAGTTAGGTCCGGTCTTCAACAGGTCTGCTAGGTTAGGTTAGGTTCCCGGCCTAGGGTCTGCCTCGGTTCAAGAAGAAGCTGTGCCAGGCCCGGTTCCTGGCCCGGGCTAGGCCCGTTAGGTTAGGCCAGGCCCGGCCAGGCCCGGCCCGGCCTCGGCCCAAGAAGTTAGGTTAGGCCCGGCCGTCTGCCAGGGTTAGGCAATAGGTTCGGCCCGTCCGGCCCGGGTTCGGCCAGGCCCGGTCTCGGTTCAAGCAGCGCCGAAGCAGGTTAGGCGAAATCTGGCTTCGGTCTGCCCGGGTTCGGGCTAGGCTAGGTTAGGTCTGGCTAGGGCCTCGGGCCCGGCCCCCGGGCCTGCCAGGCTCAGTCCACCGCCTGGCCCCGGTTAGGTCTGGCCCGGGTTCGGTCTGGTTCGGTTCGGGTTAGGCTAGTCCGGGTTCGGGTTCGGCCTCGGGTTAGGGGTCTGGGTTCCGGCCCGGGTCTGGCCCGGGTTAGGTTCGGGTTAGTCTGCCGAAGCCTGCCTGGGGGTCTGGGTTCGGGCACGATTAGGTTAGGCTAGGGTTCGGCCCGGGTTCGGCCCGGGTTAGGTTAGGTTAGGTCTAGGTTCGGGTTCGGCCCGGGTCCAAGAAGTAGTTCGGGTCTCGGCCCGCCGGGTTAGGTTCAAGCCAGGCTAGGTTCGGCCCGGTCTCGGCTAGTGTCTCGGTTAGGCTAGGTTCGGCCCGGTCCGGCCCGGCTAGGGTCTGGCCCGGGTCTCGGGTCTGGTCGTTAGTCCGGCTAGGGGTTCGGTCTCGGTTCGGGTTCGGGCCAGGGTTAGGGGTTCGGGTTAGGTTCGGGCTAGGGCTCTGGCCCGGGTTAGGTTCAAGAATAGGCCCGGGTTAGGTTAGGTTCGGTTCGGCTAGGGGTCTGCCAGGTTAGGGTTAGGTTAGGGTTCGGCTAGGGTCCGGGCTAGGCCCGGCTAGGGCTAGGTCTGGGCTAGGCCCGGCCTGGCCCGGGTTAGGCTCCGGCTAGGCGTTAGGCCCGGGTTCGGCCCGGGTTAGGTCCGGGCTAGGGTTAGGCCAGGCTAGGGTCTGGTTCAAGAAGAAAGCCAGCTGAAGCAGGGTTAGGCCTCGGTTAGGGGCTAGGCTAGGTTAGGTCTGCCAGGTCCGGCTAGGGTCTGCCAGGTTAGGCCCGGCCAGGCCCGGCTAGGCCTGGCCCGTGCCGAGTCTGCCAGGGCTAGGCTAGCGCCGGGTCTCGGCTAGGGTCTGCCAGGGCTCGCCAGTTAGGCTAGGCCTGGCCTGGCCCGGCTGCCTCAAGCAGTGTTAGGCTAGGTCTGCCTGGCCCGGGTCTGGCCCGGGTTCGGGCCCGGGTTAGGTTCAAGCTAGGTCTCGCTAGGTCTGGCCCGCTAGGGTCCGGTTAGGTCTTCAAGAGTTAGGCTAGGGTCTGCCAGGTTCGGTCCGGTCCTGGCCCGGCTAGGCCTGCCAGGCCCGGGTCTGGCCCCGCTAGGCCTCAAGAGGTTAGGTTCGGGCCAAGAAGTCCGGTTAGGGCTAGGTTCGGAAGAGTTAGGCTCAAGAAGTTAGGCTAGGGGTTAGTTCTCAAGCCAGGTTAGGTCCGCCCGCTAGTCTGCCAGGTCTCCGGGGCTTGAAGCCAGGCTAGGTCCGCCAGGCCTCGGTTAGGCCTCGCTAGTGCCTGGGGCTAGGTCCAAGCAGGGGCCGAGGCCAGGGGTTAGGGCTAGGCCCGGCTAGGCTAGGCTAGGCCCAAGCAGGCTAGGCTAGGCTAGGTCCGGCCAGGGCTGAGGGTTGAAATAGGCTAGGTTCAAGAAGAAGAAAGCCAGTTAGGCCAGGCCCGGCCCAGCTAGGCTCCGGGTTAGGCTAGGCTAGGTTAGGTCTGCCAGGTTAAAGGAAGAAAGAAAGGCTAGGCTAGGCCAGGTCTGCCAGGGCTTAGGTCTCGGCTAGGGCTAGGCAGTTAGGCCGGTTAGGTCCTGGCCTGGTTAGGTTCGGCTAGGCCTCGTCCGGGCCTCAGTTTAGGTCCGGGTCTGCCAGGCTAGGGTTAGGCTAGGGTTACGGCGTTCAAGTTAGGTTCAAGCTACGGTTAGGTTCAAGAAGTCTGCCCGGGCTAGGTCTGGCTAGGTTAGGTTCAAGTAGGCTAGGGTCTGGCCCGGCTAGGGTCTCGGCTAGGCTAGGGTTCGGCTAGGTTAGGTCTGGGCTAGGTTCGGCCCGGGCTAGGTCTGCCAGGGGTTAGGCTCGGCCAGGGGCGAGTCTCGGTTTGGGCAGCTCGGGTTAGGGGTTCGGGTCGGTTGAAGTTAGGGTTAGGCTAGGGGTTAGGGGTTAGGTTAGGTTCAGGCTCCTGGTCCGTTCGTCCGGCCTCATTGTCTGGTTCGGCCCGGGTCTTGCTCGCTTTGTGGCTAGGGCTAGGTTCGTCTGGTTCGCCTGGTTCGGTTCAAGCAGGGTTAGGTTAGGTTAGGTTCGGGTTCGCCCTGCCCGGGTTAGGTTCGCACGCAGCAGTTCGTGGGTTCGGCCTGGGTTCGGCTAGGTTAGGGTTAGGTCTAGGCCTGCCCGGTTCGGTCTGGCCCGGGTTCGGGAAGGCCTCGGCCAGGGTCTTGCCAGGGTTCGCCAGTCCGGGTCTGCCCGGGTTCGGGTTAGGGTTCGGCCCGGAAGCCCCGGTTAGGGTTCGGTTAGGTTAGGTTAGGTTCGCCTGGCCTGGCCGGGAAGCGTAGTTAGGCTAGGCCCGGGTTCGGCCCGGGTTCGGCCCGCTAGGGCTAGGCTCCGTCCGGCCCGGCCCGGGGCTAGGGTTCGGGCTAGGTTAGGGCCTGGTCTGCCCGGGCAGGGCCTGGGCTAGGTTAGGCCCGGGCCCGGGTCTGCTCCGGGTTAGGTTCGCCCCGCCCGGCTTCGGCCCGGCAGGGTTCGGGCCCTGCCCGGCCCGGGCCTGGGCCTGGTCTCGTCCAAGAGTTAGGGCCGGGTTAGGTTCGGGTTCGGCTAGGGTTCAAGAGTTAGGTTCAAGAGCTAGGCTCAAGAAGTAGGTTCGGCCAGGCTAGGCTAGGCTAGGGTCCGGCTAGGGTCCGGTTTAGGCTCCTCGGGTTAGGTTAGGTCTGGGCTAGGTTCGGGTCTCGGGTTCGGCTAGGGCTAGGGCTAGGGCTAGGCTAGGTCTGGGTCCACAGGTTAAAGGTAGCTGAAGAGTTAGGTTCGGGCTAGGGCAAATAGGTTAGGCTAGGTTAGGTTAGGCTAGGTTAGGCCTGGGTCTCAAGCAGGTCCCGGCTAGGGTTAGGTTAGTCTCGCTAGGTCTGCCCGGGTCTGGCCAGGTTACAGGCTTAGGCCCGGTCTGGCCCAAGAAGAGGCTAGGCCAGGCCCGGCCAGTCCGGTCCGGTCTCGGCCCCAAGAAGCTGGTGCCAGGTCCGGCCCGGTCTAGGCTAGGGCGAGTCAGGGCCCGGTCTAGGCCCGGTCCCGGCCCGGTTAGCCCGGCCCGGGGTCTGCTGAAAGAAGAAGTTAGGTTAGGCCCGGGTTCGGCCCGGTTCGGAATCTGGGCTAGGGTTAGGTTGAAGTCGAAGGGGGTTCGTCTGGCCCGGGTTCGGGTTAGGGTCTGGGTCCTGCCCTGGCTTCGGGTTCGGCTAGGGCTCGGGCGGGCCCGGGTCCAGTCGCCAGGGCCAGCCGTCCTGGTTCGGGTTCGGCCCGTTCCAAGCAGCCTCGGGTTCGTTCACCCGGGTCTGCTAGGCCTCGGGTTAGGCCCGGGCTAGGCTCCGCCCTGGTTCGGCCCAGCGCCGGCATTGTGGCTAGGGTTAGGTCTGCCTGGCCCGGGTCTGCCAGCTAGGGCTAGGTTCGGCCTGGGGTTCGCCCGGGTTCGGCCAGGCTAGGTTCGCCCGGGTTCGGTTCCGGCTAGGCTCCAAGAGTTGGCTCGGCCCGGCCCGGGTTAGTGTTCGGTTGTGCTAGGCCCGGCCCGGCCCGGTTCGGTTAGGGTTCGGCCCGTCTCGCCCGCCTGGTTAGGCCTGGCTAGGTTCGGGCCCGGCCCGGCCCGGCCAGTTAGGCTCAAGAAGCCCGGGTTAGGCCCGGGTTCGGCTAGGTTCAAGAAGCCAGGCCCGGGCTAGGCTAGGCCTCGCCCGGGTTAGGTCCAAGAAAGCAAAGGTGCTAGGCCCGGCTAGGTTCGGCTAGGGTTCAAGTTAGGCTAGGTTCGGCCAGGTTCGGCCCGGGGTCTGCCAGGTCTGCCAGGGGCGAGCCCGGCCCGGCCCGGGTTAGGTTCAAGAAGAAGCTGAAGAACGGTCCGGTTAGGCTAGGCGAGTCAGGTTAGGCTAGGCTCGGCTAGGTTAGGTTAGGTTAGGCTCGGGCTAGGTCTTGGAAGTAGGCCCGGGTTAGGCTAGGTTCGGGCTAGGTTCAAGAGGTTCAACCGGGGTTAGGTCCTGCTAGGCTAGGCTAGCTCGGGTTCGCCAAGGTTAGGTTCGGTTAGGCCTCAAGAGCTAGGCTAGGGCCGGGTCTGCCTCGGGTTCGGCTAGTGTTAGGGTTAGGTTCGGGTTCGGCCCGGCCCGGGTCTAGGTCCGGCCCGGCTAGGCCCGGCCAGGCTCGCAGCTGGTTCGGGCTAGGTTCAAGAAGGCTCAAGAAAGAAGTTAGGTTCGGCTAGGTTCGGGCCCGGCCCGGCCCGGTTAGGCCCGGGTTAGGTCTCGGTCGGTCTGCAGCAAAGCACAGCTCGGTCTGCAGTCACGCCAGCGGCCAAGCAATAGGGTCTCTGGTTGGTTAGCAGTGGGTTCTGGTTAGCTAAGTCAATCATAAATTTGGTTGGTTCAAGAAATAAAGTTTAATGGTTATTTATAGGTCCAAGAAGCAGTTAGGTTAGGCCGCTAGGCCTCGGCTAGGCCCGGCTAGGCCCGGCCCGGCCCGGCCAGGCCCGGTCTCGGCAGTCTGCCCGGGTTCAAGAAGGGGGTTCAAGCTAGGCTAGGCGTTAGGTTAGGCAGGTCCGACTGCCAGCTAGGTTCGCAGTCTCAACCCGGTTAGGTTAGGGCTAGGGTTCAAGCAGTCTCGGCCCGGCTTAGGATTAGGTCTGGCTGGGGGTCTGGTTCTGCTAGGTCTGGCTAGCTGCAAGAAGTAGGTTCACAGGTTAGGCTTAAAGGAAGCTGAGGCTTAGGCCTCAAGAGTTCAAGAAGTTAGGTCTTCAAGCTATGGGTTAGGCTCAAGTTAGGTTAGGCATAGGGTTCAAGCTTAGCCTGTCTCAAGCAGTGGCCTCGGCTAGGCAGTCTGGCCAGTCTGCCAGCCCGGGTTAGGTTAGGGTTCGGGTTAGGGTTCGGGCTAGTTCGGCTAGGCCTCGGGTTTGGGCCCTGGCCCTGCCCAAGCAGCCCGGGCTAGGGCCTCGGCCAGTCTGGCCCGGCCCGGTCTGCCAGAGCAGGGCCTCGGGGTTCGGGCCCGGGTTCGGGTTCGGGTTAGGGTTCGGCCTGGTCTGCCAGTTGAAGAAGAAGTCCGGGCCCGGCCCGGGTTCGGCCTCGGCTAGGCTAGGCCTGCCCGGTTCGGGCCCGGGTTCGGCCCGGCTAGGTTAGGGACCGGGTTCGGCCCTGCCAGGCCGTTAGGGTTCGGCCCGGGTTCTGGTCGGCCCGGCTCACAGGTTAGGTTCACAGTTCGGGTTAGGTCTGCCTCAAGCGCAGGCCCTGGTTCAGGTTAGGTTCGGTTAGGTTAGGCTCGGCTAGGTTAGGGTTCAAGAAGGGGTTAGGTTAGGGTTAGGTTCAATAGGGGTCTGCCAGCCCAAGAAGTAGGGGTCTTCGGTTAGGTGTCCTGGCCCGCCCGGGCCAGGTTAGGCCAGGCCAGGCTAGGTCTCAAGAGGTCAGCCAGGGTTAGGCTAGGCTAGGTCTGCCAGGCTAGCTAGGTTAGCGAGGCCAGGTCAGGTTAGGTTCAAGCAGGTTAGGTTAGGTTCGGCTAGGGTTCGGTTAGCCCGGCAGTTGTGAAGAAAGGCCTCGGCTAGGTTCGCCAGGTTAGGTTAGGGTTCAACCGGCCCGGGCCTGGCTAGGTTCGGCTAGGTTCCAGGCCCGGCCCGGGTTAGGCTAGGGTTAAGGTTAGGCCTGGTCTGGGGGTCTGCCAGGTTAGGTCTCGGGGTTAGGTTAGGTTCAAGCCAGGTCTGCCTGGTTCGGTCTCGGTCACGCTAGGCTAGGCCAGGCCAGGTTAAGCCAAGGCCAGTCCAGGCTAGGCTCGGTTCGGTTCGTTCGTTCAACAGGTCGTTCGTTCCAGGTCAGTTCGGTTCCGCTGTCGCTGTCTGCCAGGACCGTGGTTCGGTTGAAAGAAAGCCAGGCCAAAGAAGCTGAACTGCCAGTTCGGTTGTCCAGGCCGAACGGTTCGCCGAGGTTAGTCCAGGCTAGTGGTCCCAGTTCAACGTTCCGGTCCGGCTAGCCCATGAAAACCGGTCTCCACGTTAGCGTCTGCCGCCCGGTTAGTCTCGCCATCTGTCCCGGTCCGTCCGCGAGGCCCGGCTAGTCCTGCCCTGGTCCGGTTAGGTCTAGGTTAGGTTAGGCCCGGTCTGCCCGGTTCAAGCCAGGGTTAGGGTCTAGCCCGTTCCTCGGGTCTGGCCCGGTCTAGGCTAGGCCCGGGTTAGGGCTAGGGTCTGGCCCGGTTCGGGCCCGGGCATAGGTTCGGGTTTGGGTTCGGGTTCGGCCCGGGTTAGGGTCCTTGCTAGGTTCAGTTCGGCCCGGGTCTAGCCCAAGAAGCAGTCCGGGTTTGGGCCCGGTTCGGCCCCCAAGAGCTAGGTTAGGTTCGGCCCGGTTCGGGCTGGGCTTGCCTGGTTAGGCTAGGTCTGGCCCGGGTCTCGCCCGGGTTCAGGCTAGGGTTAGGGTTCGGGTTCGTCCGGGCCTGGTTAGGTCTGCCAGGGTTAGGTTCGGTCTCAAGGCCCGGGCTAGGTTAGTTCAAGCTAGGCTAGGGTTCGGTTCACCGCCCGGGTTAGGTCCCGTTAGGTTCGGCCCGGGTCTGGCCCGGGCTAGGGCCTGGGTCTGAGGCCTGGGCCTCGGTCTGCCCGGGTTAGGGTTAGGTTGTCTTCGGCTAGGTTAGGCCTGAAGAAGAAATAGCTAGGCTCGGTCCGGGCCAGGTCTCAAGAAGTTAGGCCTGCCAGGGTTAGGTGGGCTCGGCTTGAAGAGGTTAGGGGTCTCGGCCAGGCTTAGGCCAGGCTAGGGTCCCGGTTAGGGGTCTGCCAGGCTGAAGGCTAGGGTTCGGGTTAGAAGAGCTAGGGGCTAGGCTAGGCTAGGCTTCAGGCTAGGGCTAGGTCTGGCGAAGGGTTAGGCTGTCAGGCTAGGCTAGGCTAGGCCAGGCTCAGCTGTCTGCTAGGGGCCCGGCCAGGCTAGGCTAGGCCCGGCCAGGCCCGGCTAGGCCAGGCCCAGGCCAGTCTGCCAGGTCTGGCCAGGTTAGGCCAGGCTAGGCTAGGTTCGCCCGGCTAGCCTCGGGTTAGGCCCGGCCCAGGTCTCGGCCCGGCTATCCGGGCCAGGCTAGGTCTGCCCGGCCTCGGCCAGGCCAGGCCAGGCCAGGGTCTCGGCTAGGTTCGGTTCAACCCTAGGGTCTCGTCCGGCCACGCCAGGCTAGGCCGGGCTAGGTCCGGCCGTGCTAGGGCCAGGGTCTGCTAGGTTCAGTCCGTCAGGCCCGGCCCGGCCCGGGTTAGGTTAGGGTTCGGCCCGCCCGGTCTAGGCCCGCTAGGCTAGGTTAGGCCCGGGTTCTGGCCGGGCCCGGCCAGGGGCTAGGTTAGGGTTCGGCCCGGTTCGGTTAGGTTAGGCTAGGGTTCGGTTCCGGGTTCGGTCTGCCCGGGGTTAGGTTCGGCCCGGCCTGTCTCGGGCAGGGTTAGGTCCGGTTAGGTCTGGTCTAGGTTAGGTCTGCCCCGGCCTCCGGGCTAGGTTAGGTCTCAGGTTAGGTCTCAAGAAACTGGTCTCGGCCCGGGTCTGGTCTGGTTAGGTTCCAGGTTCGGGTCTGCTAGGCCTGGGGGTCTGCCCGGGTTAGGGTTCGGCCCGGGCCCGGGTTCGGTCTGCTAGGTTCAACGTAATCTGCCTGGCTAGGGTTCGGGTTCGGCTAGGGTCCGGGTTAGGTTCGGTTCGGCTCGGTTCAAGCTAGGTCTGGCCCGGTTCTGCCTGGGGGTTCGGGCTAGGGCTAGGTTAGGTTCACACCTGGTTCGGTTAGGTCTCGGTTAGGTTAGGGCGAGGCTAGGGTCTGGCCCGGGTTCGGGTCTGGTCTGGGTTAGGTCTAGGGGTTCAGTTCGGGTTCAGGTTCGGCTAGGGTTCAAGCTAGGGTTAGGGTCTGGCCTGGGCCAGGTTCGGGTCTGTTAGGTTAGGGTTCGGGTTCGGTTCGGCCCTGCTAGGGCCCGGGCCCGGCCTCGGCCTGGGTCTCGGGTTAGGTCTCGGCCTCGGGTCTGCCCGGGCTAGGTTCGGGTTCGGCCCGGCTAGGGCTAGGTTCGGCTAGGTCTAGGCTAGGGTCTGGTTCGGGTTAGGGTCTCGGGTTAGGGGTTAGTCTGCTAGGGGTTAGGTTCGGCCTGGGGGTTAGGGTCCGGGTTAGGCTAGGTTGTTAGGTTAGGGTTCGGTTAGGGTTCGGTTCAGGTCTGGGTTAGGTTAGGTTCGGTTAGGTCTAGCCCGCCCAAGGGTAGACTGCTAGGCTAGGGTTCGGTTCGGGTCTGGCTAGGTCTGGCCAGGTTAGGTTAGGCTAGGTCTGCCAGGTCTGGGTTAGGCTAGGTTAGGGCTAGGCTAGGCTAGGGGTTAGGCTAGGCTAGGTCTGGCCCGGCTAGGCTAGGCTAGGCGCAGTCTGGGTTAGGTCTGGTTAGGGTCTGCTAGGCTAAGGTTAGGCCCGGTCTCGGGTTAGGTTCGGGCTAGGTTCGGCCTAGGCTCCCGGGTCTCGGCTAGGTTCGGCTAGGTTTAGAAATAGGCCTGGCCCGGGTTAGGGTCTCGGGTTAGGTCTCGGCTAGGTTAGTTAGGTCTAGGCCCGGGTCTCGGGTCTGTCCGGTTAGGTCTAGGCTTAGGCCAGGCTAGGGTCTGGTCTCCGGTCTAGGTTCGGTTAGGCTTCGGGCTAGGGTTAGGTCTCGGGTTAGGTCTGGCTAGGGTCTGCCAGGCTAGGGTTCGGGTTAGGTCCGGCTGAAGAAGGGGGTCTCGGCCTGGGTCTAGGCCTGGTTCGGGTCTCGGTTAGGTCTCGGGTTCAGGCTAGGGTCTGCTAGGTCTCGGGTTAGGTCTCCGGTTCGGTCTCGGGCTAGGGTCTAGGCTAGGGCTCTGGTTCGGTTGAAGAGGCTAGGGTCTGGCCAGGGTCTAGGCCTCGGTCTGGCCCGGCCCAGCCCGGGTCTGCCCGGTTCGCAGGCTAGGTTCGGTTAGGGCTAGGTTAGGGTCTAGGTCCGGTCTCGGGCTAGGGTCTGGCCCGGGTTAGGTCCAAGAAGAAATCTCCGGCTCCGGTTCGGTTCGGGCTAGGGTTAGGTCTGGGTCTGCTAGGGTTAGGGTTCAGGTCTGGCCTCGGGTTAGGGTTTAGGTTAGGTTAGGGTCCAGGCTAGGGCCTCGGGTCTGGTTCAACCGGGTTCAAGAAGTTAGGCCAGGTTCGGCCAGGGTCTGCCCGGGTCTAGGTTCGGGCTTGGGGTTAGGTTCTAGGTTCGGCACCGGGTCTGCCTCGGGTCTCGGCTAGGCTAGGGTCTGCCTCGGGGCTAGGCCCGGCTTAGGCCCGGTCCGGCCCGGGCCAGGGACCAAGCCAGGCTAGGTCTGGCCTAAGAAGCTAGGCTAGGTCTGCCAGGGCTAGGTCTGGCTAGGCTAGGTCCAGGTTAGGCCTCGGTTCGAGCTAGGTTCGGGCCAGGCTAGGGTTCTGCCTCGGCTTCGGGAAAGAGTTCAACTGGTTAGGCTAGGGTCTAGGTTAGGGGTTAGGTTCATGGCTAGTCTCGGTTAGGTTCGGGTAATAGGCTAGGCTAGGTTCAGGCAGGGCTTCGGGTCTAGGTTAGGTTAGGTCTCGGTCTGCCCGGTTCAAGAAGTTAGGGTCTAGGTTCAAGAAGTTAGGTTGTGTCAATAGAAGCAGACAGAGGGCATGAAGTTAGGTTCAAGCTTAGGCTAGGCAAATATAGGTTCGGGCCAGGTTAGGTCCGGTTGCTAGGTTAGGTTAGGTCTAGGGTTCGGTCTAGGTCTAGGCCTGGGTTCGGTCCCGGTTAGGGCTAGGTCTGGCCTGGCCCGGCTAGGCTAGGCTAGAGGGTTAGGCCCGGCCTAGGTCTGTCCGGGTTCAAGCTAGGTCCGGGCTAGGCTAGGGCTAGTGTTAGGTCCGGGTCAAAGGCTAGGGTTAGGTTCTGGCTAGGTTAGGTCTAGGGTTCAAGAAACAGTCTCGGTTCTGGTCCGGTTAGGCTAGGGTTAGCCCGTCTCGGGCTAGGTCTGAGAGGTCCGGCCCGGTTAGGTCTGCCAGGTTAGGCTAGGTCCGGGCTAGGTCTCGGACTGCCTAGGGTTAGGGTCTCGGTTAGGCTAGGGTCTGGTCCGGTCTCGAAGGGGTTCATGCCCGTTGAGGCTAGGTCTCGGCCTGGCCAGGTCTCGGCTAGGCTGGGTTAGGTTAGGGTCTAGGTTAGGGTTCGGTCTCGCGCTTAGGGCTCCGGCCGTCTTAGGCTAGGGTTAGGTGCTAGGTCTCTGCCAGGTTAGGTTGTGGCTGAAGAAGAAGCTTGTGCTAGGCTAGGTCTCGGGTTCAAGAAGGCTAGGTCTAGGCCAGGCTAGGCGTTCGGGCTAGGTCCGGGGTTAGGGTCTGCCCGGCCCGGCTAGGCTCCAAGCCAGGGCCATTCGGTTAGGTCTGGCCCGGGTTAGGTTCGGGTCAGGTTAGGCCAGGTTCGGGCTAGGTTAGGCTAGTTAAAGGCTAGGGTTCGGTTCGGTTAGGTCCTGCCACGGGTTAGGTCCGGCCAGGTCCTCGGCCTTAGGCTAGGTTAGGCTTAGGGTTCTGGCCAGGTTCTGTTAGGTCTAGCTAGGCTTAGGCTCTGGCCCGTCGGCTAGGGCCTCGGTTGTGGCCTCAAGCCAGGGTCTGTCTCGGGCTAGGGTTAGGTTAGGTCTCAAGCCAGAGTCTCGAGTCTCGGCCCGGTCTGCCTGGTTCGGTCCGGGTTAGGGTCTAGGCTAGGCTAGGTCTCGGCTAGGGTTAGGTCCGGCTCTGGGTTAGGTCTCGGCTAGGCTTCTGGTTCAGGGGTTAGGTTAGGGTTAGGGTTAGGCTAGGCTAGGCTAGGTTAGGTTCAGGGTTCGGTCTCAGGCCTGGTTCCGGCCCGGTTAGGCCTCGTCCAGGCCAGCTAGCCAGGGCTAGGGCTCCGGCCCGGGTTCGGCCTGGCCCGGTTCAAGGTTCTGCCGGGTTAGGCTAGGTTAGGGCTTGGGTTCAGGTTAGGTTCGGTCTAGGTTCGTTCCCGGCTAGGCTAGGCTAGGGCTGCACGGTTCAGGTCTGGCCTAGGGTTCGGTTAGGGTTTCGGGTTCAAGGGTTAGGTTAGGTTCGGTTAGGGTTAGGATTAGGTTAGGTTCGGTTCAAGGGGGTTCGTCTCGGTTCGGCAATTCGGGTTAGGGGTTTAGTTCGTCTGCCCGGGTCTAGGGCCTGCGGGTTCGGGTCTGCCCGGTTCGGGTTAGGTTCGGTTTAGGTTCGGTTAGAAGAGGTCTAGGTTCCCGTCTAGGCTAGGGTTCGGGTCTAGGCCCGGTTAGGTCTCGGCTAAGCTAGGCCCGGTCTCGGCCCGGGTTAGAAGAAGAAATGAGGCCTTCGGGTCTAGGGTCCCGTCTAGGTTAGGTTAGGTTAGGTCCGGGTTAGGTCTAGGTCTGGTCTGGGTCTGGTCCTGGCTAGGGTTAGGTCTGCCCGGTCTAGGTTGTTCGTTCAAGAGTCTGGGCTAGGTTAGGGTTAGGTTAGGCCCGGTCTGGTCTCGGGGCCCGGCCCGTCCGGGCTAGGCCTCGGGCCTGGTCTTGGGGCCCGGCCGCTCAGGGCCCGGCCCGGGTCCGGGTTCGGCCTCGGCCAGGGGTCTAGCCCGGGTCTGGCCCGGGTCTGGTCTCGGGCTAGGTTAGGCTCGGGTTAGGTTAGGGTTCGGGTTAGGTCTGTGGCTAGGGTTCGGGTTCGGGTTAGGCCAGGTTCAAGCTAGGGGTTAGGTTAGGTTAGGCTTAGGTTCGGCCTCGGCCAGGTTCGGTCTTCGGGCTAGGGTCTGGTTAGCCCGGGCTAGGCTAGGCCAGGTTCGGGCTAGGGCTAGGCCAGGCCAGGTCGGTTAGGGCCAGGTCCGGTTCGGCCAGGTTAGGGCTAGGGGGTTCGGGTTAGGGTCTGGCGCCAGGGTCTGGTCCGGGGCTAGGTTCAAGCCAGTTAGGTCTGGCTCCGCCAGGTGCCCACTAGGCTAGGTTAGGTCTAGGTTCGGTCTCGGATGCTAAATAACCAACTCAACGGCTAGTTCAAGCTAGGCTTAGGTCTCGGTTCGGTCTCGGGGTTCGGGTTCGGGCTTAGGTTCTGGTTCGGTCTCTGCTAGGTCTGGTCTTCAAGCTAGGTCTCGGTTAGGCTAGGTCTGCCGGGTTCGGGTCTGGGCCCGGTTAGGGGTTAGGCCCGTCTTCGGCCCGGCTAGGCTCCGGTTAGGGTTAGGTTAGGCTAGGTTCGGTTCGGGTCTGGTCTAGGCTTTAGGTCTCGGCCCGGGTTAGGTTAGGTCTCGGGTTAGGGTTAGCTGTCGGGTTAGGCTAGGCTGAGGGTCTGGTCTCGGTTAGGTTAGGCTAGTTCGGTTAGTTAGGGTTCGGGTTAGGTCTCAAGAAGTTAGGTCGAAGGGTTAGGTCTCGGCTTAGGCCTGCCAGGTCTGCCCGGCTTAGGCCCGGTTAGGTTAGGTTCGGCTAGAAGAGCCTAGGCCCGGTTAGGGTCTCGGGCTAGGGTTCGGGTTCCGGTTAGGTCTCGCCCGCTTAGAGTTAGGGTTCGGCCCGGTTCCCGTCCGGGTTCGGTCTAGGTCTCGGCCCGGGTCTGCCAGGTTAGGTCTCGGTTAGGGTTCGTTAGGCTCCGGTTAGGTCGGCCCAAGAAAGGCCCGGGTTCGGGCTAGGTTCAAGCTAGGGGTTAGGCCTGCCCGGTTCGGGCCTGGCCCGGGCTAGGGCTCTAGGGTTTCGGGTTAGGTTCGGGCTAGGGGTTCGGGCTAGGTTAGGGTCTGGCCCGGGTCTGGTTCGGCCCGGGTTAGGCTAGGTTAGGTTCAAGTTAGGGCCCGGGCCAGGCCCGGGCCGGGTTAAAGCAGGCCAGGCCAGGGCTAGGTTCTGCCCGGCCAGGTTAGGTCTGCCAGGTCTGCCTAGGGTCTCGGGTTAGGGTTAGGGTCTGCAAGAAGCTAGGCTTAGGTTAGGTCTGGTTAGGGTCTCGGCTAGGGTCTGCTTAGGCTAGGTCTGGGTTCGCCCGGGTCTCGGTCTGCCTGGGCTAGGTTAGGTTAGGTTAGGCTAGGGTTCAAGTTAGGGCCTGCCAGGTCTAGGCCTAGGGCTAGGTTAGGGTTCGGGTTAGGTTAGGTTAGGGTTAGGTTAGGCTAGGTTAGGTTAGGGTCTGCTAGGTCTCAGGTTAGGTTCGGCTAGGTTCGGTTAGGTTCAAGAAGCTAGGTTAGGGCTAGGCTCGGGCTAGGTTCGGCTAGGGTTAGGGCTAGGTTCGGGTCTCGGCCTCGGGTCTGCCAGGCCTGCTTAGGCCTCGGGTCTCGGCCCGGGCTAGGCTAGGCCAGGTTAGGTCTCGGTCCGGGTTCGGTTAGGTTAGGTTAGGTTAGTGGCCCGGGCTAGGGTCTAGGTCTGGGTCTGGCCCAGTTACGGTTAGGGAAGCTAGGGGTTAGGCTAGGGTTCGGGTTAGGGTCTGGTTCGGTCTGCCTCGGGTTCGGTTAGGTCTGGTTCGGCCCGGGTTAGGCAGGCCAGGCTAGGCCAGGCGGGCCAGCCAGGGTTAGGCCAGGCCAGGCGGCCAGGCCAGGCAGGTTGCCAGGTTAGGCAGGCAGGTCAGGCCAGGCTAGGCCAGGCTAGGGCGCCCGGGTAGGCCAGGCCAGGCTGCCAGGCCAGGCCAGGGCCAGGCTCAGGCCCGTAGGGCGGGG